>NC_086299.1:3938259-4250806 GCF_963924245.1 Chroicocephalus ridibundus | reverse complement strand
AACAGTGCTACAACATATTCGTTGTTTTTCTCTCTCCCTTCTGGTCTGACCACTCAGAAGTCTGGAATTGTTTTATCTTTGTCATTTTATTTCCTCTTTATTATCTTGGCCGCTTTTTTCCTGCTTTAATAGTTTTGAATGAAACATCCTAAAGCTGGATGCCGTATTTACACTCACAGGGGATTACATTCCTGTGGAAGTCAGTTTTTCAGGAAGCAATCTTGACAGTTTGGGTGCGGCAGGCGGGACACTGGGTCGGGGAGGGGGGTGGGTGCTGACAGGCTATTTGTTTTTGGGAATGGGCTTTTATTTGTTTCCTTGAGGGTGGGCTTTTTGACGAGTGACCGATCGAGAGCTGTGCTTTCGGGCGACCACGGGACAGTCCCCTCCTCAGCCCGGCCTCCCCGGGCGGCGGCCGTCGCAGCTCCCGGGCTCCGCTCCACCCCTCGCCTCAGCACCGCCCCGGCCCGGCCCTCAGGCGGCCCCGCGCCCGGCGAGGCCACACCGGGGAGCCAGAGGCCTGCGGCAGCCGGGACGACTCACTACCTCTCCAGAGGGCTCCGAGGAGGGCAGAGGCGCAGGATCGCTGCCTCCACAGCGCGGGAACGGTCGCATCCGACTCTCCTCTCAGGCCTGGGGCCTTCTTCCGCCACGGCGTCTCAGAGGCGCTGCACGGCCACGGCACCGAAACTCTCCGGCGGGGCCGAGGCAGAATGCGGCCGGCAGCGGCCCGGTGAGGCCCCGCCGCCTCAGCGCCAGCCGCCTCAGCCCTCCGCGCCTCTCACCTCAACCGCTGCCCCCGCGGGAGCGGCGCACTGGCCGCCGATTGGCTGCAGGTGTTCTCCTACCCCTTCCTCCCTCGCTTTTGATTGGCTGAGAGGCTCCTACTCCCCAGGTAACGGTTCCCGGCCTATGATTGGCCGTGGGTGGGCGGGATCCTTTTGGGGATTGGCTCCAGGTGAGTCGGAGCTTGCTATTGGCTGACAGGTAGTGTAGGAGGTGTTCTATTGGCTGCGGGCGCTAACCTTCTTAGTCCGCCATGTTCGGCGCGGTGGCGCCGTTGCCACAGGCGCTGGCGAGAGCGGGGCGGTGAGGCGGAGCGGCGGGTGGGCGGCTGAGGGGAGGGCCGCGGGCGAGCCGCCGGCTTCTCACGCCCTGCGCTGCTGCTGCTGCTGCCGCCGCCGCCGCTGCTGCCGCTGCTCGTTCTCCGGCGCCCCGTCCGCAGTGAGGGTGGCGGGGAGCCGATAGTCTGAGCCTAAACTTCCTCGCGGGACTTTGAGCAACTTCAGGCCGTGGAGGTGCAGCCGGGCGCCTCTGGAACGCGGGCGGAGAGCCGGGCCCCGTCCCCCTCAGGTTCCGGGCGTCCCCTGCGCCGGCCGGTTCGCTGAGGGAAGCGGCACCGGTGGGACCTCCCTCGGTCGGAGCAGGTGAGAGGAAGGAGCAGCCCCTGGTACCTATGGCCCTGCTTCCCTGGCAGGGGGGCTAGGGGGCTGTCTGAATATGTATATATACGTGTGTGCATATCTGTAAGGGAAGGAGTAATAAACAAGGTGTTTATCAGCCTGTAAAGTTAACTTAAATTCTTAAATTACCCCTCGGAGTTCCTCTTCTGCTTTTCTTGGGTAAATTTGTAACCAACACTAATTGATAGCAGTCTGCCATGTATATAAAAACTATTTTGAACAAAAATACTCTACTCTTTGGAAGAAAAGAGCCAGAAGCTGTGTTGATGAATAAGTAAAGATTTCTTTGGAGTATTTTTGGCAAAGAGGGAACTGTTGAATGCTTTATTTAAAAAAAATCCTTAAATGCTTGGGATATTTCTGTAAAACTAAATCATGTAGGGTATTTTTAACTGGTGTCATTTAATTTCTGTGCGTGTCAATGGTCTTGATTATTTTCCTTTTGATTTCTTGCTGTTCTATGTAAAGCTATTTGTGTTTATAAAGTTTGACACAACTCGTTTGTGTAGTAGAGTGTGTGTATATTCATCCATATTCTGGTTTTCTTTCTATGCAGCTGGACTGAAAATCATCTGGAGGAGAAACTTATTTCACATGTGGAGCTGTTCACTTTAGAACTAGAGCTGTCTGTCTTGAATGAACTTATTTCTTTATATCTATAACTACATTTAGACTCCTAAATACAGACCATGCCTAGCAGAATGGGCTCAAAAATTGACTTGAACAAAGACTTCATCAGAGTGAAAACACATTATAGTGGGTAAGTCAGCATGTTCTCTTCTCTGTATTGTGTCCTATCTAATTTTGAAGCATATTGAGCAGGAGTTCATAGTCTGACCTAGTGATAGAGTAACCAGGACGTTGGTGGCTCTCTTAATTTACGGTTCATTTATCTACAGGTTAAATTTTAATATGAAAATTCGCATAGTAAAAATACAGATAAGCTTTTAATGGTGAGAATTCACGTCAAAAAACATGTCTTAACAAAATAGAGAAATTTCGTGCTTTACTTGAAGTAAAATGTACTTCACAAGAAATCCATGTAAATGGGACTGGATGCTGTGGTTCATTGTTACTGCTGCTCAGTAATTTTTGAAGTGTGTGCGGATCAATTAGGTTTGTTACTAATCTGCACCATGGTTATGGTTATTTAGTAGATGCATGTAAACTGCATTATTAACTCTCAGTGAAAGATTTGTATGTTATATTTGCCTTTACTAGTAATTATTTTCTGCTCCATAGTTTTTTCCTGCATGTCTGAATCATGTCATACATAGGCTCAGGTTGAAAAGAACACCTGAACTTCAAATACTTGTGTGATGTACTTCTCTGAGACACATGGATATGCATACTTCTCTGAAACAGGAATAGGAGAGCTGCATTAGCTCTGTAAGGGAAGGTGCTATAAACACAAATAGAATTTAATGTAAGCAATTTAGGATAGCTTGCTGGCAGGTACTGTTGATACCGAATGAAAAGAGCATGTCTGTAGAACTTGTCTGCGCAGAAATAGAGGAGGTGATAATGCTTGTGTCACTACTAGAATTCATGTGTAATTATTATGATGTTTTACAAAAAACTACTACTGTAGTTTCTTCTGCAACACTGTATTCAGTAGTTTCCACTTTCTGTGAAGTCTATAATATGTGAATTTACAAACAAGAGTTCCAAACTCAATGAATTTTGGTTTTGTTCTACTGATCAAAGTCTGTGAGTAAGAGGTGACTAGTTTTGGTCTTATAGACTGTATAACTGATTATTTCAGTATGTCCCATTAAAGTACTACGCTCATCTTGTCAACAAATTTGACAAACTGCAGGAAGTCATTGATGCTGGACAAGTTCATTCAGTTAGCTGCTAAAAAATTGAAGTAATAGTACAACGTATCGTTTTCAAATCTCAGTTAAAAATCTAAGCATGAGGAAGTTCTGAAACACATGAATGTTGAGTCTATCTCTGTGGAGTCCTAGTATCTTAGGTATTCGCGTTTCTGGGTGTGACAGAGTTCCTAACATAGCATAGTAGAAATGACTGCATAAGTAGATTGCAAAAGAAAGTAAACTTGTGTAATTCTCACTTCATTATTTTAGTTACTTAGTTTATCTAGTTTATACCTGGTTACTTGAAATCACTTCATTTAAACAGAGCAGTGATATCTCTGGTATATTTATTGTATTCAACTAAGGGGGGAAAGAATTACATGTGCCAGTAGCCATTAATTACAAAACTGTTTTCTAATTACCCTCTAGAATGTTTCGAATGCACTGAGATGACTTAAGTACACCTCTTTCTTCCTGCACTTGTTTCATCAGTTGGTTTCCTTAAGTCTATCACTTGAAGAGTATTTAGAAAACAGGAGAAAGTCAAGTTTTTATGCTCAGTTTTTGTTTTGCATGATCTTTTTTTAAATTTTTGTCCTGCTTTGACAGTACTATGTGGGCTTTTGTTATATCGGGAGTTATTCTCACAAATGCCTGACCATATGCTATGGTTTACATGAGTGGAGTTCAATATTGGGTTCATGTTCTCAAAACACTATAAAGGTAGAGCACAAGAATACAGAATTTGAGTAAGATTTTATCTGAGTTTTCTTGTAATTATATCTTTTGAGAATTCACCTCATCAAAGCTTTCTCTCTTAACACTGTAGTGGATGTGAGGGGGAAAAAACTATGTTTTAAGGGGATTTTACTTATTTCCTGATGGAAGAAGTACCAGGATAAAACTTAATTCTTACAAAATATTTTGTTTTTTACAACACTTCAAACACTGAGAGTTATAATAAGGGAACCTGACTTGCCCAAGTAAACATGCATTAAAGACAGATCATTAACACAGTTAATTCCTCCATACTAAAGTATTTTTAAGAAGTTAAACACTGTGAAATGTAGTCCTGTTGGCTTCTGGCCAATTTGCATTAAGGGGAGCATTTTATATGAGGAATGATGATTCTGTAAGTGTCATTTTTCAGCTTAGAGTCATAGATGGAATTGTTGGCATATGCAGGCTAATGCAGATATTTTTTTGATAAAAGCTTGTGATTTTTATCTCATGCAGGGACATCCTGATAACAAACTTGGATGCATCAATGAGCTATGATGAACTTTGTGATGAAGTGCATGAGATGTGTAATTTACAACAGGAACAGCCAATTACCCTCAAGTGGATCGATGATGAAGGTATTGTACTGAAATACTAAAGCATTCTTGGGTTTATTGTTCATTGTGGTACAAAGAAGGGGCACTAAGGAGACTTGTATAAAAACTTTTCATATTGTGGACATACTTTTCATTTCTAAATACCACGGTTCATAAAGTAGGGAGCTTGGAGGAATGAGCCTCAGAACATCAAGATTACCTGACAACCCTCTTCCTAATTCCTCATTCTAAGTGGTTAAGTTTCAACTAATCTGCTGTTTTGGCTGCCCTCATTCCTCACAGGTTTTATGAGTTATCCTGTTTCTGCATATGAGTGACTGTTTCCGTTTATTGCCAAATGTAATTTACATTAATTTGACTGATTGCACAAACAGATGTTCTCTCTGAACTAATTTAAAGCAAACAATTGCCAATGGCTTAATGGATAAAGCAAGCCTACCAAAGAGTTGAAGAAAATTACTTTTTCCATTGGGCTTCTTTAGTATTTCTCTGTTTTTGACAAGATCCAAAAATTCTTGGGCTATGAATAACTCACTTGTAATAAAATCCCATAAACATATAAGGAATATGGATTGTTAATTTGCAGTACAAATAATTCTTTTGTCTTTCATGATGCACTATTGCAGTATTTATAGATCATTGAGAGCTATGGTCTTCAAAGAGGGGTAAATGCACCCTGGGGTGCATCTTTTTAAAAAAACAAGAATATTTTTTTAAAATAAGAAATTAAGCTTTACTTTATTTAATATATAAATTGAAACTGGTGTCATCACTTGGTCCATATATCATATGGTCATGTGTCACATATGGTGGGCAGGGTGTGCTGAGGGAAGAGTGGGTGTTCAACAAAGTTGCAGGGGTTGAGAGTGGCACCTTCGCTCATTTGCTTGCTTTCAGTGTATTGTGACGTACTGCAGTTTACATGTGCCTGGTTAAGTGGATTTATGGATTAATTATCTAGTTTTAACTAAAATAACCCTCACAACGTAATGCTGCTAATGTGAGCATGAGCAGACAAGAAAATGCTGGAGCTGACACTTCTACTCCTGAGTATGAACTCTGTCAGCCACACTACAAGCTAATCAGATCTGACAAGAAGTCAAAAAGATTCAGAATTATCAAGAATGATATTTTAAATGTTTGTCTTCTCTGACTGAATACTTGCATTTCTGCATGTTTTCCTAATACTAAACTAATGGTATATGTCACAGATAAATGGTAACGAGGTGTGGATAAGGCATGGTGCTTGAGCCCAGGCTTAGTGTGTGGTAATACTTGTGTCTCTGTTTATTTTATTCTTTTCCCTATGAATTTCATCCTGACTAATATCTTGTAATTTGGGGTGGGTGGGTTTTTCTGTTTTATCTATTTCAATAGTTAGGCTTTTTAGAATATACTTTAAATTGTAGCTGGCATGCTGCCTTTTTGAGAACTTTTAAAAGCGCACTTCTCTGAATCTGCTACTACTGAATGTTAGCACAGAAGACAAAGTCATAGAAACTAAGGCTTAAGATATCTTTTTCTGAAAGAGAGGATTCTTTGTGGCTAGGCAGGTTTAATGATTACTCTTTTCCTTCTGTTTGCTTTTCTTCTAAATCTAAGTTAAAAAATGTTAACCTATTTTCCTCAAAATATACAGGCCAACCCTGAAAACTTTAGAGATTTTTAGAGGGAAATGAATTTTACATTTATGATATTTCTACATCAGTGTTGGCATAATTCATATCCCATTTGTGACTTTTGTCTGTGTATCTTATATTTTGCACTTTTTAATCATAGATTGCTTTTCTGTCAGTCTAGGAAGAGAGACTCAACTCAAATCTGTGTGTACCTTCATGACTTGATTTATCATATCATGGTTCTGTAGTCAGTGAAGTTAAGGTAGTAAGATAATGGGCCATTTAACAAAGGATAAAGTAATTTTGAATTAAACTTAAATTTTCAGGTTACTAGAAAGTGATCTTGCTTTTTTCTGCTGTGTGTTAAAGATCTTTAAGCATATCTGTTCACTCTTGTATTTTGTTTTCCCCTTGCAAACCAATATAGTATATATTTCTATCTACTCAGTTTTGCTAAAATTAGAAGGAAAAAAAATTGTCTTGCTATATTCTGGCTTGATAAAATGGCAGCTTAATATCAAATGATTGAAAGAAAACCAATCCTGGAGGCTGGTACACTTCTTACTGACTAATTGAAATTCTTCACTTTATTTTTCAGTCATAAATTTGCCTATGTATTGCTTTTTTGTTAGGTGACCCATGTACCATCTCATCTCAAATGGAACTGGAGGAAGCCTTCCGTTTGTATTGTCAAAACAGAGACGAAGGGCTGATTATTCATGGCAAGTATTGCCCAGTTCAAGAACCTGTATGCATTTGTTGATAATCCTAATAGCCTCTTAAATGTGACAGTGGAACAACTCCTTTGCCTGTCTAATGACATTCTTCTTTGTGTAGCTGGTGCCTTATAGTTTGATGTTGTAAACTCTTTTAGGAGTGCACCCCAGAGCTGAAACTGTACAGTGCGCTTTGAGGGGGGCTTCAAGTTCTAAACTGCACAGATTTGTTAATGCTGTAGTCAAGTATAAGATCTTGCCAGAATGGACCCAAATATCTTGTTAGTTCTCATGCAGAATAACTTAAAGGCTTCCAGAAACTGTTTTTGTGTAAATAGATTCAAGAATCAAGGACAAAGTACTACTGAGAGTCTCTTCACTTAAAAATCTATGTTTTTGTTTCAGTTTTCCCAAGTATTCCAGAGAAACCTGGCATGCCTTGTCCAGGAGAAGATAGTGAGTACTAAAACATTATCAAATTTTAGCTCAGTTTTTTCAATTACATGGAAAAGAAATATATTGAAAGATTTCCATAAGCTAGTGTTATGTACATGTATGTCTGATTTGTGGTTTCTTAATAGGATGTAAAATGATATTTTGTCAACAGAGGATTTACGTAAGTCAACACTTTAGTACTGTTTTTATGTTTCTGAGGATTAATACTGGTTTTCAGTAGCTGATATATTGGGAAGAAAAGAGATCAGGATTTTAGATGCCTATTTGAATGTGGTCCTTTGCTTTTGTGATTCTTCTGGATTCTTAACTTTCAGGGAAAAGTGATGTACTGAAGAAAACGGAGATACAGCTTTTTTCATTTTTTTTAATAAAAAGGCTGTTAATCTCTAAAAAAATTCCTGTGAAAGGTAGATAAACTTCCAGAGGAAGCATACATGATTCTTACTAATTCTGCTGAAGTTTCAACAAGGAAATAGGCAACCAGTCCATCTTGTTATATCACATAATGTACCGTGCTTTTATTAAATGTGCAAGCAAATAAGACTGAATTTCAATACTTGTTTGTCCACGAGTTAAAAGTCAAGTGAAGACTGTAGTTGTATCTTACTGTATGTTGAAAATGATTACTACAAAATAGTATGTTGAAAACGTTTTACTATGCTGTCACTTCTCAGTTTAGCTTAATAGGTTGAAAATATCCATGGGAAGATATTTTCAGGCTCAATTTTCTTGATCATTCTGGAAAGAGTGGTTTTAGTTCTGTAGGTTTAAATATTTTCTTGATGTGAATTGTATACAAGGAACACTGCTTTATTCGAGGACCTGAGTTATAGAAGGTGTTATGTCCTAAACTGGATCTTTTCCCTGGAAAGGTGTCAGGTTTGCGTTGGCAGGCAAAAATTGAACCTCTGTATCTACAGAAAATATTGTTAGCAACAGCAAAAGTTTTGGTTTTTCCTGTATCTTGTTACTGTTCCCAAATCTTATTGTAGTAACGATGCTTGAGGATGTTTGGGTAGTTCAATGTCTTGTGTGCCTTTGACTTTTGTGAGAATTGCGGTAAAAAAGGTGATGGATTTGGGGGTTAGTTGCCCTTAGAATGCGCGTAGTGTTCTGCCAGGGCAGGTTTTGCCAAAGGTAAATATAAGTGTTAATAATCCATCATAAGTCTTCAGACCGTGTTCTGTGAAACAGCTGTCTTTCAATGGAGACAGAATGGTTGATTTTTGTTTAAATTTCTAACTTCGGGATGCCTCCCTCCCTTAGTTCTGCAACTAAGAATGGAACAATCAAGTGTAGCATCACTACAGTGTTTGGGGCTAATAGATGAAATCTATTTTGTTTTCTTCTATCTTGCTTCTAACTTGTTGGATGAGAATTGAGGGAGTGAACTCATATGGGCATCTGTGCTGCTCTGCCTTCCCAATGTAAGAACCGAAAGAACCAGCAGACTCTAGCTCTGCTTCCTTTCCTCTAGCTGTTAAAGAGGGAAGGAGGAAATACTTGTGTTGTACCAACCTAGGCTGGTGCTAGTCCCAAATAGAAATATTTGCCCTTTGTGTGAAAACACAAAGCAAACTAATGTGAAATACTATCAAGAAAAGTAAGCTAACTGGAGGAGAGAAGAGACTGTTGCTTAAAGGGGTATCTCTTCAAATATGTGGCATAACAAAGTTCACTGCAGTTTAATGATCTCATTAAAAGTGTAGATATTTTAGTACAAAAGTTTTTTGTGTTAATTTGTTAGATGTTTTAGTTATCTCAAGCCATGAGATAAAGTACAGAAGCACATAGATTAGTGTGGCTCAGATGACCTGGTTATTCTGTCTGTAGGGTATTTCTCCCTACATGGTTTTACAGGTCATGTTGAATCATACTTGGATTGTTTAAAAAGCCTGTTCAGTAGGATGTGCTTGGGAAGTGATTTGTGGTCAGGTTTCTCGTAATTTAATGAATTAATTTGGTGCATATTACCTCTTTGCATCCATGAGGCCTGCATGGAAATCTGGTATTGTGGCCTAGTTGTAACTATTTTCAAATTGTTTTACAACAGACTTATTAAATGCATTGGTGCTAATTTAGCATAAACTAATGCATTCGGCATTATTGTGTGTTAGCTAAAGGCATGCAACAAACTGCGTTGCACTTAGACTGCATGGAAATGTTACTGATGGTGGTGATAAGTTTATTTAAAGGACTGTTTATTTTGACAGGACTGAAGTATTGTCCTTTTGTTCAGAAAAGATTCAGTATGTTTCAAATTCTTGTTTTATTTCATGTGACTTTATCACAGAGTTACATTCATAGGAGATCCTTTTAAGAAATAAGAATATTATAAATTCACTTTTCTAGAGCATCATGCTTACAGTATAAAGGAGCTTATGAGTTTGCCTCAAGTTATTTCCAGAGACAAACAATTAACTAGTTGCTCTGTCCAAGATGGGCCTCTACTTGAATTAGCAGTCTCTTAAGTGTGGACCCTTGGTTTGTTACGGAACTGCAGACAGTTTAAAATGGAATTTTTAAACAAAACTATTGAATTGCTAAATAACTTGTGTTTCAGTTGCTAAATAATTTCATTGGTCAGACTTGTTCATATTAGGTCATGGAGTGACTATTTCTAATAGTATGTGATCTTCTGAATTGCAAATATTTAGTGGTGAGTTCTTGTAGAATTGTAGGTTTTTCTTCCCACTTCCTTCAAAAACATGATGTTTTGGAAGAATGTGCAAAAATGCATACTGAATGTTTTGCATTTATGTTGAAATCTAATAATATAATTGCTAGCTGCCCTGGACCTTTGTGAAATTGATATGGTTTTGAGATTGTACCAGCCAACAAAGCTTGAAATAAATGCATGTAATCCATTAATGGAATAAACCACGTGACTAATATTTGATTTCTATTTGCATTCCTTAAGAAAAGTTGGGGGCTTTTTCTGTGCTTGAAGAACCTACCTTCTTATATTGATGTGATGCTGTCTGCAAGATAGAAATTGCAGTCTCCAGCATCTGAACCTGTACTGTCTGTATTCCTTTTGCTTCTGAATTCTTGCACTTTTTGGTGGGTTTCTTTTGCCCCAGACCCAGCTCCCACTATAAATGTGCATCTGCTTTTGCGGAAAGGGTAACTTTTACCTTCAGCGAGACAGCCCGTCCCCAGAGGGTGGGGTGGCAGCACTGCTGTGTGGGTGAGGTGGCAGGATTTCTAAAACATCCTGCATCTCTTCCCAGACACTTAATGTGACCTCTCGGAGGCGTTTCTAGCATCTGCTGGCCTGGAGCCCTGGGTACTTTATCGCAATGTTTCCTGATAAAGGTGGCAGACTTTCAGGCCAGTCTTTTATATTTAAAACATACTTTTACTTTTTTAGCAGATTAACTATTCTTTTGGAATTGGTATTAAACAAGGTGTTTTCTGAAATGTTTAGGTGTGTATCTCTCTTCTGTGCTTTTAAGTGACAGCCTTCCCGATACGCTGATACAAAGCGTGGTATCTGATTGGCAGTTTTATAACTTAGTTATTGTCGCCTCAGCTTATTTACACTGACAGATCTTGATCTGATTTATCACTCTTGGTGCTGCAGCGCATTGTATAACAAAGCATGTCCAGCTGAACAATTTCTGTCGATTAGTAGGACTTCCCTAATGGAATTGCCGGTTTTATCAGAGAAATACTTGGGTTTGTGACATCAGCTCCTTGACATCCATGCCATGTTTTAGTTTGTGCCTCAGCTGCAAGCTACAGCCTCTCAAGGGAGCCAGTACCACCCGTGCCTGGATACATGAGGCAGAGATGTGAAAGGGAGAGACGGGGGTAACCAGTCTTCCATTAAATATTTGCTCTTAATGTTCGAGCTGATCCTGCCTATTGTCCTTGGTATCTAATGGTATTCAAACAGCGGCATCAGTGGAATAGAGGGAAAATGTTTCATTTCATACCTACTACATTGTAAAGCGTAAAGAATTAGATGCTGAAGAAGCTAAAGAATAAAATCCAGTGAGTAATGCATGCTTTTTCTGTAGATTTTATGTATCATTATTGTGATTGCTGTTATGAATTGAGGCTGTTGATGCAGTATGTGTGTACGTGTGGTGCAGTAGATAATAGAACTCAGCATTTTGGTTATGATACAGTTGCTTTGCCTACCACCCTCCTTTGCAGCCATAGATTGTTACAAATGCGGAGGTTCCTGCTGCCTCTTGTGCGTAGGGATGTGGCTGAGAGACCTCTCAGAAATGCTGATAAAATTGCATTGAAAGGACTCTTGGGGAATGTATTTTAGGAGGAAAAGAACAGAAGAGTGAGTGATGCTGCTGCTGCTAATAAGGGAGATTAATGAAAGAAATGTATCCAAAAAATCCTGACGGTATGTGTTCAGGGCCTGTTTATTGTAAGATTGCTGATGTAAAGCTTAACGATTTAGAAGCGTAATTTTCTAAGGCCTTTTTGTTTAATTGTGTTTAGTGGGTCGTCTTAGATGGATGTGTTTTAATTGTGAAATAATTGTTTTGAATTAAGGCTTACTTAGTTTCTAATATTGTCAGAATAAACTGTGCTAGTATACTTCTGCATTTTTACATCTGAATGAACAGATACGTGTATTTAATGTTAAAATAAATTTTGGATTTGGGTAGCTAGTGCTAACAAATTTTAGGGTTGTTTTGCTGTTGGCTTCATTACATAGAAGAATGCAGACTAGGAAACCTTTACATTTCAAGAAATAGAATGATACCTTTTTGATGTGTAAATACTTACAGCATTAGCATGACAGTAGACTGTGTGTTTTTATTATCTAATATTTCTGGCTGATTTTGCTGCCTCTTCTTTTTGGTGATGATCCCACTGTTGTGGATGTCTCTTACGTTCTTTGTTTATCTGCTCAGTATTTTAGCATTAGGTGTTTGGACTTCATTTTACCCCAAGCCATCTTTCTTGAAAATTTCATTATAGGATTGTGTAAAGGTATCTTACTAACCTAATTACTGTTGTGAGCCTTTTTTTTTAGGTATATATATTTGGGTTTGCTTTATTTTCTGCCTGATACTACAAAATAGCTCTAAAAGGCTTCTTGCTACAGTAGTGTGGCCTGTAAATATTTTTCTAGCTCATAAGGCAGGTTTTTCCCTTCATTTGTTACTGTATTGGCAGCAGTGATTAGGTTATTCAGAGCACGTGAACCAATTTCATCCCCCAATGAAGAAAGGAACTATTGCGACCATAGAGACTATTCTGAAAACATAGATTGGATTGCACTGGATAATTAGGCAATTTTGAAACTGGTAGTAACCCCTGCCTGGTTTTTAGTAATTGAACTGAGACAGAGGAAAATCATACTATTTTTAATGCAAGATATATTGTTGCCCAGGAATTGAAAATAGCTGTGTCATAGTTTCTCAAGAATACCTGAAACCTCTTCCTCTGTCTTAAGTGTGTACCATGTTTTTTCATATGTGACATATTTGAAAAATATACATACAGATTATGAGACAGTGTAGGTTACTGAAAGCAGGATTGTAGTTCAAGGTCTATTTTGCTTATAATCATTAATGTTTTTAATTCTAAAATTCAACATTTTTCTTAGCTATGAAATGTCCAATGAAGAATAAAGAGCTAGGCCTCCCCTTTGATAATGGAGGTGTGAAATCATAAAGTGTGCATTTGATTGTGGGGCTTGATGTCTTCCCTTACTTTAAGATACTGTATGTCTTAGCAGATGTTTGTATACCAATTTGTAAACTATAAACTAAAAATACTTGGAAAAAGGAATACTTGAGCTAGTTTGTAAGGTGTTATAACAAATAGCCTGTGTTCTTATTTTTTATTTATTCCACCCCCTGCCTTAGCTATTGCTCTGAAGGTAGTATAATCATGCAGGACAGATGTCACCTGGTTTTAGAAAACTTCTCTTGAATGTAATGTCTAGACATTACTCTGTTGTCTCTCATCCTTCCAAGCTATATACTTCTCATAAGTTCGTAAATCCACTTTTGATATAAATAAAGGCATTTGGGGAAACTAAATTGGCAAGAAGGTGATGAAGCTTTTTGTGTTATTTGTTGGAATTAGTGGACATCTGTGAGCCTGTTAAGCCTTTATTAGGCCTGTCTGTTTCAGTAGCTGGAAAGAGCTATTTAGTGTGTAACCTCTTAAATGATATGGTCAAGGTTAATTATATAGTAGTATACTTGGGGTGCTGTGTAATACTTTTTAAAATTAGTTGCTCTATGCAAGTTATGGTTTTTAATGTTTAACTGAGCCACAGAAATAGCAGTGGAGGCCTGCAGGGCAGGTAAGTGGGCTCTTCAGCATTTATCTCTTGGATTTTTGAGTTGCTGTGTGAGAGAACCAGATTTTGTGAGAGATTTCAGGAGCTGCTAATTTGAAATGGAGAACACTTCAGAAGTGAAACCTTGTAAGTCTAAGTAGTGAAAGCAGTTTGCTAGCCACTGAAGACTTGCTGTCAGGACAAATGTGGATGGTAAATAAACCTCCTGAAGTAAAAAAAGCAAAAAGCAGCTAACTTAAGGTGTGCTGAAAGGGTGGTTTTCAGAAGAGACATGTGAGAGTCCTAATCATCACTGTCAGTGCAAGAGTTAAGCGTTGAACAGACTCTGCAGTTCTGCCCTTAAACCACAGGGGGAAGGTAGTGACTTGGCTAGTTGAAAAATGAAAAACTGAGATTCTCAATATTGACTAGAAAGCATCTCATTTGTAATTCTTAAGTTCCATTACTAATTCCTCTGCATCTGTAAGTGCTTGTCCTTTAATTATTAGCTGGCGAAATATTTAAAAGGAAACCAGAAACTGTTTGAAGGCATGGTCCTCTTCACTTTTACAGTAACATGCTCGTTCTAATAATAATAATGCTATTATATGCTTCTTTCAAAAATTTAGGTTATCTACCATGTTTTTCAGTAAAGCAGATACAGATGCCCTGTGACTAGCACAGGACTCCCTGTTCTTTAGATTGTCAACTCTGATAAAAACTATTATTCTTGCCCATAGGGATTGCAAAGAAAAGAGAGCCTCAGTCAGGCTGTGATAAAATTGATATTGTAGAGCCTGAAACAATAGGTCTGGGGTTGGAACCCATCCATTAATTTCAAGGTGCAATCATTGTTTTTAACAATAGCACTACAAGTGTCTCAATGTTACTTTAAACTTGTTAGAAGGAATAGCTATCATAAAATGATTTTACACAGCAGATCTTGTATTATGCAGAGATGATGGAGAGCGCAGTAGAAATCAAAAGGGGTTTAGGTGGGAAGCAGTGTGTAAGCTTTGCAAATCTGCTATAATTGTCTTCCTTTCCTCTATGGGGTGAGTTGAAAGCCTGCTTCCAAAAGCTGCAAGACAAGTACCATCATTCATTTGAAATATTTTAACGTGCTTTCTTTAACGTCTTAACTATAATTTTCCATTAACAGACCAGATTAAGGGGCAGGTACATAAGACTGTATCCTATGCAAAATTTTTCCCTATAAGGATGAGAAGCTCTGGGATAGAAGGCTGCTTTCTTGGGAAACAATAATCTGTGCATCATAAAAGAATTAACTGAGCTGGAAGACTTACTCAGTTTGCTGTTAGAATTAGTGTATAATCATTAATCCAGAACGTAACAGATACGATGAGTAACTCCTGAAACTATTCAGATTTTTTTTATTTGGCTACTGTCACTAAATAATAAGTTTAGTGATACTTTATATTGCTGCAAACTCTACTTCTTATGTTATACTTGTGAAATGTATAAATGCTATATCCATATAGTATATGAGGAAGCTTAGGAGGAGTAAAAGTACAAATAGGAGAATCTCTTAGATTAGTTTTATTGAATGATACAAACTGAGCCCAAATCATAGAACTCACTGTGACATACAAACATGGACATTGTGTGAACTTATTAGGAAGAAAGCAAGCTGAAATTATGTAGCAGAAGAAAGTACTGTGAGGTACAGATGTGTCAAATCTGTCAGACTGAAAAGCGATAGATCTGGAGAATTAGTGCTGCTGCAGGTTAATCGTGGCCTCTGTCAGACTGAGGCATTGCATACTTTTCTGGGTATAATATTAGCAGGCGATTGATTAAATTGGAAGGAATTCAGAGAAGGAGTCTCAAGAGTCTGATTTCTTAGGAAAGATAAAGTACACCTTTATGAAGCAATAGCTAATCTGAGTTTCTGTCATTCTGATAATACTGGAATGATGTAAATATTGGGGAGGGAAATGGAACTGTTTTAGAGCGGGACCATAAGCTGAAGTAATGGAACCACGCTGGGAAAGAAAACAGCCTGACTCAGAAAATGTGTCCAAACACTGAGAACTGTAGGAACCAAATAATGGTTTCAAGGGCATTGTGAAGGCTGCCTTATGGAAGTTTTATGAATTTGAAATAAATGTTAAATCTATTTTGAATAGCTGGTGGGCTTTTTGAACAATTTTGCATTTTTTGTGATGATGTAATCAAATAGGTAGTGATGCCTATCACTTGAGGGCAAATAAAGTAATTCAATAGGCACTGGAAGAAAAATAACATCAATTTAATACAAATGGTAGCAGCCAAAAAATAGGAGCTCCATGCTTTTCATGAGAAATAGGCATGAACAGCCCATGATAAATGCATTGCTTAAATTCAGGGAGGTGGGGCAGGGTGCTTTTGCTAGCTTAATTTCAATTTCATTTGAAGAAGAGGTTCTAGAAACTTTTGGTAGTTCTTTGATTATTAGCCTCATGTTCAACAGCAGTTTGAAATACAAATAGAATTGTACAGGTAAGGAAGGATGAAATAAATGGAAGGTGAGTTGTACAAGGTGGGCCTTCCCTTGCAAAGAAAATGGAAATCAAGTTCATTAGTGTATGTTTGAAAGATTACAAAAACTTCTGTAGGTCCTATATACAGGTCAGTGTATCCTTATATGTTTAAAACAAATCAGTACTTTTCAGCAAATGTCTTGATGCTCGAATACCAAATTTGTTTTCACTTAATTGACCAAACATTTTTGCTTTGACTAGATAATATGTGAGTAAACTCAGGGCTGTTAGTCAAATTCTGTGATTGACCTCACAGTTGGTGTTCTAGAATCAGTGTGGCAGTGAGTAGACCACCTGAACCTGCTACAATTTCTCTATCAGGTCATTGGGAGAATCCTACTCGTGTGGTAGTTTGATCCCAGATTTATCCATCTTGGTAACATTGTAAGTGTATTCAGTTGTTCAACTCCTACGTGTACAGCAGTCTTTAATGAAAGAAACAAATTGTTGAATGTGATGTGGATAGGTTAAATTGTGCAGCCTTTCTTTGCTGAAGGTGATGCTCAGTTTTGTGTGAGGTTCAAGTTATATTTGTCTGTTCCTGTGCGCCACCCAGCTCATGTGCAAGCTTTAGCCATGGGGCTTACTGCGCTCAGCAGCCTCACCAAAACAATTACAGTTCTTATACTTGATATTAAGGCAATCTGGATCAATTAAAAACATGAGGTTTGCTATATCTTATTATGAGATTTTTTAAATCTTTCTCTTTCTTGTTGTTTATTTGCCAGAAATGTGCCGAGCTAATTGCATGCATTTGTTCGCTGTGGTTGTTGGAGGGTTACATTTCCATTACAATTTTCAAGAAATAATTCTGCGAAAGGTGTTGGCTACTAAATGTTTCAATATCTCTTTTAAAGTATCAGTGGATTTTTATTTTTTTTTTTTACTGAAGAGCTGTTAAATCAGATCCATGGATATCTCCTGGTTGTTTGCTAGCTAAAGGAACTACCTTGCGTGTTATTCTGGTAGGATGCGTTGTTGTCTTCCATGCTGGGTGCTTCTCTGAGGTGTGTCTCTGAGGCCTCACCCACAGTACTTTTCCAATTGATCAGTGCCTCTGTTGATCACAAGTACAGGGAAATTTTAAAGACAACTTCTGTATTGTCTAAATGTTTTATTTCTTATATTTCTGTGAATAGAAGGTATTTTTTTTGTTTGAAAGTGAAAGCTTGACCTGTAAAAATAGGTCTTTTAGATCCCTTGTTTCTTAATTTCCTCACATATTTTGAATGCAACCAGTATTTTTAATCACAATGCAATCCAGATTTTCTAAAAGCCATTCATATGAGGTTTTTAACTTAAATAAAGAGCCTAAGGTATTAACAGGTGTGATTGATCTAAAGGGGCATACAGCACCAGTGCAGCAGAGACTTTCAAAACGAGATGTTACCTCCTTTTTTTATTGGATGGCTTTGTCTTTGTAAATGTGACTTATCACCTTGCAATGGCACGGAGCCACTTTAACAGGAAGATGTGAATATGAGCAACCAAGACATTGTGCTTGATTTTTTTTTCGTAGAGGTTGATCTGATTTTGTAGTTAACTTTAGTGTCTGTTGAAAAAGAAAAGTATGGGGATATGGTTCCCCAGCTGCTAATCAGTTTTAAATTAAATAAAATGATATCTTCTGACCATTTTAATAATGGCAAGAGGTGAAAGCACTTAATACCTGTATATTGTTAAGGATACTTTCTTCCTTTTCTAATTTCTGAAAAGGAATGGCAACTGCATGTAGCAGCTTATTCATAACTGAAAGAAGGGCCAATTAACAGACCATACAATGTATGTCTGTTACATGCTTCAGAAAGCAGTTTTGTTATTTTGGTTTAACTATTTGGGACATACTAAGTAACAGATATGTGAAACAACATACTATTAAGGTTCTTCAGAACATACTTTCCCAAAAATTTATTCTGTCTTTATATTTGATTATTTTCATATGTTATCTTTTTATCTAGTTCAGAGTCAATCTGAAATACCGGTATCAATTTCCTACTTGTAATTCACGAGTTGGTTTTGAAAGAATGCTTGCTTGTCTGCTCAGCCAAACATTAAAAGAACAAAACAAAAACTGGGCATTCTCATACTGTCCAGCTGGGAGGCAATATAATTGGCCTGTAAACAAGTTGCATTAATCTGAGAAGTGATTTGCAGCAATAGCAAATAATCTCTGTGCTTAGTATAGTAAAAGATTTTGTAATAGTTTGATCACATAAAAGCAGACTTTGGGATTGCATCTGTAAATCCAAATGCAGAGGAAATAGATTTTAGTGGCCATCTTACTGCCATTTGTGTTGTAAACCACACTTTTCAGGCAACTGATGAATTCTCTTACGTATTCTGGAAAATACAAGCATTTCTAAACTCTCAAATGGAAAAATAGTATTTTGGGCTCAGGGGCAGGTTGGGACTGTCTTCTAAATTGTTTTCCTTCCCCAGTGCTGGGAAAGTATGGTGTAATTTAAAAAAAAATAATTGTGTTGCCTTCTATTTCTCCCTACTTTACCAAAGGCAAGGTTCACATCCTTTCTGTGAAGTTCTGAAGAGGACATTTTGAATTGGGAGAGTATCTTCTGTAGATGAGTTAATTTGGAATGAACACTGAACAATAGACAAATTGCTCATACACTTATCCATGATACTTTTTTTGTCTTTTATTTTTTTCCTTAAGTTTTTTCTACAGTTTTTTTAAAATACAAAAAACCCCAACCCTAGGGAATGTCTTTGAAAAAGAACTATTAAATATATTTACAAGGTTCATTGTGCATTACTGCTAGGGATGTAGTTGCACAGCTTGACAACAGAGGGAAGAATTGCACAACAGCAACAGCCAGTTGTTTCACACTGCTTTCTATTTAGAAGCAGCTGGTTAATTTTGTTTCAGGCTTTCAGTTTGAGTATTTTTATTTCCCTTGTAATCTTAACTTGAAAAACAGTCTTTTTTTCATCCAATTTTCCAATCTTGGAAGTAGATAAAGTTCAGTACATTCGTTGTAATTAAAATATGTATTTGTGTTCCCCAATAAGAACTTCTTGTCCCTGTTAGCAGCTTAAAATATCTTTTTATTTTTTTCTTCTAAAGTTGTGCACATATAAAAGGAATATTTAAAAATTTTTTTTGCTGGGCAAAGGCTTGTCTTTAATATTCATGAGAGAGGAAAGATTACTTTGTTTAATTAGGGATATGATATCTCCTTCAGCCTCCAAGCAGCTAACTCAAAGTCCTTAATGAGTTAACTGATGTGAACTGTAAAATAAATGAAAAAGTAGCCCTTTTCATTACGCACGGTAATTAAATACTCATGCTTTTCTGATGGCATTCCTTTTTCTATGTGGCTGGCATCAATCATGGCTGTAAGAACTCATTTTAGTTTTTGGTTATCAAGAATCATGGAATCCGTTACTTGTTTTATTCTAAAGTGTTCTAAAAACACGTATCAAAACATTTTGTTTCAGGTTCAGAAGTATCTTTTTCCCATATAAAGTGTAGGGGTGAAGTGCATACTGTGATTAGAGCCTGGTTCACACATTACACAGAACGCTGACAATAAATTGTTTGTTTCTTATTTCAAGATACATAATGCTGCCATTTTAAGAATCTGTTTTTTGTTCAGGGTGGTTTCTTTGATCTAGTATAGCTCTAGTTAGGATTTTCTGAAGCTGATAATATTTCAAAATAATAATATTAAAAACCCAAACTCCTTTTTATAATCTACCATTATCATTAAGTGAATTTTTAGGGAAGATGTCCTCATTTCATGAGTGCATTACTAGATACGGAGAATACCCATTTTAGCCCACTTCTGTAGGCTGTTCCAGGCAGGTTGCCCAGGATCATGTCCAGACAGCTTTTGGGTATCTCTGCAGCCTCTCTGGGCAACCTCTTCCACTGCTCAGTCACCCTCACTGGGAAGAAGTGTTTCCTGATGTTCAGATGGAACAGAAGAACCTCCTGTCCTGTGTTCCAGTTTGTGCTGATGGTCTCTTGTCCTGTCACTGGGCACCACTGAAACCAGTCTGGCTCAGTCTTAATGATACCTTCCCTTCAGGTATTTGTATTCATTGATGAGATGTCTTTGAGCCTTCTCTCCTCTGGACTAAACACTCCCAGTGCTCTAGCCTCTCATCATATGAGAGATGCTCCAGTCCCATCATCATCTTTGTGGCCCTTCTCTGGACTCTCTCTGGTAGCGCCATGCCTCTCTTGTACTGGGAAGCCCAGAACTGGACACAGTACTCTAGATGTGGCCTCACCAGTGCTGAGTAGAGGGGAAGGATCACCTCCTTTGACCTGCTGGCAATGCTCCTCCTAACGCAGCCCAGGACACAGTTAGCTGCCTTTGCCACAAGGGTGCATTGCTGGCTCATGTTCAACTTGGTGCCCACCAGGACCCGCAGGTCCTTTTCTTCACAGCTACTTTGCAGCTGGTTGGCCCCCAGCATATACTGGTACATGGGGTTATTCCTCCCTGGATGCAGGACTCTGCACTTCCCTTTGGACTTCCTGAAGCTCCTGCCTCCTCAGTTCTCCAGGGGTTGAGGTCTCTCTGGCAACACAACTGTGTGGTCTCTCAGCCACTCCTCCCAGTTCTGTGTCATCAGTGACCTTGCAGAGGGTATGCTCTGCCCCATCCAGCTCACTGGTGAGGATGTTGAAGAGGACTGGAGCCAGCGTTGTCCCCTGGGGTACTCCGATAGTCACTGGACCCCAACTAGACTTTTTGCCAGTGACTGAATATGGACTACAAAAAAAATTATTGACAATACTAAGAACATACGATTCTGTTGTAGAAATTTAATTTCATTTTCTAATAACAATAATAGAACTTGTGATATAAAGGTGTATTTTACAATGATCACTATTTTCTCATTATTTATTTTTTTTACCTTGGCCCCTGTTAGAGACAGGGAATAGAATTGATTTCCCTTCGACCCCACACTGAATCAGTGGCAGTCATTGTGGGAAATTGTAGGGGTTCCTACTTCTTAAAGCGATGCTGTATTAAGTTCAGTTTTTGTTAGACTGTTGCCTCACAAGTACATGATATAAAACCCTGACTTTGATTTAATATTTATCATTAATTAGGTAGTGACTTGCTCCTTTATTTACAGACTTCATCATCACAAGCTGCTTGTTAACTTACCGTTCACTTAATATTCCTCATGTCAATGATAAGCTAATGTTCAGAACACAGATGTATTAGGTTGCCTCCATATGGTGCTTTGTCTAATGAATCAATTAGCTATTTTGGAAAAAAATCCTTGTGAATTTTTTTCTCTTGGTGAAAAGTCATCCTACAAATGGTGGAAAAGGTTTTCATTGATGTTTGAGCATATTTTTAGGCAAAAACTTTGCAGTAGTTTTGCTATGTTCTCATTTAAATTTCATTTGCACTTGGGAAAAGCAGGGGGGTTTGTTTACTTTAAAGTTTATAGTTGTCAGATTTTGAAGAGCTATGAGTGAAACATACAAAGTGATACCCCGCTATTCTAGTCATTTTGTCTTTGCCGCTTCTATGGCGTGCAGTCTTTCGGCTCCTTTGAGAAGTTGAGGGTTTTTTCCGAATTGTTAACAATTCATTTAATAGTGTAATGTCTGTTTCAAAGGCTTGCAAAGTAAACATTTGCACATGCAAATAGAGTAACATATGAATGTTTGCAGATTTGGCACTGTAAATTTGTGGAGTCACAGAAACTTCAATACTTTTATATGCCTTGCTTTTGAAGGACAAAAATAGAGTATCTAAAATCAGAGCCAGTATTAGTCAGTGTTCACACATTGTATGTCAGTAGCCTGTGATTTTGGTTTGCTCAATATTAATTTAAAATTTTTCAACAAAGAAACTATTTATTACTTGTATTATCTTTCAACTGTGAAAATGTTTGGGTTTTTTAATAAAAAAAGACTTCATCTTTGATAAGGTGTGGATGTTTAAAACTTAACTGTTTAAAACTTGAAAGACAGAAACGCTAAAGATTTTGCATTAACTTCTGAGGATTATAAATGTACAGTTTAATATCTTGTCAGAATATAGCAATGTTTATCAATCAAGACTGCCAAAGTTTTTCTATTAAATGTTCATTGCTGTGTTGTCTGGGGCATTTTAATTAACATTACATACTTTTCTACATACAATATTGGCTGTTATAGATAGTTTCACTTGTATTAAACTGATTAAAGGACAGCTTGAACAGCTAATGTAATATTGGACTCTCAGTTTAAAAGCAAAAAAAAAAAACCCAAACAGCACAACCCTCCTCCCCTGTTCTCCATCAGATTGAGATTCTTACGGAGAAGTTGCACCTTTTCGAAGAGAGAGAAATAAAGCAATGTGATAGACCCTGTTGTGTAGGGTTGGCTGTGTCACCATTACAGCTGTGAGCTGCTCTAAACAGTCCGGTATTGCACAACACATTTTTCAACACTTAATATTAAATATGAAATTCTCTAATTAGCCAGTCACACAGAAACTGCATTTGTGTATGTGAAAAGTGACAACAAAACTAACCTGGAGTAGCTGCTAGGTACTGTCATGTGTTGCACCTTGGAAAGTCTGCCTTAAACAAGTTAAATGATTGCTTATTACGTTTAAAATAGATTAGAAGTAATTGCAGACCTGCACTTGAACTGTTTCCATAACAGAAGAAATATTGTTTAATATTTCTTGGTAATGTTATTGGTATTGTTTATTATTAATATTATTGGTAATGTTTAATGCCAAGATAAAAATGAGATCAAATAATGTAACTCTCAAGACTTGTAAAATCTTTAGTATTGCATATCTAAAGCATTACTAGCACCAAACATCTGTTACATGTTTACACATGAAGGTGACATGGTGAGATCAGCATGGTCGCTTTACAGAGGAAGCTGTTTCTTTAACAGTTATCTGCCCCTCTCACCTGGGTTTGAGCAGCTGAGAAGCTGTAACAAGATTATCATCATGTGAGGAAGGAGACAGGGACGGAGAAAAGGGAGAGGCAGTGGTGAAAAGCACATCCTGCAGGAGCTGTCATTTACTGCTGCCTTTAAAAAAAAAAAATCAGCAGGGATTTTAGCTGTGCGTTGATATTTAGAAAAGCAAGATTGTTTTAAGTCACGACTTGCTTAACTTAATGTGTCTGGTATCGCTGTGCTACCATGCTGCTTCCTTACACCTTTTTAATTTCTTTCTTAGAATCAATCTACCGACGTGGAGCCAGAAGATGGAGGAAGCTGTACCGAGTGAATGGGCATTTGTTTCAAGCCAAACGTTTTAACAGAGTGAGTACTGTTGCTTAAAATGTTGGGTTTTGGTAATGTCCTGTGGTGATTGTTTTCTCAGTCCGTGCTTTTTCTGTATTTGAGCGTTGAAAAGAAAGGAAAAGCAAGATGCTTATTCATGTGACTTCTCAGTCTGTGCAGTGTTATTCAGGTTGTAACAATCAGAAAAAAACTGAAAATCTTCGAATCTGAGGTAGAGTTAATAATATACGATTGGTGGCGATTACCTATTTTTGAAGCCTCTAAAAAAAACCTGGTTTAGTGATTGTTTAAACTGATGCATATTTAGATCAGCTTTTCTCCTCCTCATTCTTGATGTGACTTTGATTGCTTGTTAGTGTAATCTTTTACCTTCAGTATGTTTTGTGATTCTTAAAGACTAGAGCTCTTGCTGTTAGCTTTAACTGTTTTGGATCTGAGGTATTACATAAACATACTAAGGAAAAAAAAGCCACCCTGGTTCATTGAGCTAAAATACAACTGATTAAGAATCTGAGTTAATCCACATAAGCAAGTGAATGTAGCTTTAAGGCTGAGACACCTCCTTCACTTATCCCATTATGCCGAAGTATTGCAGCATATATTCAAATGTAGTGTGCGCTTTGGGGAATTCCATGCAAAACTGAGTACAGTGAGGCGAGGCAACTTCTGCATTCAGCAGTAACTTTCTTTTTTAAATGAAATCAGCATTTTTTTTTTTAATGCTCCCCACCCCAAAACTGCATTGAAAGAAGGAAAAGCCCCATAAAACTCAGTACCTTATCACTAGATGTGTGAAAAATAAGCTGTATATCTGAATTATAACATGCATTTGTATAATGTGGTGCACCAACTCAATTTTTTTAATTTATAGCATGAAAGATATACTTGTGCTTATTTGCTACATAGTTAAAATATAAGTCTTTGAAACATTGTGAATGCATACCTGCCACATTAATAATCCATAATGTTACAGATAATGCTGTTTTAATGGAAATTAGGCAAATAGTAAATTCACACGTAAAGACTTTGAAACCTCATTAGCGTGGCCACTTGTCAGCAATTCTAAACGAGGCTACTTTGTTATAACTGCATACAAATGAAATTACATACAGCCAGAACACAAACCGTATCTAGCTGAAGTTGGTAATGAAGGTGACATGAACTGTAAAATGTGACATTAAAATGTATAAACTAATAATACATTATGGTCCTATATGTATTACTGAATTAAGTACCAAATTTTAATGTTGACTGAAGTCTTAAGTCTGGAGTATTACCTTGTCAATTAATTCTTTTTTTCAAAATAACCTTTTAAAACTTCAAGTAAGTGAACATAGGCAAGAATCTAAACTTTAATCTTGTTGAACATAATGTAAAGGCTACCTTTTTGTTATTGCTGTGTGTGTTTTGGAGAGGTATGAGAGGGATACCTGTATTACTGAAGGCATTTGGGAGCTGCCCCTACCTATGTCCTTTTTTTTTTTTTCTTTTCCTTGCTTTCGTGCATCTGTCTGAAGTACACAAGATTATTTTCTTGTATGTCACTTTTAGGGCCGAAGACATTTTCTTTAGTCTTAATCAGACTGAAGAAAGTCTGATGGACCAGGAATTTTTGGAAGAAGTGGCTATAGATGTCCAAGGCTTCCTGTCTTACTAGGCAGTATGTTTTTCGGGTCTGTTTTCCTGGGCAATGCAGTTCGGGTTTCTCCTGATCAAGAACTGGCTGTACAGACAAATGGGATGTAGTTGATTTTTGTTTTCTACCTATTTTGTTTTCCATGCAGAAAATATTTTTAAAAATGATCCATTCTTTGATCATTCTAAAAAATTTTTTCTTTTTTTTTAAATGCTATGGGTAAGGATTTATAGTAGCTTAACGCTTTTGGGCAGGACACCGTGTGTGATTCATTAGTCTGAGGATCTGAATAACCGCACTCTAACTTGCCGTTTGCTGGGAGGAACAGACTTTCAGTGTTTCGTGGCTTTGGGACAGTTGCAGGGTTCTGCCCAAGCCTGGAATGGGGGATGAGTGCAGGGCTTCATTTGCTGCCTGCGCAACGATGGGCAGTGGCTCAGCCTGGTACACTAATTACTGGAGAAACTTGCAGATTGGGAATAATGAGTAAGTTTTCTGTTGGCAACCTGTGCACTCTGTAGAGGGATAACTGAGACTGGGTGACTTCTTGGCATGTAAGAATCTCAGATTGCTCCTTGGCACTTGGGCTGAAGTGGATAAAATGATTGCAGCACGCATACACTGGAAAAATTATTTAAAGACCTGCCCTGTTAAAGTCAGCAGTAGGATGCCTGGCTTCTTAATTTGTCCTTGTTTTGATTTAAGTTATTCAGATGCCATTTTGTTGCATGTCTAAAAAAGGCTGTATTTTTTGATATTAAATAGTGCAATGTACAAAGGTTTTATATCAGACTTCATAGGTGAGTTTTAATTATGCAAAGTTTCTGCTGATGTTCTGCCACTGTTAAAGTATGTGGGTGCAGATATAGAACATTCTTCATACTTAACTTGGCTTTTGTAACTTTTTGTGCCACTCTTCTCCAAAGCAGTCAGTTTGGGTACTTTTTATGTGTAATCGTGTAGTACAAATTCCTGTCAGTTTTGTTTGTGTAACCTCTGTCAGAACCTGAAATTCAGAATAAACTTATTCTCTACGAATGATTTGCTAATGTTGGGCTGTAATGTCTCCCATATGCTTGAGGTAGTTGTTTTCTTAACATTCATTAAAAAAGGACTGCATTTAACTGAATTCGAAGTGTGAAGTGTAACCTTCAGTTATTAGGAAACCGTGGATATTCTAGAAGAATTATTGACCATCTGTTAGGAGGTGACTAGGATGGGTTCTTGTAGGGTGGGTTCTCGGATTCTTAAGTACTCACCTACAAGAAAGCAACTGATAATTGAATTGATAATGTGCATTTTGGCTTTTAGAGAGCGTATTGTGGCCAATGCAGTGAAAGGATATGGGGGCTCGGAAGGCAAGGCTACAAGTGTATCAACTGCAAATTGTTGGTCCATAAGCGTTGTCATATACTCGTCCCACTGACCTGCAAAAAGCATATGGTAAGTTTGCATTCTGTATAAAGCTAAGATGTTTCATTGTGTCCTGTGTCGCTGTTTCTAGATGTGCATCTGAAGTAATTAAATACTGCATGTGGTTGTAGGCTTATAATACTCAGTGGTATTGGGTTTTCAGGTTCTTAAATGTCTATGGAGGACAAGTCTTTGGATTGTGAGCAGTAGAGACAAAGTGAGAAAAGAAAACTTGTGATATGACTTAAGTTTGAGCAAGCTTGAGTTTGACTTCTCCAGTAGACCTATTGTATTTTACAGATAAATAAAGAGATGTCATTGACCGTGTTTGTTCCTTTTAGCATATGGGAATGCTTTAAGAACTAAGGCACTACTGTGGTCTTTGCACTACTGCTTGCAAAAAGGCTTGTTGCTTTCATGTTCTTCTTGCCATTTCAGTTTCTCCAGGACTGTTCTCATCCTCTCCATTCCCCTCGTATATATTCCAGTGGCAGCTCTAGCGTCTTTCCCAGGCTTTAATCATTAATCTGTATCCCTGAATTTTTTTATTCCTTCGCCATAACCATCACAGACTACAGCCAGTATCTTGATGGTGGTTGCATCTAAATGTTGTCTCTAAATCAAACCAGTATTTTCCTTTATTGGGATTGCGTATGACTTGCCTTGACATTACTAGATTCTTTGCCAATTTATTCATGCATGTTGCCGTACCTGCTGGAGTAGTCCTACATGTCTCATTAGCTGCTTATTCACAACTCATAATCATATGATTCTATGATTATCAGTTGTGAATGAGACCAGGGTCCAAATGTGCTACAAAACTATTTGGTATTGTGATCTTTACCAATTTATGCAATACTCTTGCAGAATGAGTAACAGTTCATGTTTTTTTAAACAGGGAAGGAATATGCCAGTGCACTAAATAGTGTGTAACATCATGCTGCAGTGCTTACTTTGTTGCAGTTCCCATGTGGAACAGAATCAGAAGTCTTAAATACAATTAAAGTTTGAACTTTGCAATAAAATATAGTAATCTTACTTTTAGAAGACAGCTAAACATCTGGGGTAGGGAACGGTTGGCATAGCATTTAGGCTTTTGGTAAGCTGGTTTTATAACGCATTATAAAATTTTAATATTTAGAAATACTTTCTATAAAATCCCGTTTACATTCTGGAAGATATAAATGTAAGGTTCTCATTGCGTTGCAAGACACGCTCACTTAAAAGGGACTGCATAAATTGGTGTTTTTTTCCTATATAACTTATTTTTACAAGGATTCGGTCATGCCTTCCCAAGAACCTCAGTTAGACGACAAAAATGATGAAGTTGACCTCCCTTCAGAAGAAACTGATGGAAGTAAGTACTTCTTCTTAAGTTGAAATTCATGTGTTTCCCCATTTGGAGGCCTGGTTTCCACTCTACCTGTTTGGGGTTTTTAAAGCTTACTTTGGATTACCTCTAGTGTAGTCCCACGGACTAAATGCTCATTAGGGGCTCAGTTACAGTAAGTGTGTGCTTTTGAAGCATATCATCTGGTTTGGTTTCATCCTGAATTCATATGCTCTGAAACCATTCCAGAATGTCAAGTTAAGCACAGAGCAATTGGCAACAAGAGATTTACATTTTAAAACAAACAAAACCCCTTCTCTTTGGGTCTGAACTATGATGCTAATACCAGCACACCCTCAGACTTTAAGTATTTCTTAATTTTGTGTGATTTGGAGTATTCTTTCTAGGTTAATATTTTTGATGATTTGACCTGTCTTGTGTTATGGGCCCACTTATCATACCCATTCTCCAAAACGGCTCTGGCCTTGTCGGATTCTGTTCTGGGCTCAAAGGTTCACTGATGAATTTCTTACTGTCTCAGAGTTGTTTCTGCAGTGCCCTTAGGATGCACTGTCAGGATTACAAGAATAAAGTGGAAAAACTTTATAAACTGTCCTGTAGTATTTAAAACAAACCGCTGACCCTAAGCGGCTAAATCATCTTTCCATTTATCAATTTTTAAAATTATTTCTAATGAAGGCCTTGATAACCATGCTACTTGTTTGATTCTTTTCCAGTTCCCTACATCCCTTCAAACCGGAAACATGACACCATTAAAGATGACTCTGAGGTATGTTTTACAAATATCTTTGTAATTCACACTTACACACTCTTAATCATACAACTCCTTATAAAAGAGCTAGTTATTTGTCATATTTTTTCAGCTACCTTTTAAAAAAAGAAGTCTGGGTTTTCTTTCTGAAAACTGGTATTTTTTTTTCAAGCACATCTGTTGGATTTTTCAGAAGTCTTCTGTATACAGCTCTCTTCATCCCAATCATAAAGTGAGAGTTTTTCTTTTTTTCCTCCCTTCCATTCATGTTGGAACAACAGTGATTTAACAGAGGGTTTGACTTTATTGGTCCTTGCAACAAATGGTGGCTTTGACATTGTCTTGTCTGCTCTCTCTAATGGATGTGTACCCTTTATCACCCTCAGGCTACCTCCACAGGCTATCATTATGAAAGTTGGTTCAGTTTGATGATACATTAACTATCCAGCTCTCTGAGATGTTTCCTATAAATAATACCTAATAATTTATAGACAGCTCCTGTGGGAATACAAGTAGAATAACATACACTTAAACTGTGTTTTTTCAGCTCTTTTGTAGTAGACAATCTGACCCAGTCTCTGTATGCCAAGAATGTTACTCCCTTAAAGCAGTTTGAGAAATCCCAATACACTAATTCTAAAGGGCTTCAAGACATTTCTTTTAAAAATGCTTCTGGCATATTTAATAAATAGGCAGCACTCTACATCCACTAGCAGTTAGTTTGATATCCCACTTTTAACAAGCCTGCACCTTTTTTTCCTCTACCTCCACTACAATACTTGTCACTACCGTTATTTCACACTTGAGTAGCTCCTGCTCTTGGGTAAGTGACTGCCTTATTTTCAGTCACGTGTTTTTAGATTTTTGTCTCAGATTCAGACAGGGAAGGGTATAAATTTAAAACACGTCAGAGAATTTTAATTGTTATGTAGAATTGCTGACTTCTGCTATGGTTAGTACTTGGGTAGCTACTGTTTGTGTTTAAATTTTGAGAGGTGCTCTTTGTTCAACTGTCCTGAATTATGCTGCTCTGATTTTCCCACCTTGCTTTTGAGCAATAAAAATAATTTAAAAGTATCCTACAGAGAGGAAGTGGCATTCTGGGAGCTTTGACCAGAATCTTTAAGCTCAGAGCAATCTCTTCTAATAGCAGTCAATCCTAGATCAAGATTCTTTATATAAGTACTTTCCATAGTTCAGCAGAATGCTGATCTGTCTACAAGTGTAGTATGAGGTCAGATAAAAATAGGCCACAGAAGTATGTCAAAACATTGTATATATTGGCAAAAATGAAATGTCAAAGTACCTGCTCTATTTGTCTAGTTCACCTGTTTGATCTTCAGTCTCACATGTTCCCATGTAATTCCAGCAAGTAGTCAAGATAAAATTTATCTTTTTAAATAATGAATTCTAAAATAACACTCTTCATAGTGGAGTATTTCCTGCAAATTTTCACATTTGAGAAATTGGCATCTGCTTCCGTATGTTCCCTATTAGAAATATTCATTTTCATTAAAACTGTAGTGAACTTGATACAGACAGATGCTGCCTAAACAAAGACAGGTGTATACATTAGCAAATTATTGTTTCCTTTTCTGTCATCTTTTTAGATAGCCTTTATTAATTTGGACTGCAGTGTCTGTCAGAACATGAAAGATGCTCTTCGCTTAGTACATGGCTTGTGGTTCAAGAATTTGAATGAAACCTCATTTCTCAAGGCATTGCCCTCTGTTTTCTAGTAGGGAATATTTAAATGGTTAATTGAATGAACTACTGCCTGGAAAAACACAGTAACTTAAGTAGTTAAGTAACTAGTTAAGTTACTAGTGTTACTATAACACTAGTAAGAGCAAAACCGATAGCAACCAAATACTTCTGAACAAGTGTGTTATAATCAGCCATTCAGATCTGTGTGCCAGTGACAATGGGAAGCAAATTCTGTCCAGTGGTTAAAGACCTCTTTGCTTTAATAGTTACTTGTTACGAAAATGTCATCTGTTTCTAGCATTTGTTTCTTTTTATACAGGATATCAAACCAGTCATTGATGGAATGGATGGAATTAAGATTTCTCAGGGGCTTGGACTACAGGACTTTGATTTAATCAGAGTTATCGGACGTGGAAGTTATGCCAAAGTTCTTTTAGTTCGGTTAAAAAAGAATGATCAAATTTATGCTATGAAGGTAGTGAAAAAAGAATTGGTCCATGATGATGAGGTAAAATTCTGTGTTAATTGTATTCTTTACATATTGTAAAAACTTAACAAAAACATTCAACTAAGCAAGCAACTAAGGTTTTAGACAACATTTCTGTAATAGAAGTTTTACTGACTTTTGAACTCATTTGTCATCAGCTGTCTGCATGAAGCACCAGGATTAAATCTGAGAGAAATGTTCCTTATTTTAATAACAATTAACAATTATTAATAGTCTTAGTAGAATGCATGTGAAAAATATTCCAACCTGGTTGTGCTAATCTGTAAGTGAAGGAATGGGTGGAATTTGGGCATTTAATTTTGAAAGAAAACCAAGATATTTCCCAAAGCAAATGAACGTAGCTGCAAAGTATTGTCCCTACTTCAGAACAGGAGCTGAAACTGTGATCTTACAGTCACGATTATAGAGGTTATGTGTGAGTGACACAGTCCTCTGGAATATTTTTTTTCCATGGGTTTAAAAAAAAATTATGCTACTACCATTTAAGGTCATTATGGTTTAACTGGCTTGTAAAAAAAAAAAATCTGCCACAGAAATCAGTGTTGCATTTATCAATCAATTATTTTCAAAATCCTGTTGAAATTTTTTTTAATATAGGATCTCAAATAAGGTGGCGGGGGCGGGGAGGAAGGAGGGGAAAAAAAAGCCAACCCTTTGTGTTTTTCCTATAGTATTCATACTTCTTGAAAAGTATAGATTTTATATCCATTCTATTTTTTTCATAAATGTGATGAACCAGTCACAGCAGGGAAGGCAGGTAGATTTGCACGACCTACACTGCCATTAGACTGGAACCTGCTGTGTTAGGTAATGGGACAGGGGCTGGGGTAACTGGAACGTGTGTGGTCAGACCACAGCCCTGATAAACCTGCGGCGAGACCTGCCAGAGCGATAACAAGCATTGTCAGGCTCGACTGTAACCTGCAGTGTGACGTGCCGCTCCATGAGTGGCAGCGTGTACGACAGGGTACCTATGGTATGACACCGTCAACATTTGAAGAGTAAAGAAGTGCTGTGTCATCCTTGTGGGTGGAATTAATAACACAAAATAAAAAAGGAGGTGGACGATCAGCCTTGCCATATAGGGAATTTCTTATATAGCTGTTCTTACAAAAGACAGTGAATTTTTCAAATATATCGCAATTTTTAAGTTGCTGGTGTTATATTGATTTTCTGCTGTTAGGAAGACTGGATTTCTTGAAAGTAGGATGTTGGAAAAAACCCAGCACACATTGTTTTAAGTACTATTTGTGTTGGTAGTTTCAATCCGTTTCTCTGGCTGCCGTTTTTGTCATTATTCCAGAGGCTAGCATTAGGAGACTAAAGTTGTAAAGTTCTTCTAAATTACTTTGGCTTGCTCATCTATTTGATGTTTCTTTTTAAGACTGAAGATTAGACTGTTGTGTGCTTTATTTAGTGTTCCCTTTTTAACATTTGCTTTTCCGAGAGGGTAGAAGCTAAATAAAAGTATTATTTAATGAGTTATGCAGTTGTTCCTGGGAATTGGAGGTAGATGAGAAAAGTCCATCTCGAACAGTGGCTCTCATAGATAACTACATAGAAGATTGAGCTAACTGGTTTTGCTTTTCTATAGGATAGGCTTTATAATGAAATTCTGCGAATTGATAGGAAATTCACTGAATTCTGTGAATGCATGAGATATTGGAAGTAATGGAGATTTCACCTAGTGTTTCATAGAGAAAGAAAATTAATTACATAGCGAGTATCAGTATGTTTAAATCAGTGCTTTCCAGGTAATGGTTGATATGGGAGAGAAGTAAATATTTTTTTCTAAATAAGATTGAAGCAAATCAAATACCTGGGCTTCTGATATTAAATTTTTCTAAGCTTAATCTTGTTAACAGTAGTGCACTAGTATAATACTAATGTACTAGTACACAACTGCAATAATGAAGGAGTTTATCGACTCTTTAAAGAAGCTCATTTGGTAAGAGCAAAGAAGTGGACGTGTTTAGTGTTTTATTCAAAATTGGGGTTTTGGCTCATGTTTGGACCCAGGTTTACCCTTCCAAGGTGTTATGTTTTCAGGAGTGCCTGAACACAAAACCTAACAGATTTATTTAATTTGATGGTGACACTTCTTGATTTCCTCTGAGACTTCAGTTTCGCTAACTATTCTTGGCAGGAAGGCCTGGTTTCTCAGTGTCTGTCTTTGGTATCTCCAGATTGGTTGGAAAGCTGGAAGTATCTGTTGAAAATGGAGAAATTTTTAGAACAACTATATTTCTAGTTTGTTGGCAGGGTACCGGGTGTTTGCAGGGTGGACCATGATCAGTGTATTGTGTGAAGAGTGAATATCTACTGCTAAACCCTGTTTTCCGTAAGGTTTAAATTTTGTGTGGTTGTATGAAAAATGATTAAATGTTTTGTTGTTACGGATCTAAATTTTGCAAGACTATGCTAGTATCATTCACATTTTGATAGATTTTCATTTTATGGTATTGCACCGGGTATTCAGGACTTCTCCCTGTTGAAGTATTCAAGGTGGTCTGCAATACTTTTAAGAATGATTTTGGTTGGACAAACTAAGCAGATTTTGGAAGTTGCATTGAATTCATTTTGAGTTTCAGATGAGAAAATGAAGTTCAGTCTATTTGAACCTTTTAGAGACTGGAGATTCACATTGCTTGTGTTACTGGCATGAGTTGCTTCAGCAGCCTTAGAATCGTTTATCTAAGATAATTGAATTTATTTCTCTGAAGCAGTATGAGCAGTGTATCAAATGTTGCAGATGTGTGATATTTTTAAATGGCTTAACTTTTGTGTGGACCTTTCTAAATGGTCAAGAAACTTCTGAATATATAATTGAATTGAAATGTTTTATAACTACTTCCAGATTTTAGGGGGTTTTGTCTTTCTGAAGAACATGTGTAACAATGCCGGTATATATAAGGGAGCATAGATGTTCGCAATTTCTTTTCTGGGAATACCCACAGTGGTTATCCAGCAGGAGTTCTGATTGTTCAATTACTCTATTTCAGGATATTGATTGGGTACAGACAGAGAAACATGTGTTTGAACAGGCATCCAGTAACCCATTCCTAGTTGGTTTACATTCATGCTTTCAAACAACAAGTCGGTAAGAAAGATCTGAAATTATTTTGTTTTGAAAATCTTGATCATTGTACTAACTGCTTCTCACAAAACAAACATAACCACTGCCATCACATAGTCGGTAGTTTTTGGAAGGAAGCATTAGGATTTGCAGGGGTTGACTACTGCAGCAAAGCTGGTTCGAGTGGGGCAGCCTCGCCAGTCCGGTGTGGAGAAGGCGGCGGGGTTTCCAGGTCCAGATCTAAAGGGAGAAGATGAATGAGAAGAAGCTGAGTGCTGTGTTCCCAAGTGCAGGCTGTGTGGCTCCAGGAGCAGGAGGATGGTAGCAGGGTAAAACAGAATAGGTTATAATCCCCAATTCTCCTGAGGAGGGCTGAGTCAGTTCTCAGAGGGACAAACTGTAGTTCTGTTCTTCAAAATAGCAGAAGAGTTGGGCTGCTCAGTAATAATAGTTCTTCATAATAATTTAAAAACCTACATGGATATAAAATATTTTTCATCTATATGAGGCTTATGAGCCCTTAGCACATATTGATGAAGTAAGTGATTTAATTTGAAAAATACTTAATAAACCCTTTCTACTTTGAAATACTAGGTCTTCTTGTCCTTGTGTGCACAATCCAAAGTAGATTATTTGCTGCTTATTTTGCAATTGGAATATGAAGAAAATCCAGAGAACTCTTATGCCCATGCTTATGTATGTCACCGGGAAATTTGGATTTGGGGGGGGTTTGTGGTTTGGAGTTTTTTGTTTTCACAGGCACCTCTTTACTGTTACACTTTTACAATGCCTAGTGCCACATGTATTGTAATCAGAAGATAAAAGTCATTCTATCCAGCTTCCTTAAATGGCATGCAGTGTAGAGTGCAACAGTTTTAAGAAGTTTTCATGAATTATCTAGTCATTTATCTTAAAGAATAATTGCTTGTTCATTACAAAGTGTGTCACCAATTTTTAAAATACGAAGGTATGCAGTGTACCATTTCTTCAGTCCTCAAACTTTCACCTTAACTTTGGCTATGACTATGGCTATAGTCGTAGGAAATAGCGTTTTCCTTGCAGAAAAAACAAAGCTGAGATAAAGGAAGTAAAGAAGCTGTACGAAGAGTGTTCTGAAGGTACATGGACTGGGGAGTATTTTGGAACAGGGAGAATGAATGATCCCCAGAGGTGACTGACTAAGGAGTTGACCAAAAAGAAATGTCTTGCAGACCAAAAAAAAATAATAAATCTTTAGACAACTAACAAACTCTTGTGAAGGGCCCTTTAAGCTAAACCAACATTCACAAACACCTTCTCACCAAATACTAAGTAGTAATGAACATCTAATACATCTAATATAAAAGTACAAGTGGTTGGCTAGGGCGAAGTTTTGGAAAGATCCCTTGCATGCCACTTTGGGAGTTATGCTGACATAGTTGAGGAGCAGAAATAGAGGGGGAAAAAAAAAATGCTAAACACAGTCAAAGCTTTCTGTATTCCTTTTGCATCTTTAGGAGTCCTGTTTTTCCAGCCTAGCTGCTCCTTGCAGTGAAACTATAGTCTTACGTTTGTAACTTCTGGCATTTGCCATGGATATAGCCATGAGTAAATTAATCAACATCAGATTGTGTTAACTGGCCCGAAGAAAACAAGTTGTAATATGCAGAGAACAGTTTGTATATAAGCGTATTAATAGGGGAGGTAGTTCCAAAGGAACATGTTCTTTCTCTTACGTATTTTTTCTCTTTAAAATGTTAAATACATTTTTAAGATGAAAGAAATGTGTACTTAAGAGATGCTAATTGATGCTAAATGTAGCTGCTTATATTGTTTCAGATACTAGTGATGCTTATTTTATTATTGTAATAAAATTACATCTTTGGGCTTGCCCAGGATTGCCGGATAGGTGTCTTCCAAGGATGGCAACAATCTGAAACCTCCATCCTGCAAACCACTGCTGTTGGAGTAAATCCTTCTAAAACCAGCAAGGACTACCAGTATTCCTGCACTTAGGTGCTTCGACATAGCTTGAGACAAGCAACTTTAAATTGCAGGTTCTGAATGGTGTTAGAGCATTGTAAGCTTCTAAATAGAATAGGAAAGTTGGAAGCAGAAATTATCAGGAATGCTGTAATAAAATACTCACGGCTTTTATCTATCTTATTTATTGTTTATTTAATTTTAGTTTAGCATTTATATTCTTGTGGAGAAGCCACTGAAAGACTTGCAAGCTGGGTTGTGTCCAATAATTTTTCCTGATTTACCTTTTAAGTTTTTAACTTAAGTTTTTCAAATGAAGAATCCTTTTCAAAGGGAAAAAGAAAGTCATCTTTAATTGTTACCAATTAGAATGGTTTGAGGGACTAGAACATGTGTTTTCCAAATGGAATGTTTTCCAGTATGTGAATATATGGAAAGGAGTTTTCAGCTCCTGGAAAATGAGGTGTTTAAAGAAGTACAGCCTCCCAGACAGCCGCCACCTTCATCAGAAACTCTCTCTCAGCATGTTTCTGTCCTGGAGGTCTCTCTGACCTTGGCAGCATCGCCTGGATCATATTTTCCCAAGGACAAAACCTTTCCTGCAAACTGTAATGAAGCCTCTTTATGTGCCTGATTCCACCTATATTTCTTTTCCCTACTGACTTTTCTCTGGTTTGTTTTGAACAAGTTTTTGAAACAGTCTTCTCTACAGAGGAACTAATAGGCCTCAATGCTGCAGCTTTTCTGTGCCTGTGTCTTCTGTTCAGGGAATATTCTTCGTAGAGAGGAACAGAAGTGGGTCCACTGCACCTTCTTTTAATTCACATTTTTCTACAGATAAAGAGGTCTTGTCAAAGTCAAGGGAGAGTGGGATTTCATTATCTGTCCTGCTAGCTCACCAAATTCAGTTTTCATCTCTGATAAATAATGGACATAGGTGAATTGGGTCTCGCAGCCCTCAAATTCTTTAGGCTCAGTCTACCTATACAAAGAAAGCAGAACATTTTTTTTTTTTTCTTCTAGGAGTGACAGTATGTTTCTTAACAGTGTATCAGGAGCAGTTCGGTGATGATCTAACAGGGGTCTAACAGAAATAATTTTGTATATGTATATTAATAATATGTTAGATCATGTAACTTTAATTGGAAAGAGATTGTTATGTCATATGCTATTCAGATAAAACTTACGGGTTTTTTTGAAAGTAAATCTGGGTTACGTCCCTCTAAGTGAGTCCTAGGTCATCTTGCTCTCAATAGATCGGTTTGAGTGTTTTGGGAACTGAGCCATCACAAACAGCAAGCTTCGTAGTTATATATTTAATTACTGTCATAAATCCTACAAAACGTATTGATCTCTGGAATATTGCCAGATACTCATTAATTATTGTTAATGATGAAGTAATTTTTAAAAGATGGCGGCCTTTTAATGGCAAAACTACGTGTCATCTGCAAAGCTGTTTGGATTTGATGCTGCAGCTTTACTATTAAAAAAGAACAATACTTAGTCATGCAGAGTAACAATAATTATTACATCAGGGAAATCTGTGTCAGGTTACTGATTGATTACCCTTTAAGAAGGGTTTGAATTCAACTCGGTACCTCTTTTAAAGTATTTTTTTTAGTCTTGAAACCTTTATTTTAAATAATCAGCATTGTTTTGGGCAAGGCTTTTTTTCAGTCCATCAGGTGTTGTTTTTGAAAGCAGTGCACTCACTGGGCAAACTGTATACCATGGAATTTTATTCCGTAAAAGCCAGAAGAATCAACATCATTGAATAAGAGATAGTAAGGTAACTAGCTGGCTGTTATGTCTTTTTTTCAAATGAAAAACAATTTACCTTTTTTGGATAAACTTTCATTTTTGCCATGTGTCCATCTTCTGGCATACTTCTGTGGTTTTGCTCTTATTTCTAAGTAACTTTTTTAAAAGTCTATGTATCATTATATGCTATGGGGTTTTTTATATCTGTTGCTGAGTGAGTACGTCATATTAGGGAAACACTGTTGTCTTTTGTACTGTTTCAATAGTTGTGCAGGTTTCATGGCAAACAGCAGCCCATTGTATGCAGCTGCCTCTCCTTTACATTTAGTCTGGCATTTAAATAAAGGATGTGATCAAATAAATACCCTCTTTTTTCTCTTAAATAGTTTCTGTAGCTGTAAGAAGTCTAGAAGTCTAATTCAAGAGTGGAAGTGAAAATGGCTCAAATTGGAAGGATAAGAATAGCTTTGCTTCTTGAGAGTTTCCTTGGAATCCATTAATTGTATTATATACTTTCAGATTGTTTCTTGTCATAGAGTATGTAAACGGGGGAGATCTTATGTTTCATATGCAACGGCAAAGAAAACTTCCTGAAGAACATGCAAGGTATTTCACTGGCACAGTTATAGCAGGGTTTTTTGCATTGTAGTTGCTTAGTGTTGTATGAAACGCGTTCTAAACTTTATTCCATAAAAGAATATGAATAGCAAAGAAAGAACAAAAGGCTGATTCTTAAGTTTAGAGTGTACTGCCCCAGGAAGAAATGTTAATTTATTTTTTTAAGGATATATATGTTCTTTTTTTTTTTAAAGAAAGCAAGCATTTGATAAGTAGTAATGGTTATTCCTATTTACTTTTGTTTATTGCTTGATATTCAGGTAATGCTTCCTTGATAGAAGATGTAACTATTCCACTTATCTTGGTGTTACATTGAATTAACATAGTGTTGGTTGGAGAAGACAAAAAAAAAATCTGTTTTGCATGACTTTGCACTACATAAAGTCTCATTGTAACTTCATAAGCTCAAAATACAGATCATCTATGTCCTACTTGGATTTTTCAGAAAAAAACCCTGTAGGATAAAGAATAAACACTTTCTTAGTAGAATAAAAAAAATAATTTTGCATATTTAATTTAAGGAATGGTTTTATAATATGAGATCAGTGTCCTTATGAGTAAGTGTAGCTTTTGGGGGATACTGTTGATAGTGAAAAGCTAACTCTAAAGCGATGTTTTAAGAACAGGTATTTTAATTGCACTAGCTTTTGGACAATCTTAATGCTAATATGAATTTTTTCCTTTTTCATTTCAGGTTTTATGCTGCTGAAATTTGTATTGCTCTAAACTTCCTACATGAAAGAGGCATAATCTACAGAGATTTAAAACTAGACAATGTTCTTCTAGATGCAGAGGGTCACATCAAATTAACAGATTATGGCATGTGCAAGGTAGGATTTTTCTTACCTTTGTTTGTCACTTTGCCATTCAGTAGCATAGCTCTGGTTACGCTTTTAAGTCAGCTGCTGCATCCAGTGATAGTAAGAGAAAACTGAGACAAGTTATCCTTATTATAACGCTAGTGTTACTGAGCCTGGAATTTGGTTGTGGAAGAGGAACTTTAGTCTGAAAAAAGACTCTTGAATTTATGTCTGTGACGTTAAAATGCCAGGCGTGAGTGACTGTTCATAGTCTGTTGATTTGACCTCAAGTCTCCTTGTTAGTGCCACGCTGTTTCTGGCTAGTATGGGAAATGGGATTAGAGTCCAGCCTATTTCTTGGTGAGAACAAGTTTCTGAAGCCAAAACCGCAACTGGTGGTGTGTTGATTTTTTTAGAAGCCCAGTGATTGAGTATATAATACAAATTTTTATTTCACTTATTTCAGAACGTGGTTAAGGCATGTTACGGTGATGTAATGAGGAAAGCTTGTCTCGTTCCCTTCCTAGAATAGATATTGCACCAATTTCTAAGAATGCTGGACCAAAATGTTTCTCCACCACCAAAGTGCACAGGTTGCAGGGATGCAGCAGTTATGTAAATGTTTGATTCCTTTATTCATAAAATAGAAGGTTTTCCCCAACATCTGTTTGAAAAGAAAATCCAAGTTGGTTTTAATCTGAAATTTTTTAAAATGTATCTGCAAATAGGAAGCAAAATGTTGTTACAAATGTGTTGTGACTCAGTTTTAGTCAATTTGCTGAAGATAAGCTGTTAAGTCGTAAACCACCTTTGAGCACTACGAGTATTTTGCTCTAGCACTGCCTTCTTTTTTTAAAGAAAAGTCTTTAGTCTCTCTAAGTAACTTGGGCTTTATAAGTCTAATGAAGGGAAATTTCCGGAAAAGGAGGTCAGCTTTTAATGTATGAACTGATTTATGCACGTAGGAAGGTTTGGGCCCTGGTGACACTACAAGCACTTTCTGTGGGACACCAAATTATATTGCACCAGAGATCCTCAGAGGAGAAGAGTATGGTAAGCTGTGACTAAACAATTTGTAGTTATAATAAATCGCAAAGCAAAGTTCTAGTTGTAGGCTTGTTCAAATCCAATTATTTTTAGATTTCCACATTTTTGTGCCATGATATGTTGGGAAAACTGAATGCATATTGTACAGTTTAATATTTTCTGAAACGATAAGTTATTTTTGTTTTTCTCTTGCAATCACTCATTTCAGCTTCTTTTAAATAATGCTTTCCTTGAAAAATAACTACTGAATGATACTGTAGCAAACCCAAGTCTACTCCTTGAAGAACTTGACATCCCAGCTACTATTGCCATCCAGGCAAGGTTATAGAATGCTATAAAAAAGTTATTGCTCATGCAGAAGTATCTGTGAACTGATCTGATCAATAGGTTGAATCTGTCATTTAGTTATAAGATACTGCAATGTTCAACTTTTTTTAAAAAAAAAAAGTCTGAAAACTTTTGGCTTGAATACACTGAATTTTCGTTGAAGAACTGCTGGTGGCAGAGGCCTACCAACTCCTAGACAGATTACCTTTGTAATCCCAATTCAGAAAACTCGAGCCTCAGCCAGTGCTAGTGGAAGTCGTGATGTCTGTGGCTTCAGTGAAGGTCGAGAATTTCGGTACTCTGTAGAACCAGACCATTAATCTTGACTTATATGAGAGAGAACACCCACATTGAAGGAGCCCTGGCTGAAAATCTGCTCTGCAAATATTTTCAGGGTTCAGCGTGGACTGGTGGGCTCTTGGTGTGTTGATGTTTGAAATGATGGCAGGAAGGTCTCCGTTTGATATAATTACTGACAATCCAGACATGAACACTGAAGATTACCTCTTCCAAGGTAGAGTCATTTTGATTATTTTTTTTTTTTCTCGGGGGAAAAATAATGAAAACCACTTCCAGTAGGACAGTTGGGTTTTCCTTTTCCATTGTTATCGCATAGCTGCCTGTAGATCTACTGTAGATAAGGGGCTCCAATATTTCCAGTTCTTCATCCCAGGAATTGACTTTGAACTCAGATAAAAGGTCTGGAATTAGGAAGCTGCCTTCAGACAATAAAATATTTTTTGTACAATGTCCACAGTTCAGAAATAACAGGCAGAAATTGCATGGAAAGGTATCTTTGTTAGAAAGCAGACCATAGGCCAAGAATTAATTTTAAAACTCAGTGCTACATGAGAGGATAGAAGGATCTTTCTTGACAGAACTGTAGTTCAACCTGAAATTTTGCTCCAGATAACTTTTTGTTTTACTTCTGATTAAATTAATATAACTATTTTTTAAAACAGTTTTGCCTCTCAGGAATAGTGATGTATGAATTTTTCTCAACAAAAGTAGTAATATTTGCCATATTTATTACAGTGGAAACTCTGTAGCAGTCTGGGGAATTGTGAGGTTGCCCACTTCCCGATGGGCAGAACTTCTTTAAACGAATTACTGCCCTTATGTAACAGTCTGCCATTGTTGTCTCGATGAGCCTTATATTAAATCAATTCCTGTTTAAAATCACACTTTTCCATATACTGAGGACATATTTAAATAGTACAGTGTTTGTATTGAAATCATGGTCAATGTCATAAACCAAAAAACAATATTGCTGTTTTTAAACCTGTAACAGTTATTCTTGAGAAGCCAATCCGGATTCCAAGGTTTCTTTCTGTCAAGGCTTCCCATGTGTTAAAAGGATTTTTAAACAAGGTAAATAACATTCTCTTATTTTTAGCATCTAAGATCTGGAAGTCAGAGCTTCCTGTTGAAAGCAATACAGTTAAGAAGTTAATCTACTTATTGTTAAGAAAATCTATAAAACCTTGGTATCCTGTATGTTAAAAAACCCCACTTCTTAGTTGCTAATTTACTGAGGGAATTTCACAGCACAGACTTGATTTAATAGCGTGCACCTAGTGGGGAAAAAAAAATAACTGTAGGCTTGTTTATAAAGTCTTTTCTGTAACAGTTATTACTTATTTAATTAAGCTGCTTGAAATCTGTAGAACCATTATCACTTTTAATAGAGAAAAGAAGGATATGAATTACATATTACTAAATAATCCAGATTTTTTTAGTTCTAAGTTGTAAAATATAACTTTAAAATGAAATTTCAAACAAACTTCAGAAAAAAGAATGAAAATGCCTTGATAGCCATAATATGTGTAATTTAGCAGCAGCGTGCACAGCAATAGGGAGTGCTGGAATCACGTATGTGGGCTTCTGACAAAGCTGGGCCGTGGCTGGCTTCGGGGGTGTAACACGAGTTTCTGTGTCTTCCGCAGGATCCCAAAGAAAGGCTTGGCTGTCAGCCCCAGACAGGATTTTCTGATATCAAGTCTCATACGTTTTTCCGCAGCATAGACTGGGATCTGGTAAAAATACTTTTGTTTATATGTGTTCAAAAGGAATAGATTCTTTTCGCTTATAAATTGTGTGTATATGTAACAACCCCATTAAAAACAGTGAAAATCAATTCCACAAATGTAAAAGCTGTTTTGCGTTCTCCAGGTGACATAACATAATGGAAACAAGCTTTCTTTCATGATCAAAAATTTGGCTTGCTTCTGAACTGTAAGAATGGCTACAACTTAAGGGTATCACTTTTAAAATACATGAATTTTAAAGAACATCTTAAACATATTAAACCATTCTTGGTGGTCATTTCATGTAGTCCTATTAGTAAACATCTCGAGCTCCATTGGAAAGGAAGTGTGGACCAGCAAGGACAGCCTGTTGGAAGGAACACTTTCCAGTACCTCATTCTTTGCTGATAGAAACCTGTCTGCCTCGGCAGGAGGGTGAGGAGTTGATGAACCCAGCCAGCAGCCTGGCCGAAGGGTCATGAAACCAGTGTAGATACAACCATGGAAGATGAGGTGCTTCAGATACAGGCAGCGTTTGTAGTCTAAAAAAAAAACAACCCACATAACTGAATTTATAAATTATATAATTTTTCAAATCAGTAGGATTATTCAGGTAGGTAACAAGGTTTAGTAACATGAGTAGGTGTGAGTAGGATCAGGTCCTTTTTTAAGGATGTGGCTTGAAAGCAGTGTGGTTATTTAAAACAATTCCGATTGTTTTTCAGGTTTTCCTTCTTACTGCTGGTGTGAGGGGAGTTTTTAGTTGATGGTGGAGTACATGACTTGCATTTCAGTGGTTTTGCAGGCATAAAATTTTACTGAAATTGTAGGTTTTCTAAACAGTTCTGATCTTGGTAATTGTGCCTACTTCTGTCTTCATCGTAGAAAACCATCACAGAAATGACATTATGTTTATTGACACTTGAGCAATAAAACAATTAAGTCAGGAATACTGCCTTAACAGCATTACGTTTTTTCACTGTTCAACTAGGTGTTAAAAAATGCACATAATATTTTCATAGTGGTAGTAAGCGCACAGGGAGTGTAGAAACTGGCAGGCAGCAGTGCTTGTAATAACATCAAAGAAGTTCAGAGGAGAGACAACTGCGTGATTACATTTTGCCTTTGTACCCTGCTGTTCAGACCGTCGTTGTTCACATTCTTCAGAGAAGACCTTCACTACACAAGGAGCTGGTGTTTTAAAATACCTGATGTTTACAAAATTATTCATATAACGAAGGCTGTCTTGATTTTGTCAGACATGCCTTGTTTTATTCTCCCTTAACCCTCAGTGTTGTTTTCCATTGTTAGCTGCCTAACGGGGCTCTAACGCAAGTGCCTTGAGTTTGTGGTAGAGCAAAACCGCCGTGTACTGCAGGGGTTCTGTTCCGTTCTGTTCTGCAGGGTTTTTTGAGAGAGGGGGAAAGGGAAGATTATTGGATTTGTACTTTGTATAAGAAACTTAACTGCAATTGGTACTACTTGGTCAACGTTTATACTGATTTGAAGTTTGATTATTTATATATATTTTTTTAACCTAGTTTTTGGCTGAGAGCTTTGATATTAAATATTGGTTTTTAAAATAATGGAAATATTTAGGTGGTTGTCTGCTCTTTAGGACAGTGCTGTTCAGGAGGATCTAAAATGTCGGATAACTTTTAAGCTAAATTTCTAATAAGAGTTTTGGGAAATATATTCAGGAGACAATGAAAAAATATTTGGAAAGCTTTTTTAATTATTAGAATTTTCTTTGAAATGCAGGTGATGAATAGAAAAGATTTTGACTTAAAAGCTTTTCCAAATCTTTTCAAGTTGAAAGACAAGGAAACAAGAATCTTAATGCTGACTAACCTTTTGGTTTTTTCCTGTGTGAAGCTTGACTTAAATGGAAAAATTAATAATGGTAAAGTGAACACATATACCATAAACATATTTTTTTTCCTAGTGTTAGTCATCTGAGTTGTTTATGGCACAGCTAACATTTTTGGTTACTCACTCTGCATCTAGGATGGCTTGACGGCATTCGGGGAAGTACCAAGACCACCTTTTTTTGGATTGTTTCAGTACATGAAACCTAGTCTTATCCTAGTGCCTGGTTTTATGGTATTTATCCTTTATATGCCGAAAAAAGAACTACAGAGCCATGGCTACTGTTATCTGCATACAGAAGCAGTAAGGTTTTTTTCTAGAGCTGTACCAACATATTTTTTTCACTCGTTTTTCTCACATTAAAGGCTGCAAGTTCACTATATGGCTTATTTGAGTGCTGTTGTGCTTCACTGATTATAACATAAAAGAGGCAGTCTGATGTTTAGCATCTAGTTCAATGCCTTGCTGTTGAAATGTTAATGCAACTGACTCATAATGACAATCTTACCACCCTACTTCAATTTTGAAATATTCATTTTGCTGTTTCTTTCATCCTGCCATTCTTGTTTGGGAGGCGCTAATTTTGTCTTCCTTACAACTTTCCTTTCATGAGGCTTTCTGAGACCTGATAACTGATGGGATGTTGACGTATCGAGATTCACTACCCAGTTATAGTTTCACGATTTCCTCACACCTCCATCTGTGCTCATCATGTGCTTTTCTTAAACCCGGAATGCGTGATTTTTCTGGGATTGATCACCTTTTTGTTGTTTACTCTGTGCCAAGCGTAATGAGGTGTTCTGGCTCAAAACCAGGTTTCCTGCCCATGTTGGTAATACAAGTAATCATTTTGGTCAGTCGTAATAACTTTCTCTTACATTATGCTTACCTGTTTGGTTTTGGTTTTGTTTTTTTTTTTTTAAAGTTAGATTATGGAGATTGTAGCTTTGGCTTTAACTGAATATAAATTTTTAGAATTAGAATGTTGGTATCTGTGCTACTGCAAATTTGGCTGCATGACAGACTTTTGTCTCCACTGCTGTGGTGATAAGACCTTCAGGTTAAAGGCTAATACAAGTAAGTTACTTACTCTGTATAAACATGTTGCAGTTAATCTGCCATAAGTTTCCCTTCATGCTAAACACAATCATAGCTTTTCCCATACTTGTATGTTTATATTCCTAAATGGCAAGGGTTTTTTTTTACGGTCTTATGTCCTCCACAGCTCTATAGAACATTAAACTCAAAATCTGATTCTTAAGATCTAAACTGCAATTGCAGTTTTTATTTATGACCTATGATATATCAGAAATGAGTCACCCCTAATTGCACACAAATGCTATTCCTCTGGAAGAAAAGTAGATGTATTGTGGTAACTCTTGTATCGCAGCCGTAAGCATCTGTGCGGGAAGTTTTCAGTCCTGAGTGTAATCTACTGAGTTAGAGAAAACTTAAATGGCTGAATTATTTATGGATTTCTATTTTTAAACGCAGAGCACTAATTATATTGGTGTCTGTTGCCTGGCTTGTAATGTATATCACTTAGGTATTGTGACATTTCTCTCCAACACCATTTAATGAGGTTGAATTTGTAGAGTTCTCTTGTTAATTATTACAGAAAATGTTACTATAGTAACTTATTTCTGGTTTGAGTACACAATTTTGTTATTCGTGTAATTTTGGCTTCCGTTGTTAGTATTGTTTTGAAACACACAGAAGCCTTCCCTCTCTTCCTATAAAATATATCAAATTAAGAATTTTGGAGTAAATACAGTTTGTATTTAAATGGGAAAAATCTACAGTTTACTGTTGGATAGTCATTGACCTGCTTCCATTACATCCATTACCTGCTAGCTCTAGACTCCCAAGGCTGGGCCAAGTCGTTCATTCTCAGTGCTACCAGATGACCCTCCTGAGCTCTGAATTTGTTACTGATTTTCCTGTACTCTGACCAGACCGTTCCATGTCATTTGTGGAGTCTTGTTCCTGTCTTACTGGGACCGAGGACTTAGAAACTTCGTATTTTCAATATTTTACTGCAGAAAAGTTAGTACTTTCCGTAAATCAAAGTAAATACTGTGATGTGGTGAGACAGATCTCCAAATGTGAAGTTTTAACCTTGAGTCTGTGTTGGAAATTCACTCATATGTTTTTTTGTTTTTTTTTTTAGGAAAAAAGGGTGGTGGAGACTGTGTATCCATAGATTTCTTTTTTGTATTGTTAGGGTGCTTTAATTTGTCATATTTGGCTCAAAAGTAGATAAAGCCTGGAAATGGCTGGTAGATTGCTGGAAATAATAATGTAGAAAGTGAATGGAAACCTAAACAGTGGTGAATTGTTTAAATCTCAGAAGAAAAACTTCTGTTCGGTGGGGCTGATTGAGGCAGTTCAGGTTTAATCAGTGGAGGAGAATGCGGGCACTCTGCAAACTGCAGAGCTCCCAGTTCTGTAAAATGGATCTCCCCTTACTGGCAGCCTCACCGTAATTAACATTAACAGAAAGTCGGGCTTTGCTTTTGCATGAGCAGATACCAACCAATGTTTCAAAAAAAATGAAGAATTACAACTGGTACTAAATACTGTCTAGCATTTAGTATTTCAAATTTGTGAAACAGAAAGAGAAGGCTATCGGCTGCTCTCCCAGCAAAAGGCATGTAGTGGTTGGCTAATAGCCTGATTGTGGTACTTTAATTTTTAAATGAGAACTGTGAAAATGAAGCTTTGTAAGGAATTCCAATCTCTGTACAAAACCACATATTAAAACAGGCTTGTCATTTAATACTGTTATCACTGAGGATGTGTTGCATGAAAACAAATAGTGATTTTTCGATTTTCCATTAGTGTCATTAGGTCTCTTCTGTAGGGAGTTTTGAATGTTGATTTTCTATCTGATGTTTCTCTAGAGGAATGGTGACCTCCAGTGGCCAGCAAGGCTAACCCAAAGTGTATGTCCCACATAGGCCATAGCAGATCAGAATAATGATCAAGGCTGGTAGCCTGTCTCTGTCAAAGCCAATCCCTGAAGCTTCAGAGGAAGGTAAAAACGGTTCTAAACACTCTTAGCCTACCATGTTTCTGCTACAGATAACTAACTCCGATTCGTGTAGGGGTCAGGTTTATGTCCTGCAGCCACGGGTATTGATGTAGATTGTATAGATGTATAGTTCAAAAATAATGGTCAGAAAATTTTGTAACATTTTGCATTTTAAACACAGATTTTAAGGGCAAACTTCTGTGGTGGTAAATTCCTTAATAGAAATGTAGGGAATAGGGGGGATGTAAGTGGATTTTGCTTCCTGTGATAAAAAAATCTCCACAATTCAGAGAAGGCAGGAAGAATTCATTTAATCAAAACTTCATTCTGAAATAATGAGCAATTTATTCTTGAATCAATTGAATGCCTATTGGTATCATTACCAAAAGGACAAGTTTTAGTGGTGAATGAGTTGCGTGATGTAATCAGAAATCTTATCCTCACTCACCCTGAAAACATCTTTTCTGCACATACATAAACCCACAATTTTACACTGGGTTGAATTTAAACTTTTTACAGAATTTTCAAGGAATTTAATGAGGATCTTCATGTTAGAGTTATTAAGCTTAGTAATGACATAGTCTGACTTGCTGTTATCAGTGAACGCGAAGCTCTTGTTTTTGCAAAGTCAGTATATTTGTGAAATGGTCTATGGCCTGTCTAGAAGTTTTGAGTATCGTTAGCATGAGGGTGTGAGCTCTGTTACACAAGTTCTGGTTGAGACTCTGTGTTTGTATCTTTAAGCCACACTGATTGTTTGGGCTTTTTTTGAGGAAAGGGAGAAAAATAAACTGTTGCTATGGCATCTTTGCCCTTTCTGATCTGTCCAAAGGATTCACTCCAGCAGGAACAGGAACATCACAGTTATCCGGTGCGCTCACAGATGTCTCTGGGCCGTTCTGTTACCCAGCATTTACAGCTCTCCCTCCTTCGCTTTGCTGTGGCACCTCCAGCTCTGCCCCAGCAGCCTTCTATTGCCAGGGGATTCGTGCAAGAAGTTTTGTAGCTCTGTTCCGGTGGAGCTCTGTGAGATTCTTCTTTACAAAGCCATTGGTGGTGGGATGCTGATCCTGTGTAAGGTCCTGGAGTTTCTGCTTGGATGATTCCCTGAACAAAAAAGGCACGCGATAGTGACAATCAGACTTTTGTAGTATTGGAAGCCCGGATTTATTTACCTTGTGTTTTTTCTGTCTTCTAATTAATGTTTAATTCAGTAATGTTAAACAGGAAAAACAGATTCCGAACTGCATCATACCTAGGAAATCACTAGTGTTTTTTAAGACTCTTTCAAACAACTGTGGAAGCAAAGAATGTAGCTTGTGAGCTTCACTCTGAAAATAGCAACGCTGACTAACGTGTTAGAAGCAGTATTCAGAAAGGATGTCAAGAGATATGTGCCAGTGCTGAAAAACAGGATTCTTATAATTATTTTTTGCATTCTTATCCAGAAACTTTTCTATCATTTTCTTTCTACAGGCAAAGTAATGAGTTGAATCCATTTATGGGTTCAGGATTGGTGTATGTAGTCAGAGCCTCCTTAAACTAAAGGAGCTTTGTGTGAATGCAGCACACCAATTAAGCAAACGTTTTGCAGAATTGGCATTTTAGATAGTCATAAACAGAAGAATTGTGAAAATATATGGTTATCTATTATGTATAACACAGTTATGGTTATAACAATTGCTAAATTGGCAAGCTGGGGCCAAATTAAAATTTTCACTTTCTTCAATGCTCAGTAACAGCTCTTGAAGTGTTGCCACAAGAATTGCGTTCTTTTTACAAAGCATACAAAATTTACCAGCATCTATAAATAATTATAAAAATGGTAAAACTACAGTTGATAGAAAAGCACATTTTATGAGGCAATATATGCTAGCATCTTCATTGAGATGGTCTCTTTAATTGCCAGTTTAATCATTTGCCGTGCCTTGCTTTGTAACGAGCCCGCTGGTCTTCTGGTTGCCGTTGGGTTTCCAGTGAACCTCTGTCTCAGTCTGATCTGTGGCTCATGAGAGCTGCCACAGTCTGATACCAAAATAATTTTGGAGAATGAGACTCAATGGCAGAACTTTTGAATAGAAAAATTAGGAGACTCAGTCAAATATTTCAAAGATAAATAATAAGCATTGGCGTTTTGGAGATGAAGATGAATTTTCCAGGCAATCGTAGCGTTTCTCGCGGTACTCCCAAAGTCAGTGTCTCGCAATTGTGAGTCTCCAAAGCCATTACAGTGGCTTTTTCAAAGAAGCAGTTGTTCTCAGACCAAATGGCTGTGCAGTACTGAGGAAATGTAGAGTATTCAGGAGAACTTAATCAGTTGCTTGTAATTTTGGACTTGATGGTCCTTAAGGGTCCCTTCCAACTTGAGATATTCTATAAATTTTTAACATCAATTTGTGAGCTAATTTAGACTCAGTGTATGACATTTTCTTATTTAATGCTTCATGAATGTGATGGTTCTTTACTTATTGAGCTAATAAGATTTCCTCATGGAGAAGAGTTTTGCCATACCTCTCATTAATATGTAGATGTGAGGATCTTGTATTTAGAATGAAAGATACTATTAATTGGTTTTAGTTCTACTGTTTTTCTGTCATCTCTTACTGCAGCACACAGATACTTTGTCTTTCTTACTGTTTCTAATAACTGAAGCATTAGAAGTGCATAAAAGTACAGCTTAAACTTCTAAAATGTTATCCTTTTTCATCCATAATTCTTCCCTAGCATTAAAGCATTCCTTGCTACCTTTGTCATATTCCATCCCTGAATTTCATATTTTTGGTATAAGGCATTACCTCAGGTTACTGACAGCTGTGGACACTAGTATTTGGCCAGTCATCTTTCCATAAAACACACCGACGTTCATAGAACAAACTTAACTAAACCCATATGTGTTAAGCAATGGAGTGTCTTGGAAATGCTGTGAGTTTCTAGTTAGACTAAAAGTGTTTGAAAAATGAGCTGTTCTCGTTGTGTGTTATCAGCACGGTTCAGTTCATACTGGTTTTATTACTGAAGTTCCAGTCCTTGATGTTAAGCTGAATTGTTTACCTGTTACTGACTCTCCAGGATATAATGCTTCGAAGTCGCGTGTTTGCTTGTAGGAAGGAGCTGAGCAGTAGCTGTCACTTGGCGGCTGCGTGGCACAGAAAGCTTAGTTGAATGTTCCCCAGATGGTCTGGGAGGGGAAGAGGCAGCTAATGCCAGTTTGCAGCCTTGCAGGGAGTTTAAGCATCAATTGAAGTAATATGTTGTACTTGAGATTTCTTTTTTTCCTTCCCTCTTTCTTGTTATGAAGCAGAAGAGAGCTTGCTTTGGCTTCTTAGAGAGTACTTGTATTAGGGTGCAGTGTGAAATTGCAAGTCATGATGAAGGCAATTCCGCTCACAAAAGTGAGGGGTGTATAATTCGTAACTTCAGGAAAAATGTGAGAAGTGTAAATCCATTTGAATAGTTCTAGTCAATTCTACAAGAGCTCCATTGGCTTATTGTAATATAAGATATTTCATATTCTGTAATATTTCAACTGCAAGACTCAGTAATATGACAGATGTAACATGTAGAAAACATAGTATTACATGTCATTTGTGGTAAAAAGCTGGCAAGAACTTAACCTGGCCGTGCAAAATCACAAAACGTGATTATCAACTGGTTTTGATACACTGGTTTCCAGTCTATCAGCTGGATCGGTTCCTTGGGGGTCTACCAGCTTCCCAAAGTTAAAACTTGTATCTGTGACTTTTCCCCTGGACCTGAAACTGTGACTACTTGAAAACAAGCTGAAAAAGGTGGAGGAGTTCTTGCACCATTTTTGGAACTGCCACAGGTAGTGATTTAAATGAATGATGACAATTAATCTGTTATCAGCTCCTGGGTCACTCAGACCTGTGCCAAAAGCTGGAGGATTGTAGGGATTTCCCTTAAACCGAAAACTATAGGTACTGATGAACATGCTACTGGTATGGCAAATGAGAAAAGGGTCTTAATGACAACCACTCCATTATTTGAGTAAAAAAAAAAAAAAAACAAACCTAAAAAAAACCCCCAAAAATCCCATGTTTTATTGACTATCCCTGGTAAGAAAGATAAATATGGGGTTTCGGTTCCTGTAGCAGGAAATACTGTATGTAAATGTATTCATGGTTAAATTTCAATTGCAGAATACAATTCGGGGCTGCTTTAGCTATTTTATAGATTAGCACTACTTGCTGTTAATGATTGCTTACCCATGTGGCTAGCATTGATCGGGATGTAAATATTGCTCACTTTTTTGTTCCATACAGGAATTAACATTAACAAATAAGTCTGGTTATGTTGATTTGATGTAATCTAAGAAGCTGCCTTTACAAGAGGTAACTTTTTAGAGGAGCTTATCAAAGGGAAAAATGAATTATATCCTTGGAAAGCATCTTGGCTTGAATGGAAAACTTATGGAATGTGTTCTCAGTTTAAGAAATGTTGAGCCAGACGTATGTAGCAACAATGCTTTTTCTTAATATGCAGGCGAGAGACTCAGGGAAACACCTTTTTCTATGGTCTTAAACTTAAAATTTTAGTATTTTCTGATAATTTTTGAAGGTTTTATATTTAAAATACAGGAACAGGATAAACAGAATGAGCATATACCGTTTAGTGTCAAAATCTACTTGGCTAAAATTTAATGTCACATTTTATTTAATGTGTTTATATTTTCCACCAATATTAAACTCAACTGTAGTGACTATTCTGTGTACATACTCTAGAGCCAATGTATGTTGTTGTTCTTAGGGGATTTTGTAAATGTTCAATATTTTAATTTTCCCCTCCCCGTTATATTTTTTTTTTCTCTTAGCTGGAAAAGAAGCAAGCGACCCCTCCCTTTCAGCCTCAGATCACAGACGACTATGGTTTGGATAACTTTGACACACAGTTCACCAGCGAACCTGTGCAGCTCACCCCGGATGATGAGTACGTTTCTCTTTGTGCCAAATGCAACTGCGTATTAAGAAATTAATTTAGAAATTACATGAAAATTACTAAGAGGAGACTATGTAGTTAGCATTAGAACATAGCCAAGTTACAAAGGATTTCAAATTTACTTGATCCTACACATCTTGCATAACTTATTGTACTACTTCTATATTACAAGACTGCCTGATACTCTAATAAAAAAACCAAGAGGAAGCTTTATATGATGGGGGAAAGTGTCAGAGAAAAAAGGGTCTTGTGGATTTCATTTGCCTGGGAAGCATTTAGCATGTGGCTGGTGAGAAATGTGCTGCCAGAGCCGAAGGACACCAGTGTGAGAATTCACTGTCACAGGGTCTTCCTCTTGCTGCGTTCTTGGGTAGCAGGTCTTCATCCTCAAGTGACTGTATATTTGGAGATCTGTGTGCCAAGGTGCTCAAGCTTGAGTTTTGTGAAAGTGTTACCTATAGATGCTAGATCCATAGTTCACAACCTACGCGCTCTTGGGAAGGAGCCCAGCGTATGTGAAATGAGGAGCTGGATGGAAACCAGAGGGTGAAGTTACTGCCTGTGAGACACCCAAGAACTGCGAGGCGTATTCGTGCTTTGCAGGTTCTAACTGACAACAAAATTACAAATAGCAAGTATACACGCACCTATAGCGGCAAGTTTTATGAACATAGAATTTCTTTTAAGGTGCGATCTCTTTTATATACATGAATTTATAAATCTTTCCTTGGATTTTGGATTTCCTGTGCATACAATATATATTCTTTTAAAAAAGTAGTAGCTTTGTGCTCAACTCTTACATAGTATTTATCTTGCATATAACATTAGCAGCCCTTTCTGACAGCAAAATGTATATTTCTTATTTGTAAATTGGTATTACAAAAGATCTGTCATTTCTTATATGCTTCTTTCTGGGCCCTCTATGTGTGTTGCGTAACTGGAAGGGCAGAAGAAACTTTTTGAGATGTTTCAGAATTCCCAGTCATACTGCTTTAGATAAAAACGTTAGTGTTAAGTATTTGTATGTTCAGAGACTTATTTTTTCCCATTTATTGTTGCTTCTGTACAATTCCCTATACATCCATTTCTGTAAGGTATTTTGTTTAAAGAAAAAGTACAGCAACAAAAATAGTATTTGCAATTGATAAAACTAAAACAATGCGTCTGTTTTGTTTTTCAGAGATATAATAAAGCGGATAGATCAGTCAGAATTTGAAGGATTTGAATATATTAATCCATTGTTGCTGTCAACAGAAGAAACAGTATGAAGGAATGACATCTTCGTTGTGGACAATGTGAATGACCTTTAAATTTATCTTTAATACAGTATATGCATGCGAGGCTGGGGAACTGTAAGATTTTGGACGGAGACCAATGATTTAAAAAAAAAACAAAACAATTGCTGCTGAAAATCAAAGAAGAGAAATAATGATTTTGGTGGGTGTCTTCTGCCACTTAGTGATTCTTAAGTTCTGGGCACTGACACAACTGGCTTCATTAATGAAGGAATTTGCATTTTGTGCCTGTTTCATGAAGGATTGAAATGTTCATTGCATCTCTGGAAAAGGAGATTCTGAACGACTTTGAGAACTACACACTTTCTACAAACATTTGATGCAATGAGCTACCAATTGAAGAATATTACAGTGTAACATCCTGAAGAATAAAATATATTACGGTGGTGTTGAAGCTTATTTTTGATGCCTTTTTTCACAAGTGGTACCTGTCTAAACGTCTCAGATATATTTAAAAGGAGTTGTGTTTTATTAGCAATCAAAACATAAATTTGGGTACAAGATTTAAGTGCCTAAATGGATAAACTTCATTGAAGAATTATTACATATTTGGAACGTTCTTGAACCTGGTAAGTTCTGCTTGTTAATATTAAGTAACCATTTATATATGAAACATACAGTTCACAGCTGCAGCCTAAATGTTCATTTGCATCTTTATAGAATTTGAAATGCAGAGTGACTCAGCAATATTAATTCCAAATTAGAATTTACAGTATCAATTTCAAAATCTGTTGTTTTAAACTCCAAATTTACCAAAATGTGTAGATTGAAGAAAACTAAATTTGCACACAAAGGATTTCTGAAAATACTTAAGCAGTGCCTACACCTACAATGATGTTGTGTTGTATATTAGATTTTCAAAAAGTATTTTTTATCAACAACACGAATATTCAGAAATAGAGCAAAAGCATAATAAAGCATAGCCTTAAGTTTAAATAGTGAATCTAGAATAACCATGATATAAAATACAGTTTCCTGATAAAGCACACCTCCTACTTATGATAAACTGTCTGCTTACAATTACTCAGTGTGTATTAATAACTAATCATTCTACATAGAGAATGGGATGTTTTGGTAAAATGATTTGCATCAAAGTAGTACTTTTTTTTTTTTTAATGGAAGAAAAATGAATACCTAAGAAATAGGATAAAGCGAAAGATAACTATCAAATCCCTTCTCATGGAAACTGGGGGGTGGGAGAGGGGCGCTGAGGGGGCAGGGGAAGGGTGTATTACATCCAAAAGGTTCACAACTTACCAGCTTGGAAAAGTTCCTGTGGCTGCATTTGAGGATTACTAATTGCGTTGCTATTGAACCTTCAGACGCTTGGGAAGATTTACCTGCCTCTGCAAGTAACAAGAGCAGAGGCAGGGTTTCTTCTCGCTAGATTTTTGTTTCACTCTATTGTGGGGGTTGTAGAGATGGGGGGGGGGGGGGGGAGTCAAGTGGGAAGGAAAAAATGAGAAACCCTGTGCCATGACATCTCACCTAATTTGGTGTAAAATGCAGGATAAATTGCAACGCTTTCACTTTCTTTACATTAACATATGGTTTTCTCAGGGTACAGCATTGCATAAGGTGCTGAACATGACATCTTTCGGATTCACATCCAAGTCATGAGGTGCTAGGACAAGACTGCCAAAACATTGTTTAAAATTATCAATTAATCATTGATTAACAATCTACATTGTGTATCCCCTCATTAGCCACAGTTATGCAGACCTGTGGTTATTTAGTTATATTAATCCCATTCAGATTTAAGTTGTGGGTTTCTCTCTGCTGGACTGTAGCTTTTCATATTAAGCAAAATGTGTTTTAATCAGCACTAAATAATTTAACCAGTAAGAAGTATTTGCCTCAAATGCCTGGAGTTTAGATACTTTATCTACTAAAGGAAACATTTACCTTTTAAGAGTAATCTGACATTTTTTAATTAATCCTTTTTTCCCTTCTCCTTGGCAATTACTTTATTTATCCTGAATGTTTTTTTTCTCTCAGTGTTTTCAGCTCCCCTGGTAATAAACTAACCAATAGTTATCAGAGTGACTGCAGGCAGCTCATGAATGGAAGTGTGACAGATTAAGCTGTCCTTCGACATGCCAGGGCATAGGACTTGAAAATGGAAATACTAGACATATGAGTTGGGGTTTTTTTTAACCTTTTTTTCTAGGTTTCAGAACACTTTGGGTGGGAGGGAAGGAAGAACAGAAAGACACATTTGCTAAACAAACATTGTAAAGACTACTTGATTTTTATTTAAAAATTTACAGGCATTTACAATGTTGCTGTGTTGCCAAATAGTTTGCTGGATACAAGTTTGGTTGCTCATGTGCAAGTGTTTGAATAATGTTCTGTTCATGATGAAGGGGAAATTTTTTATATAAAGTACTTGTTTTATAAATAAAAGAAAATGAAGGATGTAATTAAATGTGTGGTTTGGAAAAAAAATCCTAATATATTACAAATGGATCTGGTAATGATATATAGTTGTCTTATTTGAAATAGTAAATGAAAATTCTAGCTAATTTAATGATTGTAAAACAGTAAATATGTTCTTGTAGTTTTGTATAATTAATTAGTTGGGATCTTTGCTGACCAGTTTTAATTGTGCAGAAGATGGTATACTAATCCATAACAGCTAAGATCATTTATATTCTTGCACATCTATTAAAGACTTTAATGAAAAAGTTAATAGACTGTTATTATTTATCGGTAAACTGAGCTATGTCCAACTTGCACTTTTTAAAGAGACGCCATTGTCAATTAAATCTACAGGATCCTTCCTCTATTTTGATACTGTGCTGTGTTTATTTTCTTATCTCTGGAGTGCACCTGAACTGTATGTTTTTGAGGGCCAGCGCACAGGTTTGTTGCGACAGAAAACCATTCAGCTTGTTAATGCGAGCTGCACTCTTCGCTGTGTGGGAAGGCAGTTGTGACCAAGTTGCTGAAACCGGCACAGTTGTACTACTCCTGCACATACATCCTTGCCCCTTTGAGAAGGAACTCATCAGGACTGTTAAGGCTGTGACTGGAGACATGGTGTACTGCCTGAATGGGATACTCTGTTCAGTAAACAATTAACTGTACTTGGGGGAAATGAACAACCTACTCCAGTTTATTTCATCCCTTCTGTTTGTTGTTACTAAACCATCACTATAGGTCAGTTCTTGTCATTCATGGAAAAGGTTGCTTTCTCTCAAGCTTACAAACTGTTTACCTGCTCCTATTAAGAAGTTACCAAAATAGAAGAGGAGTTCTCTGAATACCTTCTAGCCAAAACAAACTTTCACGTGCTCTTTATTCTCAAACATTGGTGGCTTCAAGGAGAATGGGTTGGAACTGGTACAAAAAGCAGCTGTTTTGGCTGACTGACTACATTAAATCTTGTGAAACAGGCAAGAGGAGTGTTCTCCTGTTAGTTGAGACTAGCCATGTTGATCAAGTGGATGCTGACTTAGAAACCTACACAGTAAGGTTATGAGTTTAGCTGTGTTCCTTCAGGAAGAGGGGCAAAAAAAAAACCCACCCGTTATTTGGTCTGGGTTGTGTTTTCTTTTAATATAGATATACTCACAGAATCAACTGTACAATCACACAAGTTCTTACTTAGGTATTAAAATAATAAAAAAATGCTAAGCTTGAGTGACAGTGTACCTGTTTGGAAAAAAGAGGTCAGTAAACTTTCAAGTTAGATGAAATAATAGTTTTCTTCTGTTCAACTCCTTTTTTCTACACTTAGAGTGAGAACAACCATGGTCTGTCAGACAAAACAGGTTCTTCAGCAATTCACAACAGTATACTTTTTCAGAAGCACCTAGATTCCAGGAGTGCCGAGGCTGACTTCCTTGGGAGGCTCTGGGACATCCTCCAGCACCAGTTTCAGCACTAGAACTATTTTACACGCATTTGAGAGGATTTAAAATAAAAAGACCCCAAGCAGGTGGCAGCTGAGTTTCTATTGTGTTATTGGTTTGTGGTCCTTAAGTGAGTCTGAGACAAGGACATGCTTCCCTGAGAAAGGTTCATCCTTGGCCTTGTTCCTTTGCTTTTCATTCTTCTGGATTTACCATGTTACATCATCTGCACTTTCAGACAGGCATCTAGCCAGGTGGCCATCAATATCCAGTTGTGACAGTCTGCAAATAAAGACAATTTGTTCACTGAGAAACAAAGTCAAATCCTTCTATTTACACTATTTTTCACTCCCTCATTTCCTAAGCAATGGCAGAAGTGTTCTAGTAGCTTAATGGGTAAGTCATTCCTGTGCTCGGAAGCACTGCGGTCTGCCACAACTCTATCTAGCAGCAGGTAACAGCAACTACTAGCTTGGTAATGGCACTTTCTCAAAGACAGCGCTCACACTCTGTATGATGAGGACAAGTAATGCTATTCTTGGAAACACGGGGCTATTGACACAGGATAGAAAACTGTTACCTTATTCCACATCCAGTTTGCAAATACAGGAAATAAGATTCCTGATCGGGGAAGGATGTTCTCTCATGTTGTAGAGTAGATATTTAATTGGTGGGAGGGAGAATTTTTTTTTTTATATATAAAGGTAGCCTGACAGCAACTGAGATGAGACTGAAGTCTCATTTAATTGCACTAATCAGGGCTCACGTACGGAAAATCACCTTTGTTCTGTCTTGCCCAGACCTTGAAAGCTAAATCTAAAATTAAGAGCACAGTCACTCAGCCAAAGGCATCCAGCACTTGCTAAACAGGTAGTGACATTTAGATCTCAAAGAGAAAGTGGCAGGTATAAGATTAATTCACCTAGCCCTAAAGTTAGCTTTTAGCTATCAAGAATGCTGCACTGGAATGGTTTTTGGGTTATGATACCAATTTTGCAAAAAAGTCTTTAAAAATGCTAGTTCTGTATATACTAGCAAGGTTTGCTTCTTTTTGAAGCAGTATAATCTAGTAATCATGAACTTCTAAACTGAATTACAAGTAGGTAATTCTGATACTTATAAGTACTTTACAGTAGAAGTTTTGTCTATTTTCATTATTTCATATATAAAGAATGCATCCAGAACCATTTGGGGGTTTGTATACTGTGAAGTTATTAAAAATAAATTTAAAAAAACCCACAAACTTACGTTCCACTAAAACAAATCAGACACATTGGACAACTGTCAAGAGTTGAAGATCCTTCACTCTGATTTTCAGTCTTCTCCTTGCAGCTTTCAGTTCCAGATGTGCTCGCAAGAGGAGGCTTCTCTTCTGTAGGCACGTATCTGGCCTCACCAAATGAAGTGTTCCCTTGATGTGTTTGTATTTGAAGCTGTTGCCCATCATCTCCTTTTCTGTTTTCCCTGCTGTTCTGTACCCTCCCTCTGCAGTGCTGTTGAAAGGTAAAAGCTTCTGCAGAGCTTTGGGACAATACCAAGGGGTGTGCAGAGCTTCTGTGCTGAGTGAGTTCACATGATTTAGGACTTACATCCAGTTTTGAAATACCTTTTCTGTCTTCCCCAACCGTATTTTTGATTTGATCTGTAATAGTTCCACGGCACGTTTTCTCAGCTGTAGAAGGTAAACTTTTCAGTTCATCTGCTTGGCCCCATCCTTGGTGTAAACGATCAATCTGGCTCTGTGTCAGCTGATGGGAGCTAAGATCCTTTGGCTCTAGACATTTTCCTTTGGAAAAAGATGGGAACGATACCCACTGAAAGTCTTTCATTCCAATTGTGAAGACATCCTGTTTTTGTAGACTCTCTTCCTCAGAACTCTGTGACACACACACACACAATGTCTTCAGAGAAATGCAGCTCAATCGATACATAAAACCAAGGCTGGGCATATTACAAATACCAAGAAGGCTAAACTACATCAAAGAAAAGAACATTTTATTTACATCCATTTGCAGTGCTCGTAAAGCAATCAAGAACTTCCTGGAGTTTATGCAATGCGTGTCTTCCGTTAACATTTCTAAATTGATAAAATGGGTACTCTTAATATGTCCCATAGAGACTAAGGATGAAAAAAACAACCTGCTGCTGTTGAGGGGAAAAAAAGACAAAATCTACTTTAGAAGGACTGTGGGGTTTGTGTTGCCATATTGCCTAACGTTATCGGGGCAATGTAATAGCTGTTACTGTGTAATTAACCTCTCTGTTAGAGTTTGCCTTTCACAGTTTCATTCCGCTAGGAAGATGCTAGAGCTTAGGAGGAGTCCATACAGTTACGCAGGTTACCTCTTTCCAGCAAAGTGTTCTCAAGAATTTACCACACTGCAAAAAAACCCTAGTAGTTGTCCTTATACTACCTGCCACGCAATGCTAGGTCACACCACTATATGTAAAGACTGAAGAGCTGAAACCCAACATTTATTTAAAAGCTATTTCAGACTGTTTCCCCTGTTAACATCATCGTTCAGACTGTCGCTATTGTAAGGAGTACACAAAGTGCAGACAACAAGGATTCAGCACACTACCTTTCCAAAGAACTCTGGAAAACTGGGCACTGTTTGCCAATTTGTGCACTGTAAATCTTGACTGATGTTTTTCAATAACAAAATCCATGTTTTTTCACACTCATTTAAGTCTTCTTTTTCAAACCAGGAACAACTGTCAGACGATGTCCTGTAAGGAGAGAGACAGTCCAATAGTTTGAGAGGGTGGGAGAGAGGGAAGAAAATACTCTGCATCACTATTAGTTTGCCTGTTAATTAACTTGATTTACCCCTCCTGTAATGCTGATGTTTCAAAAAAAAAAAAATGTAGCTATCCTTAACTGTGATTTATCAAAGCAGAAGTTTTAAAATTAAAAACTTCCAGTAGCTGACAGTGCATCAACCTTCAGCCCAATTCAACGGCTGAGTGTGGTGACCCCTTTAATTAATGGCTAAGCACAAGGTAGGGATTTTATGATTGAAAATATGTATAACTTTTCCATTTGTACAACATAAAACTCCATTCTTACCTATTTTCTTTTCATCAAGCAGCACTGTATGTGTTAAACCAAGAATAATATTTGACAACTTTGCCATGTGAAACCACAAAGGGACGTGAAAAAAAGCATTTGTCACTAGGTGCAAGTATGCAACTGCAGATTTTTGAGTTTAAAAGAGAGGCAAAACAGCCTGTGGTGGAAAAAAGATTTAGCTGTTTGTAATACTATTTGTTTACCAAGTGAACCTCCATCTAGCCTATGGCAAGATTTTTCTAGAGCGGAGAGACATTATTTAGCCTGTAAACTAATTTTTACAGTCTGACGTGACTTACTAACTCATACAGCTATCAAAAAAATCCAATTTCTAAAAAGAATATCTAAAAGCCTCACTTTCTACTTGTAACAAATGAGATGTAGGTATTTATTACTGTCTTCAATTCCAAGAGAAAAAGTTAACTAGCCACTGTTTTCTCTTCTCAAAGGCTGAACTTGACACCTGCTGAGCACAGAAATCATTGAAGTGTTCGCACCGAGAATGACAATTGCACTGGCTCCCATGTATGCTTGGCCTTTCCCATAGTGTCATTTGAAATTACTGATTATCTTTCTAAACAACTTGATCTAATCCATCCTAGAAAGATTTAACTAGAAAGTAAACATAAAAAGGTTTTTATGCCAGTAATGCGGTATAATGACTTTTCATTATACCGGGATATATATAGGATGGATTATTAACGTCAGAATACTATTTCCAGCGTTCCTACTTCTTACTGATGCATTTTCTTGGGTCACCATCCAGGAATGATGCTGCACTAAGGAGAAACTAGAGACAAGTCTTACAAGCCCTCAAGAAGTGGCGCGATCAGCCTTTCAAAGCCTGTTTTTGGAAGGGGCACAGCCGACGGTGTGCTCGCTCATCCTAACAGGACGAAACAAGAACCGGACCGCTCTCTACCTCTTCAGCACGCCTTTCTTCAATCCTCCCTTACTCGACGGCTGGAAAACACAGGAATGATTTCTGGTCTCCTGTGAGCCTTATTCTGAAGAAAGAAAACTTAGTTTTCATATGTTAACATTTCTCTTGGGCCCTGTCCTTGCCAGTGTTATTCTGTGCCAAGAACGAGCCGGGCCCAGTGCACGTTATTTTGCAATTGTCTTCTCGATTTCTTAAAGGCACTACGGGCGGTGTTTTTTGAAGTAGCCTTTATCACAGCCAGTAACGTGCCAGAGGCGCGACTATGAAACACTCCAGGTGCGTCTGAGGACCCAGCTGCACCTTCACGGCCCGGCGGCCGACGGAGGGCAGGGCGCTCCCTTCTCCGAGGCACCCGGCACGGCGGGAGCGCCTGCGGCCCGAACCCAGAGGCCGCCCGGGCCCCGGCGGCTGAGGCGGCGCTGCTCCCGACCCCTCCGCGGGAGCCGTTCCCCCACCCGGCCCGGACTCACCGGCGCCGGCGGGGGGACTCCCGGCCAGGGCTGGGCTCCCGGCTGCAGGCTGGCGGCGCCTTTCTGGGCTTGAGGCGCAGCTTGGCGGCTCCTTCCTGAGACATGGCTGAGGCGCGGGCCCGCCCGGACGGGCGTTCTACAGTCCCGCGAGGGGCGGCGCCACCTCAGAACTCCCCCTCGCCTCGCCGGCGGACGGCGCTGGCGTCCGCGGGCGGTTCTTCTTCTTCTTCCTCTTCCTCCTCCCGACTGGCCCGCTGCCTCTGGGCGGGCCGGGAGCTGGCGGCGCGGCGGCCGGCCCGCCCTCTGAGCCGCCCTGACTGAAGGGCGCGGAGGGTGGGTCAGCCACGGCCTGAGGAGACGTCGGCCCTTTTCCTGAGGGAAAGCCCAGCCTCCTCCTGAAGAGAAGCCCCGCCCTTCTCCTGAGGGAAAACCCCGCCTTTTCTCCAGCCCCTCCGCTGCGGTCAGCGCCGCGCTGAGCTCGACGGGGCCTGTAGTACCCTCAGCCGATGGGTGCTTGTCTGCCGCGAAACCCATCCTTTTAGTATTACCTTTACTCCTTAAACTTTATGTATTTGTAGTGTTTTGGTGTATGCGGGGCTTGGATGTGGAGTGGCCGTGGCGGTAACCTAGCGTGCCCTGTTTGTGTGCTGTGGTTTATTGTGTTGTCCTTAGGCTGGGCCCGTGGGTGAAGGCAGAATGTTCCAGGCTTTGGCCTGAGTGGGACAAAATGGCGGTGGGCTCGGCCCTTTTTGTCATCGCTCAAGTGATTTCTGTCCCAGTACCAAAGTTCTGTTTACTGCAGTGTAGGGCTGAAGCCAAAGATTGTTGGTCCAAATAGTAAAGTAGATTGGGAGTGCACCTCTGATCTAATTTCTCTTTCAGGAAAGAATGTGTTGAAGTGATGCAGTTTGTCTTTTTTGGCAGGAATGTCACTGGGCGAGTTGAAATAAAGCACTTGTTAGAGCCAGGCTGTCACTGGTAGTTTTTGAAATGGATAGACACACTAGCCAGGCTGCAGCCTTTTCAAAAACAGACATAGTAGAGAAATGATGACAGACTCTTCATAATTCTCCAGCAGTTAGATAAAAGGATCAGAAAGTAACTCTGCTGATTAAATTATTCACAACTGATATGAGAATAATTGTACAAGGAAATAAAAAATTCTGTTTGTCTGATAACAGGCGTTTGTGAGGAAAAGCAGGTAGAGTGCTCTTTTTCATAAAACCAATTTATTATTGGTAAAAGATCAATCCAAGTTCATGTTCCTTTTCTATAACTGCATTTTTAGAGCGCTCAGTATCTTGTGGACTGTTTCATCCTTGGACTCCTTCTTCAGACTAACAAGGAGGTGTCAGTATTGACTGCTGCACTGTATTAAGGTATGCCTGTGAATTACTGCGTTGGGCACACAGACCTCGAAAAATCGGTTAAGTAACGGTTAACCTGAGTTTCTACATGTCTTGAACAGATCTGAACCAGGAAAATAGTATTAAGGCATCAGAGTTCATAGATTCACATATGGAATAGATCGGTAGATTTAACCTGAGAAGTGACAGGTACAGCCAGCCACCTCCAACTGTGTTACAGGCTGAAGATGATTCAGTTAGAGCACAGCCAGAGATCTGGGAGGCTCAGTCCATCTTGCAGCTTTCCTGTATTAACTCAGGTAATTCGTGTTTCTCTGAGTCCATGTCTGTAGTGATGTAATGTCTTTTACTCTATGTAATAACTAACTGTATAACATTAAAAGAGCATTAATGGATTTCTTTTTTGTGTAGGAATGGGGATAAAATCTTAGAAGTGTAAAGTGTTTCGTTGCTAATAGGAACTGTGTAAGCTTCTACACAAGATAGCCCAGCTGAAAAATAAAAATAATAAAAAACAGTAGTCATACTAGAGTGATAGGCATTTCTGCTATGTGATAGGCAGACTAAAATGAGAATGAAATTCAGGAAGAAAGAAATGACAGTGGAAAAGCCAATCACTGTCATGCAGGCTTAACGTTTTCCCATACTGATATTTGTTAAAGCTACTGCAGTACCTAAGAAATATCAGGACAGTTACAAATGGTGTTCTGCCTTTCGTTTTTGTTGCTGTTTAGAAGCTGCTTCCCAGTGAGACGCTGCTGCTTCCAATGAGATTCCAGGAAGCATCCTTTCCTTCTTTGGTCCCACGTCCCCCTTTCCCTCTTTGTCAGGAAAGGCGTTCTCCCAAAAGTTCCAGGCTGAACAAGGTAAGCTGAACAGAGGCAAGAGGCAAATTTAAATCTGAGGATTTTAGGCCTGCTGTGGGAAGAAAGATGGTGATGGCAGCAGATACAGAGCAAAGAATAGCAGGAGGAAGTGCATGTAAATAAAGCAAAAGATTGAAAGAGGGGATCTGCCATGTAACTGGTTGAAAATGAGATGTCAGAGGAGGGGTAGAAATTTGATTTCCCACCTGCTGATGCTAATCGAAGAAAACAAACTGAAAAGTATTTCATTTTGGGTTTTTTACTTGCCAGTCTTAATGACTGCTATGAATTATAAGACACAGCACTGATTATCGCCACTTGGCGGCAGCAAACAATATAAAAACCTTACTTTTACAAAATCTGAGGGGCACTGAGAGCGATCAGCTTGAGCTAATGTCTGCAGGCCTCTGTACATATTTCTAGGTATATCTATGTTAATGATTGTTTATGCCACAGGGTTTATTCTTCTGTTCCTGTGATGTTTGAGTTAGTGTTTTATATGTCTTATGACCCCTTGGATACTACTTTGACAATTCTCTGCTCCTAAATCATGCATTGTACCAACAGATTTATTTTGTTAGATATGACTTCTGAAACAGCAATCATAAGTGTAGTCTGTTTTTCATGCTGAAGGTGTTGCTGTGTGGCACTGTTAGTACTGTGAGTCACGCATTATAGCATTTGCAAAAGCTTTATTATGGGTGAGCATAAAAAATGGTTATTGTGCAGTAAGGGCCACAAATGAAAGAATATAATAAAGAGAACAGTGAATATTATTACTGCAGCTGCTGATTGTAAAAAGCAAAAGGGAAAAACCTTGCTTCTGTAGCAACTATAGCTTGTAGGTGTTTTTGTATTTTGTGGATTTAACTGAAAACTTGATGCTGTAAGATTTTTTGTCATTGTTATCTGTTTAATGCATACCCATTATATCCTATGAGGGCAGGCATGTCAGTGGATGTTTTCATTCTTGCTCTATCTATCTGCTCTATCTCTATCTGTAAATACTTGTGGATTTGAAATTGGCATTCTAGAAATCCTTGTGTATGGCAGGGGTTGGAGGGACTTTCGGAGATCATCTAGTCCGACCCCCCTTCCAAAGCAAGTTCACCTAGAGCAGGTTGGACAGGAACACATCCCAGCAGGTTTTGAGTATCTCCAGAGAAGGAGACTCCACAACCTTGTCCATTATGTACTTAGTATTCTTCATCTGCATTTTTCCAGAATTAATAACATACAGCATGAAGGTGAAGTATAGAATAGGACCTGTTCTTGGTTCTGCCATGTTGCACAAGATCTTAGCTACTGTTTCCTCCGCTGATACAGAAATCCTACTACTTCTTGCTTGACTTTGGGTCTCGCATAATTTAATAATTAGAATGTTTTGTGATCTTAGAAAAAAGTTCTCATAGAAATGTGAAGAGTAGTCTTTATCATCAGCAGCCTTGACTAGATTTGAGCCAGTGGTCAAGGGATTTGAGCTTTTGGAAGTAGAATGCTTCTACAGAGTATCTTTAGGGATTTCCTTGTAAATGGAGTGCCAGCATGTGTAGTTATCTATTCCCTGTAGAGTCTCATCAAGCTGCACATGCTTAATCTTTACTTACATGGTCCCTGATTCTTGCTGTAAAGTGGGCCTCAGTTTTAACTTTTGCTCTCAGGAAGAAGAGGCTATTATAACAAATTCTAATCCTTTCGCAATTCCACAATCACTAAAGCCTACAAATTGCCTGCCAAACAAACCAAGTGATCTTTTCCTGGGCTGAGGGAAAGAGTAGAGTGTAAAACGCAGGTGCCAGCATTTGCTGGGGAAGAACTGGTACATTATCAACTAATCCGCCTTCTGCTATTTCTGATTTCCTACCCAACAGCTGCAACATTGAATGAGAGCTTCTGCATTTGGGAAGAATTAGAAAGCCTGGTAATGCAGGGTCTCTATTACAGATACAACAGCTCACAGACAGGGAGGAGATTTTTGCTGCCGGTGTAGAATTTGGAGTGCTAGGCATTTTATAGCCTGGAAAAATTGTAATTTTCAGCTGTTGTTATGGAGTAATCGATGAAGAAGAGATGCCATAGTTTCTGCTAGCTTTCTCTCAGAGCCTGATGTAATTGCATGCACGAGCTATTATTTTTTTGAATGTACTTTGAGGCTAAAGCATATGCAGTTTTTATTATAACTTTTTTTTTTATGTCAGCTGATGCTTGCAGATAGTTTTAGTCCTTCTGAAATATCTTTGGTTCTGTAGTGATAGCTCCTGTATCAGATAAGAATGTACAGAATAAATTGTGCCCTGCTAGAAAATTGAAACGTTATTATGTTTTAATTATTTTATCTAACCGGTTTTTGCTTTAGGAGTATATGTTGATAATTTTTTGTCCTTGTCAAATAGTCTGTGACTTCACTCAAGGATCAGTATGTCCATTCTGCTAAATGTCATAAGGAAAATGTCCCCAAAGATACCACAGGAGACTGAAGTATGAAAGTGAAAGTTCCTGCAGCAAATGAACTGTATGGCGTATCTCCTCTACATCCTAGTGGCAGCAAATGTAATACTGGAAAGAGTAGCTCAATCCTGTTGGCTCACTCAGTATAGTGCTAATCACTGTCATAGTGAAATGGGAAAGTCTGACTATTTTCATCAACATAATGTATTACAATTCAAGCCACAAAATTATGAAAGCTGTGTAAGACTTCCTTGAGCATAGTCAGGAGCATAAAGATGACATGCAGTTTCAATTTGAGAAGTGCAGGCTCATTGCTGTTTCCAGAGAAAGTCAGTTGAGTGCAGACAGTTTTGCAGGCTCTCCCTAATTTAGTTGTAGGTGACATGAGGTGGGCCCATGCCAACCTCATGAAGTTCAACAAGACCAAGTGCAAGGTCCTCCATATGGGTCCGGGCAATCCCAAGCACTGATATAGGCTGGGCAGTGACTGGCTTGAGAGCAGCCCTGAAGAAAAGGACTTGGGTGTGCTGGTGGACGAGAGGCTCCACATGAGCCGTCAGTGTCGTGCCGTCCACTAGCAGCCATCCACTAGCAGCCCAGAAAGCCAATCATATCCTGGGCTGCATCAGGAGAAGCGTGGCCAGCAGGTCGAGGGAGGTGATTCTCCCCCTCTACTCCACTCTCGTGAGACCCCACCTGGAGTACTGCATCCAATTCTGGAGCTCCTACTACAAGAGAGATATGGATGTGCTGGTACATGTCCAGAGAAGGGCCACGAGGATGATCAGAGGGCTGGAGCCACCTCTCCTATGAGGACAGACTGGGAGAGTTGGGGTTATTCAGTCTGGAGAAAAGAAGGCTCCGAGGAGACCTTATACTGGCCTACCAGTATCTTAAGGGGGCCTACAAGAAAGCTGGGGAGGGACTTTTTAGGATGTTGGGTAGTGGTAGGACTAGAGGGAATGGATTAAAACTAGAGATGGGACGATTCAGATTGGACGTTAGGAAGAAGTTCTTCACCATGAGGGTGGTGGGACACTGGAACAGGTTGCCCAGAGAGGTGGTGGAAGCTCCATCCCTGGAAGTTTTTAAGGCCAGGCTGGATGGGGCTCTGAGCAACCTGATCTAGTGGGAGGTGTCCCTGCCCATGGCAGGGGGTTGGAACTAGATGATCTTTAAGGTCCCTTCCAACCCTAACAATTCTATGATTCTAATGGTTCTATGATAGTCTTTTCAATGAAAAGTCATTGCCTTTGAAACCTGCTTCCTCTGGTAGCTTACCAGTGCCTGAATTTGTTAATGTGCAGAGTCCAGTGCACAGCTCATATTTTCAATTCAGCCTTCTGTTTTCAAGTATAAGGATAGATCAGTACCTGTGTGGCTGTATATAGAAAATCAAGCCTTGTGACATTTATATGCCGAAATGGGAAGACCTAAAAAGAGGACTAGGGAGACTGGCATGGCATTTGTGGGTACCAGGTTGCCAAGGAGGCATATTGTATTGAAACAGTTGCCTGGGAAACATTTAAAAATACATTGAATGGAAAAGCATATGTGATGTGCCCACAAGTGTTCTGTGTGAATGAAATGCCATGGCTGATGATGGCACCAAGAGACTGTTACTATTACATGTAAAGATGCTGCAAGTGATGGTCTTGTGTTTTTTTTCTTTTGTGGTTTCGTGTTGCTTTTTTTTCTTCACATACCCCTGTTTGTAGGAGGTGCGCCAAAGGAATATTGTTTTGCTCATGGCCAATGTATTAAAGGAAATGTAGAGAAAGTGGTACGTGCAGTCGTCAGCAGCAGCAGCTGGAGATAGTAAGAGTAATTTGACTTCATTTAGGCAACCTAAACCAATTGACAAGAAGCCTACACAATTCCGCCTCAAAAGTAACAGCAGCACTGCTGAAACTCCTACAATATAAAGATAGATAGTTCTCTGACCATTACCACTTTAATTTGTGCTAAGATTGTATTTGGAGGCTCTGACATCATTACAATAGGACTTATATGTAAACATCATATAAAAGGCAAAGAGTTTATGATCAAAGCAGGTTGGACAGCGTATATGAAAAAGTGTCTCGCTGACATAGGTTTTTGGTTTGGGGCACCCAATTATTGAGAGATGGTACTGTCAAAGAAGAATGATGAAGGAAGGGAACAGTGTCACTGGAAGTAAAATAAACAACTAGATCCACTCTTTTGGTTCACAGAAAGAAAACTTTTTTCCTATGCAGCCAGGAAACAAGGGAGCTAGCATTTGTAATCTATATCCTACCTTGAACAAAGAGGTTCATCTGCTAGTAATTTCCAGATACTACAATGCATCTCCTCTTCACTGAGAGTGACTGGCAAGTGTGAGGCTGGTTAGGATTATAATCTCCCTGCCTAATCCTCCTTTGGAGATTTAGAAACAAATATCCTACTCTTGATTTGCTAGAGGCTTAAGAAGCCTGTTTGGGAGCCCACAGATTTAGCTTGGTCCAGCCTTTATGTGGCAGAGACTGAGAGAGTAAATTTGTTGGAAGAGAGACGCAGTGGAGCCGAGTTCATTTGCTGAGAAGGAAGGTCTAGAGGCCTTTTTGTTAGTAGTAGCTCTGCAAGGATGATTTGCCTTATAGGGAGAAGGCCCCAGGGGCTTAGCTTCTTGAAGATGTTGCCTGTTTGAAGCTGTGAAGTTGCCGTTTACTTGGTAATGTGCGTGCTTTTCCCCAGTGAGGAAGCATTTTGACTGACAGAGGCTCTGCTGACTTTGCTGTCATTTTGGCCAGTGAGGGGATGCTTTTTGGCTGGCTATCTACTTTGGGCACAATCTGCTCAAGGGTCTGAGGTAATCCAACAATTGTGTTGGAAAACCATGAATCAGATGAAGTCTTCTGTGTGTCAGTCAAGTCCTAGTATCACTCATCGTTTTTCTGGCCCAGTGTGTGTTTGGTTAAATCAAGTCCTGATGTTCCTAGGCCCTGGGGTTAGTGTAAGAGGGGTGGGGAGAATCTGCCTTTCATCTTCCTCTCACAATTTTGCAATGTGACTGAAAACTGTTGGAGAGAATGTTTCAGATCTCAAACAAAGATTAGGTTTGATGGCATGAAGCCGTGGGTTCTGTGGCCCAGCCTAGAATTCTGCTGAGGGAGTTGTATAATCTCCCCATATTTTAAAGGATTGCAGCTCTGAATTTAGGATCAAATATGGCTTGATGTTTTCGTATTTCTTGCTTGCTTGCTTGCTTGGTGGTTTTTTGTTGCTTTTTTTGTGTGTGTGTGTCTCACCGTATTGTAGCCTATAGTGGTTTGAGTTCCTCCTGTTTGCTGTGTATCATGCCTTCATTTGAAATCAATATACTAAAGGGCTCCACCAAAAAAAAAAATAAATTCCGTAAATAATAGCTGTAGTAATTACAGAAGATCACATGTCTTGTTTGTGGGCATGAAACCACAAAACAGTGGGGCAAAATAACCAATACTAGTTAATGTGGTGTGATGGTATCCATAACTAGGATGGTGTATGAAATCAACTTAAAATAGAATGTAATTCAACAGATGAGTATTTATTTATTGCTTCAACAAATGTGGGTAGTAGATTTAGTTAGTTTTGCAATTTTTTTAAGGACTAGCTAGCATTTTAGAAAGGAAAATCTAGTAAAACTGAAGGTATAAGCAAAGCTGTGGAGGCAAGTATAAATTTTTCTCTGAAAAGGGTGTATTTTAGTTGCAATCTGGTGGTGTAATAATTTTGTTGCATTATGGAAATGTCTTGGAAATATGCGGTATGTCCCTGCTCCCCTTCCTAAATTCTTTCGTTTTTCATATTCATTCTACCTCTGTCCTTCACTAATGCTCAAGCTGATAAAAGAAATACAAAATGGGACTAATTTAGACCTGACAGTAAAATACAATTAAATAAATGGCCTAGGGAAAAAAAGAAACTATAACTCTCCTGTATCAGACACAGGCTGAGTTTGGTTTATTTATATTTTCTCATACCCACTGAACTGAAACTATCTTGTGGCACTGTCAATGTGAAAGGTCATTCTGCCTGGAATATATCTTGTTATGACAGAACTGCGACACCTAGTTAAAGCTATTAAAGTTAGGTGTTTGCCTTCCTTTGCTGCCAGCTTGCGGCTCCCAGCATCTGTAAATAAAATCCATTTAGACTACTTCAATAAAAACAACTGATGCCTTCCTAACACATCTGAACAATACCGCTATCAAACGGTAACTTCACGCTACTCTTTCTTTCACGAGTGAGCTTAAAATTGGCTGTTCCCCAAATCCACTTTGCCATTCCTTCAAGTTGTCTGTGCTGCTCGTGTAGAAATCTGCTTGCTCCCTTTTAATCAGTGGAAAGTACTCTGAAAGAGATGTGTAGTAGCTGAAACAACACGTTGTGATGCTGGTTTAGGACAGGAAGTATGCTTAGTTAGCTAAAGTAGTTACTCTGTTTTGTACCACGGACTGTTTCCATTATTGGCCTATTTTTTATTAGTAAATATTTTATATTAGTATTAGTAAATCAGTCCTACCATACTGGCATCAGATGTTTTATCAGAAGATTGTGAGGTAAACTAACAGCTTCAGAGCTCTCTGTGGCTGTTCTGTGCCCGGCATAAAATGAGCTGGTTAGCTTCCGTCCAGATCCCACTGGGCAAGAGTCAACATCATAAAGAGCTGCAAAAAAAATGGCACTGTTAAGCCTTAGTGTCAAAGGAAGAACTGAATCCAGGTCCTTACAAGAAGCTGTTTTGGCCTAATTGGATTGGCTGGACATGATGAGATAAGATCTATGACCAATGCAGCTTCGTAGGCAGAAATGTCAAATATAGATGCATTTAAGGGATAGCTGCCTCATATTCCCTCTAAAACCAAATGAGATTTAGAGGAGCCTGTTTGATGTATTCTGCTGCACAAGGTTCAAAAGGGAGAAGTCATCAGCCTGAAATTGTCATCAGTTCTTTTGGGAGTAGGTTTTGGGTTTTTTTAATTACAGAGAAACTAGAATTGACATCCCCATTTGCTAGTCACATTATTTAGTAAGGGATGGTCATTTTTCTGAAGAGTTTATGTGTTCAGCGATGATTTAATTTAGGAATTAATTCAGGGAATTTCTACTGCCTGTAGTGTGATGCAGTAAGCCAGAATACTTAATTACAGTGGTCCCATCTGGCCTTAAAGTAGCCCTTTCTTACCTTATTTCGTATTTATACCTGTTTATGAGATGGAACACAGGTGCGCAAAAATTAAGTATATTGCCAGAGATAATGCAATACCTGGGAACTGAACTCTGGCCTGTTGTTCACTGGGTCTTTGATAGGCATAAGACTAATCTTCCTTTCAAGCAGTGTTTTCCTCCCAAGGGCTTTCAACACAGTGTCTTTCATCAGCTTTGAATTCACTAGAAAAAATAAAAAGATGGGACATCTTTCTGAAAGTCTTTGCCTAATAGCTCGTGCCTTCCAGAGTATTGATAAACACGAGTGCAAATATACAGTCTCCTTTGCCCCAAAGACGTGCTCTGGCTTTAGTACCACACTTCTAATGACAAACATTCACCTAGTTTACCATATGCATTCTTTTATCTTAGCTGTTCTCTGTGCATGTTAGGAGATTTATTTCTACTCATAATGTATTTCATGTGTGTTAGTTGTAAATATTGTGCTCATAAATCAGCCTGGACCATCCAGCCCCAAGGATGGAGACAGCTTACAATAGGTCTGTCTGCTTCAGATTGTGAGACTGTACTCATTCTCTGTTTTTTCCATTGCTTGGCTCTGTTTGTGGCATGTTGCCAGTCTCCTGTCTCACATTAACAGGAATATTATATATTACTGAATTTAAAGTGTTTTTCCTTCAGGACTAGAAGAATGTAATGGAGCATGCATCTGGCAGCATGACATTATTCCTGTGGTGTGCAGTGTGCCCTCCATACAGAGAATCACCACTGTGGATTTCTGCTTCAGTCCTCTAGGCATGAGGAGTTTTACTGTGTGCACTGAGGTGGGTCTTAGTCCAGGTTGGGAACACATTATGTAAGGGATTGCACGCATATATACATAATGTGTAATGAAAGACTGGTTCTCCTCCCTTCACCAAATTCTCTAAATTAAATACCACAAAAACAGCAAGTCTGGAGTGTAATCACAGAACCCCCCTTTTTTTTTTTTTATCCCACTTCTGGAACCAGCTCCATCTGTATTCACACCTAATGACCTCACTTTTTTCATCTGGAAGATGGAAATTTATTATACTTGTCTCATAAGATGTTTTTGGAGAATTTATTAGTTCATAACGTATATCTATAGGACATACCAGTACTACGGAAGTACGTATGAAACTGCCCCAAAGCCAGGATTGTTACCTCTTATTGTCAGATAGTTTCATTTGGCCTCCTCTCCATTTGTCCTCTTGTTGGAAAGCTTGTCTGCTTGGCGGGAACTGCAAGTATTTTCTGCAGTACTCCTGTTAAATTATTACCCTTTTTACTGATTTTAAGGATCTTATGCTCTCAAAATTCCTGTGTTTGCATGAAACAAGGCTGCATTAAATTGCATGGTCTAAAGCAACCAATATTCAATAAGCTTCTGGTATTTTAATTGGCTTGGTTTTGGAAGTCTGAAATGGGCTGAGCTGCAGGTCTAAACTAAACAGTCTGTCATATGAAAAATACTCTGAAGGAGTATATCGCTTGATGGTAGTGCAGCTGAACCCCCCACATTTACTGTAATTAGTGCATATCACACGTGTGCCTATGCTTCCTATCTTATTTATGTATATTTAAATATGTTTCTAGGTACCTGATTCTTTGAGGCCACGTTAAACCAATGTCTTCTGTTGTTTATTCTGGTCTAATAAACAGACCCTTCATTTGCCTCACACAGTTCATCCCAAAATTATAACCCTACATTAAAAAAAAAGTTCCCCAGAACAGTCTGTGACCCAGAGCACATGATGCATTTCAGGAGAGCCGGAAAGGAGAATGGTGTCATCACCCAAGGGGAAACAAAAATCATACAGGAACGGGGAGGGGAAATTTCGGTGCTTATTTTTAGACTGTGTGGGTGAGTATTATTTTTGGTTTTGTCTATATTAATTTCTGCAGAACCTAGTGTTAATGTGTGATTAGGCTATCTACGAATGGAGCGTCATAATTTCTAGGGAAGTAATCACTCACTAGCAATCCCTGAAGACTCAATATAGCCATTCGTACCAGGATGAGGTGGCAAAGACGTGAATACAGACGGTGTAGATATGTCTGAGACAGCTATAAGCTAGCTAGTTGAGAAATAAACCTTACACATGGATTTACACTTAATGAGTTCAGAAAAATATATCCGTGACGCTGGGTTGATCTTTCGTGTAGCTGAAGATGCTCTGTTACTGGTATTAATGTGAGTTAGTTTAGAGCTAACTTTTAATACGTGTACGTGGGGCTGTTTGCATGCTGGCGGCTGCGTACCTTCAGCATCTTCTGTATTGGGCACAAGACTACACACTCATAAGTTTCATTGAAGAACATGCTGCTTGTTAATCAGCACTTTATTGTCTCAGTATGCTTAAAATAAGCGTTTTGTCACATTCAAGAAGAAGAAACTTTATTGGTTTGTATTCTGGCACCATGCTTCATGTTGTCAAGTGCTGTCAGTTGGCTTCTTTCTGTAACTTATTTACAGAGAGAGGCAGCTTGAGATTGAAACATTCTGGTAACAATTTTCACCAGATACATATTGGATGTGTTATAGAAGTATCTCCAATGTTACAAAGAACAGGAGACTTAATGGATAATAGTCTGATCTTGTGTGCTAGAGAGGTCCCCTTTAGAGCCTTTAATTGCTGTATAGGACCGGGAGCACAAAGCTAAAATTCTCCTGTTGCACAGTGAATACAGTGAGAGGAAGGAAAGAAGATAGCATCTTATCAAAGGATCTTCTGGTTTCCCTTATAAACAGCTAAGAAGCAGCTTTACCACTTCCCTCACTCAGTATTAAGCAAAGGACCTTTGAGAGGACAATAGATGTTAGGCCTACCAAAATTCTCTTTGGCTGTCTTAGAATGTGTCTGTAGTCTAAGCAGCAGTAAAAGCTAATGCTGCATTAAAGCCAGATGTTTCTAGTTAGTCTGCGATGTTGTCTTTTAATCTGACATGGAGACAGAGAAGTACAATGGAGTCTGATCTTTGCTTCGAGAAACCTGCTTTTCTGACAGGTTCTGAAGCTGGCCTTTTGGCTAACTCTGTGTGAGTCATTTCTTCTCTACATCACTCCCATACTTCGCAAACTCATCAGCAGAAGGACTGCTTACTGGCAGTGTTGTACCTTACACAATAAAGACCAAATCTTGTTTGACATGATTAGATATCACTGTCATTAAATTTAATAATTTGCAGAAATTTATAGTCAGAATAAGTGCAACAGGCATGTTAAAGCTATTGTGCTAGCTTATATTGTAAATGGTGCATCAGAAAAGGCAGCAGAGAAGGCCTGATTTTTGCCTTAGCATGGATAGGAGGAGCTAAACTCTGAAGCGATAAACTAGTAGTTCCCAAACCAGTCTGTGGAACCATAAAATGTATTAACGCCTAAATTCCAAAAATCTGTGAAAAGCTTTGAGGCTTGACTGTGGCAAAATAGCACAGAAGTTTGGGAAGGAATGAGTTGAACAATATGTTTCCTCTGCAGAAGAGTGCGTGTAGCTTTTGAAAAACACTTCTGTAAGCCTATTCAATCTGCTTAGGTTCTTGGGTAGTTTACTGTTGTAAATAGATATGGTTAGGGTCTTTATTAAATGCCATATGCAACAGCATTTTAATTATGGTATATACTTTCAGCCTGTCACAGAACACATCCCATTGCAGCTTTTTTTTTTTTTAAGAAAAAAACAACAACAACAAAAAGCCCAACAAAAAAACAGAGAAAGCTTTCTTAGGGCAGGTGCACACAAAATATTTGCATGAGATTTTTGTCTTGGAAAATGCAGCAGATTATAGCTGATCTTGAAATCTTTAATTAGAAAAGAAAGGTGTGAGAATTTAACAAAATGCTACACAGAATTATCCATGTTTCCAATGTTTTGGGGCTGTTTGTTGATTTTTATTGTGCAGCAGCTTTTTCAGAAAATTGTGAGGGCCAGGAATGTACAATTAAGTCTTGTTTTGAATCACCCAACTGAGAACAAAATCTAGAAAAAAAAATTATTTGGATTACAAAATGTCAGAAGCATATTGATGTAATTATCCTTAAAAGCAGATACTGTAGGAAATAGGATGGATTACGTTATTACAAACATTCATGGAGTAAAAACACTATTAAAGCATTGTAAAAGTCATACAACCAGTGAACCAAAAGTGTAAAAACAACGCTTTGGAAATGAATATTTTCCCAAGAAAACTTTCCAGTAAGAACCTGGGAAACTGCTCTTTTTCTTGTGGGTGAAAAAAAGTCACATTCCAACTTTAAAGAGACAGTACTTCTGGAGAACATACGTATTCAGAATGTACTCTGTCTCCTTAAAAACTATGAAAAAAAGACATTAAGGACTTAATCTAGGGGCTTTTTTCCAGTGTATGCCTGTTATTCTTTTTCTGGTTTTCCATGTGCATGGTAAAAGTAGATGGGACAGTTTCTGAACTGCTTCCATTAGATTTCTTTTTCTGACTCCTGTGTATTTGTAGAATTGCTGCTAGTGGAAAAATAATAATAAAATCACTCTAGGGAACAGAGTGCACTGCATATTTTGTGGACGTTTTAACATGTACGTCGGTAACCCTTTTCCTACCCTAGCTTTTGTAAGCTTGCTTTTGGTGAGGACTGGTGTGCTTTGCTAACAGACTGCTTTGCTAATGAAATGAGAAACTTTAATGGCTGTTTCAAATCCAATATGTGCTAGTAGCAACTTAATGGTTGTTTTCTATAGGGTTATTTTTAAGTGACCCATAAATAAGCAGTTCCATGGTCTCAGATGTGTTCCAGCCTAAATGACAAATGCAGTTGGTCCTAATTGGTTTCCTTGGTAGTTCTCAGAAAGAACCTTGACTAGTTAGTCTTAATATTGCTCATTCTTTTAACTTTTGCCGGTTGTTCTTGGAAGTTTCTTAAGACATACTGTTGAAATAGTGTAAAAGTGAAGTCCCACCCTTTTGCTGACGGAACTGGACCTTTAGTGTAGACAAAGGACTTCAGTCCCCAGGGCTGTCATGTCTGATATCCTTCATTGGTAATAAACGCACAGAAAAGAAGAGAAAGAAAGTGCAGAAGCAGACCCTTCTTGCTTCAGCTCCCTTTCTGTGTGGAAGCACAGACTTGAGCTTATAATATGTACCATGAAGCACAAATACGTGTATATATATATATATATATATTTAACTCTGTACTGCTGGATATACAGTTGAGAGTGTGGAAGGATTCAGAAATGATGGGATGTTTGTATGGCTAGCAAGAACACCCAGATTTGTTACAGTAATGATCTTTAAAACAAAATTCAGCAACATCAGAGAGGAACCCTTTTAACTGTTGGTGGTGAAGGAGGGACTTCTTTTTTGGATTAGTGTCTCCTGAAGTGTCTTGAACTTTTCTGTGAAGCAGCTAGTTGTGGCCAATATCAGGAAAAGGATAGTGGATGCTACATGTGAGACATTCCAGCAATTCCTGTGCTGAAAATATCATCAACAACATTTGATGTCAAGACACAAAGGCTTGGTCCCAAAATTATTGTGGAGCACAGAAGTAAGCTTTTGAGAGAGGAAAAAAACATGGAATATAAGGCTTGATTTAAGACTTTTAAAAATGCTTGTTCCTGTCGGATTTTTAACAGTGTTATTCTATCAGCATAAATTTATTTTAATCCAGTAGCGGCCATCCTCCTCTCCACCTTTTTTTTTTTTTTTTTTTTTTTTTTGGCTTAACTAGCTGTACAAATTACTCAGTTTTCCTGTGTAGAAATTCAAACAGAAAATAATCCAATCCCCGGATTTCTAAATTCAAGTAGCTTTTAAATCAGAAATGGTTTTGAAGCAAGAACAATAATCTTTCTGGTAGTGGGTGGTACAAAGAGACTGTTTTTTCCATTCAAGGCTTTTTCTTTTAAATGTATTTGATTTAGATTGATTTAACTTGGTGTGGGAATTGAAAGTCTGACTGTGAAACTTCCTGTTCTACATTGTGGCTTAAGTGAGTTGCTGGATGAATGTATCTTACCATTCTTGTGTCCTCTTTCTTGCATAATGATCCTTGATTCTGATGAGTTTCCATCACATGCGTGGGCTTGGTGAGGCAGTGCACTCACGACTGGTTAAAAGCACAGGAAATCTGCGCCTCTATCCAGACCTCCTATGCTTTTTGAGAGAATTACTTCGTTTCTTTCTTTTGCCTCAGTTTGTCAGTACACTGTAACTTTTTTAAGTGCTTTGAAACCCTGATGCAGGACTTGTTGAAATCCTTAGATGGAGGTTATAAAATTCTAATATTATTGAATTCTTCCAGGTGCTTCTTTACTGAGCTGGTAAATAACCTCAGTACTTGGAACTGGAAATATTCTACCTTGCTTTTCATTCTTAGAACCCACTTCATTGTTCTTCTAGTAAATTGGTACTTTTCCTTTTTCCAGGACTTCTTTAAAGATTTTGTGGAATGTTGTAAGATGTCTGTGACAGTGCAGACAAATTTGTAATACAGATCTACACACAGTACCCGGAATATAGAGGAAAAATAGATAGCTTATGTTAATTGTATAATCCCATTCATATCAAGTTATGTTTTGAAGCCCATGTCATAAATATTTCTAGATTTATTTTTTTAATACTAAACTGATTGCTCATTTACACTGAACTTAACAGTTACTATTTTCTTATGTTTTTAGGAAATTTTACCGTTCTTTCCCTGAGTCAATTAATATAAACTAGAGGTCAGAACAGCTCTTCGTGATGAAAATGTGCTGGTTTTATCTGTTCTCTCATTTTTCATGAAGAAAATAAAGAAGTAGGAAAGAGTCGTTGAATCTTTTTAGTGTAATGAAAACTATATTGAAAATTATTCCTTTATGTCCTTGAGTGTATGCTGTTTTCAAGGCTCTTTTACTTTTCGAAGAAAGTTTTCAAAATCTTACTGATTATATTGACCTCCTGGATGTCTTTCTGCACTTTAGATTCCTAGCGAGTGATACCTGGGAGCACTAAGTCACAGAGTCCGTTGTTGAGAGCATCCAAGGCAAATCTTTATGCTTTTCAAATAGCATAACTTGTTAAACCAAATCCAATGTCTGTGAAACATCATCTTAAAAATTCAAATGTTAGTAAAGACAATTAGCATGGGTTTAGTGAGCACAAAATTCAACTTTATAAGATAAAGCAGGTAACCTTTGACTTACTAGAGAGCTATACAACCTCTGCTGACGTGCAGAGGCCTTTCTGCTCAGCCACTGACAATACAAATACAAAGCATAACTTTGTGTGAACTACGTTTCATTGACTGATTTGTGTTCAGTTTAGCAATCCCTTGGAGTTAGTTGTCCACTGACCCTGTGCCATTGTCGTGTTTCTAGAGGTTGTACGCTCCCTCCGAGTGTGTTGTATCTAACCAGTCAATACAGTTTTGCTCCTTAGCTCCCCTTCCATTACTCTGTGAAATATTTGCAGAACCTGTATTTCATGATTGGCCCAGTTACTGATTTATCTTCTGTACTGTTTATCCCACTGGGATCATGTTATTTTTTCAGAGATGACCTCCCTTGCTTACAAACCACAGCTAATTTCGTCTTATTTCCCTCCCTGACCCTCCTTCTGGCATGCTAATAGCGATTCTAACTGGCTGTTAACTTCTATTCTGCCGTTGTCACCGAGCCTTTCCAAGTTAAATATTGCAAATGAAAATTAGAATATGCTTGGCACTGTCTTCAGTTGGAGGTGCAGTCTGCACTTTAGGAGGTGATGGTCATTACCAAATGTCAGCTTTGGAGAGATTCAACAGATGGGAATGCTCTGGTTTAGATTATCTGCCCATGTATTTGTTTAGACAGATTCACAGGCACTTCAAATGCCTTTGGAAGCCAGCATTCCAGTGCACTGCAATGCATAGCACTGGAAAGGATGGGAAACATTGAGATATAAAGAAGCGTTTGTAGCACAAATGAAGTGCTTTCAAATAAGATTTTGAAATTGCACACACAGTGCATATTCATTTTTGCTTAAACTGTGTAGCAGCAAAATCCATTAAAAAAAAATCTGGATGGCTGTTCACTCAGGTGACTGAGACCAGTGCAAACAAAATCAACTCACGCCCATCTCTGAAAACAAGGCAATCAGACCTTCTAGTTACTCAGTTACTGATCGATGTCTGTGGGAACAAAGCGTCAGGAATAGTAGCAGAACCTTTTTAGATGCAATTTTTTCTTGCTTGCTTTTCCTAGAACTGGAATAAAATGAGAACAGGATCTGTGGCCTGGCATATCTCCAGAGGAATTGTGGGGACTTTGTTAACCAATTATATAAGGAAAAGCATTGGAGTAGTGGGCAAAAATGGCAAAGCATCTATGTGAACTTGAGCTTTTCTAGCCAGCCTTTCCAAGGAACTCATTGTTTTTTGCCGCTGAGTGAGAAGTCTCTCTTCACAGCAGCAATTTAAACAGATAGCTCCTTTTGATGATAGGTTTAAGAAGGAATAAAAACACGGTGCAAAAACTTGCTTAAGATAGGTAACACAGTAGGTCATGACAAAGCTGTCCTCTTATTGCTAGTGCTAAACGTGATCCAGCAGCGTGTTTCCTCTTGTAATACACAGCTCTTTATATTGCTTCATGTGAAGCTCTAACAAAGGAAGTTCTCTCAAGCATTTCCACTTTATGGAAGAAGGAAGAGAGAATTGACTTGCTGAAAATAGCCTTGCCAACCTGGGGAAGAGTCAGAGATTCAGTTCTGGTCCATCATGCCACATGTCTTTGTAATTGTTTGCAACTGATAAAAATGTCAATGACCTCAGTGTAGTAAGTAGGGATGGGAGGCATGAAAAAGATTACATAAGGATAAATTGCAGGTGAATCCTGAACATACACAACTCCAATGTGGGTAAGACTAAACATTTCAAAGAAAGCATTATTATTGATATTGTTAGTCATTGAGCTCTTTTACATATGAACAAAAAATGAAAGGCAGTATAATTCTGTATCATATACCTCTGTTTTGCATGCTTTCTTTAACCTGGATGTGCTCCCCATGGAGTTTCTGTAGGCCAGCACAAAATAACCTGCATTGGTCCAAACAGACTGTTAATTTTCTGTGTGTAAGGAGACTAAACTTGACACTTCTGTATCTTACTAAACTTTTCTTTTTAGATTTAAATACAGGAAAGACTTCAAACTAATTTCTCGGTTTATCATGTAAATAATATTCTGAATCTTGGAGGATCATAACTTTTTGTATAAAGTTTCCAGCTGTTTTCTTTTGATAAAAGACTTAGCTGGGCACCAAGAGAGAAGACTGCAGGACTTAGAAATTGCTGACTTAGTCTTGTAATCTTCCTGCACTGCATTCCCATAGGGAAGTTATGCATAGGTGTAACTCTGTACAAGTTAACGTTCTAATCCTTGAATTCCTCTCAATGGCTCAGCCATTGAATTTGAAGAAAATTTGGGGCACCTGACACATTACAGGATCCAGTTTTACATAAAGGCTTTACATTTCTGGCAGACTGTCAGTGTAGAGCTCAAATTGATTAACTTAGTGCTGTTACTCTGCATCTGAGCACGTTGTGTTCTGAGAGCAAACCTGACTGGAAACTCCAGTGACACCTTTTGGAAGGACTCGGAACTTTCAGGGTCCAGATTAGGAAAAAGTGTCAGGATGAAACATGATTTATAGCATCAAGAACTTTCTTTAGTATTGCCAGCTGAGAATGGCAATGGAGTTTGTGATAGCCTAGAGCTTGTATTCTTTGCTTCTGAGCGAATATGCTATCCATACACCTGCTGAGATAAAGGCTTGATGTTCCAGATAATTCTAATTATATAGACAAAGAGATAAAATTAAGACAAATTAATTGAAAAAGGAAAATTAGTTAGACAAATGGAAAAAATACATACAGATGGTTATAAGCACCTAAAATCCCATGTGGTGCAATGACTGCTAAGTCAGCTAGCAATTTTTTATGAATGAGAAACCTAATAAGGAAGGGAAACCAGTTAAAATTTGCCCTAGAGCAATTGTAACTTCTACACCTCTTTTTTTTGGTTCATAAACACCTCTGTCTCCTGCAAAAATACTTGTGAGGATACTTTTTAATATGGTTTGCGAAGTTTTGTTGCTTGACTTCATTGTTCCTGCAAATCAGCAAATGAATTCCATTTGCAGTTCAATTTTTTTCTAAGACAAGGAATGTTTATGCCAGATTGCTGTTCCTACCTTTACCCTTAAAACTCACGCACCACAGGAACTCCCTCTCTTGCAGAAATGTACAGCCGTAGCAAAGTGTAATATGCACAGGGAAAGATCTCACAGGGACAGACTATGACTCATATTTTGCTAGTGCTAATCCACTAAGTAACTTCAGACATACATTGAATAGCACTTTTATGTCATGTTTAATTGTTAAATACAATCAGTGAAGTTGTTAGATGTATGTCACAGCCCCTTTGTCTCAACTTCACATGACAATCATTCTATTAATTTCACTCTAGCTGTCCTGTAGCTGATTTATACCAAACATGGCACATAAGACTTTCGTAGAGTGATTATAGTTAAACCATTCCAGTTTGATGCTGATGTAAGACAAAACTGGGTCTTTGAAGTCAGATTTTTCCCTAGATTAGGGAAGAAGAGAAGGTGTTCTCCTTAGCTGAGGCAGTTGGTAGAGGGTTTTTTGTTTGCTTGTTTATGCAGAAGTTTGTGACCCATGGTAGAGAAGAGGCCACTGCTGTTGCAAAGTGCATAAAGAAAATAAGAAGCCTAGAGTAGAAAAAGTCTAAAAATCAGAGAAGGCTATGGAGCTGGTGAGAAAATGAGAGGTGACATGAGAACAGGAAGGAAAGGGGAAGGTTATGTCATTAGAGACTGGAATTCAATGTTTTGATGAAACTCCATGGATACAGGAAGGAGCAGGGCGGGTAAAAATAGCTAAATGAAAATGGTATGAGTTCCAAGAATTCAACTCTCTGAAAAGAAAGAAATATATGTTCTTGCTTAAAAACAGGCGGAAAAAGTTACGTGTTTTTATGAAGCATTAGAAAGAATGAAGGAGAAAGGAAAGGGGCAAAATTTGCTGACTGCAATTTCTTTTTTTTTCTCCAACCAAAACTTGAAATTTTGTGTTTTTATAAACATTTCATCCAAATCCTCAGTGGCACAGTTCCCAAGAGAGAGAATACTTTTTCAGTAAAGTCGTCTCATCAGAAGACCTTGGAGGCTGTTCAAATTAGAGGGCTTTTTTGGGCTGAGCACATGCTAATGCTTACAGACACAAAATTCTCTCACTCCCTGACTGATACAAAACACTACTGATCATTGTCTAAGAAAATGGCCTTTGTGTATTGAGCAGTTTACTTTTCAGGACTTAAATTTGCCCAAAGCCAGCAAGCAATTAGATTGAAGTCTTTATTTTATTTTTTTTTTACTGAATTGTATATGCTTACATCCCCCCCATAGACATTCACGTCTTATCTATAAAACAGGAAGCTCTTACTACAAGAAAAAGAAAGAAAGAAAATCAACCAATTTACTTACTTAGATTTTGTTTTTGTTAATTTCTGAACAGATGGTAACATACCACAATGGAAGTTTTATAAAAATTTCCATCTTTTAACCAAGTGCAGGCCTGAAATTTTTCCCTGGTGAAAATGCGGAGCGTGAGTCATTAAACACGCTATGCACTATCTGCATGGGATTTTCACGTACTGTATTCAGAAAAGTCAGAAAGCCGTTCCATTACAGTAACTGCCTTTTTAATTTTTTTTCCCCTTCACCTGGGCAAATGGCCAATTCCATCATCTCGGGCTCAGCAGTATGAACAAGGAAGGTACAGTCTGAGGAGGGGATGTCATGCACAGATGAGGGGAGAGGCATTGCTCCATAGTCCAAGAGCAGGAATCGATTTCTAAAGCTGAAACAATTGTCAAAAGAGGTGGCCTGAGTTATTATTTCTCCAGTCCAGTCTGAATTCACTAATTGAAAAGTTGTGGCCTGGTTTTACAAGCGAGAGGTTATATTGCCTGCAGAGTGTTCAGCACCTACTCTATCTTGGCCCTAAATTATCGTTATGAAGATAGAGTCTAAACTTAATCTTTGTTTGGACTCCATTTGAAATTTGGCACTGATTGCTGTGGGACAAATAAGGCCCTGAGATGCTGAATGTGATTTTCTGCAGGTCTACTGATTTGACCTTGGAGAGCTAGAGGAGTTCAAGGTCTCCAGTGTACAGTACTGTTCATCTTAGTGAAAATATAGAACTTTGCTGGGGGGTGGAATATAAAGGGATTTTTACATTGAGGCTTCAAGGCATTTGTAAAATCCTTTGGTTCTCCCCAGGGCCCTGACTGCAGTCTCTGATGCCTAGTTCTCATTTACACAATATCTTCCTGAGGAGTGCAGTGCTCATCAGTTTTGTCAGCCTGCTATTTCTTGTATTGGTCTTGGTAACACACGTAGATCAAAATTACCTTGGGGAAATCAAATCATGGTGTGAGATTTGCAGTTTGAAATTTCCTTTGTGTCATCTCAAGGTGGTATCTACACCCATTTCGATGTGGAGATGTGAAACAGGCATGAGATGTATTGACCCTTAGTTACTTACATTAATGGGTGTGTGATGGATGGATGGATGGATGGATGGATGGATGGATGGATGGATGGATGGATGGATGGGTGGATGGATCCTCTTCCAAGGTCCATCATTTAGGAAAAGATTAGTTAATTATTCTCAGTCTGTGTGATACTTAATGACATCTAGAAGAGTGGTGAATGGCATCTTGTTGGATGGCAAGAATAATATAGAACACAATTTCCCCTGAAGAAATAGCTCACATACCTTATATAATGAATGAGCTCATTTTGCCGGTGTTTGCCAGAAACAATAAAAGTTAGAAAATGTCCCAGTAATTAAAATAAAGTGTTACCCAGATTTATGGTGAGAAATGTGAAATGTCAGGCAATTGAGTGCAGCTCCACACTCACAAATAAGCTTCACATTCGTTAGAACAGGTTGCATTCATTACTAAGAACAGTGTGGGTCCAGTGCTAGCCCCAGAAGGCAATGAATGGTTTCTCCTGCTCAGGGAAAGAAAGCAGGGGGAGGGAAAGGTGCCAGCTGGCGTGTTAGTGATGGATCTGGGGTCCTAGTGGTAATGCTGCAGTATGCACAGTACAGACATGATCATTGCTTCAAGATGGGCTTTGGATTACGTGATGGATAGTAGGAAGAAGGGAGAGAGAGTGCCATTCTCAGGCCTGCCGCATGCAGAAGAGAAATCTAGTAGAAATTTTTGAAAGGGTGGAGATAAAAAAGGGAAATCTAAGCAAGGCCAGCCTTTCCTGCAATCCTTCCTCTCGCAGTCACTGTTTAATACTTTTTTTAATATAAATGCTATAGCTATGAGTAGTATAGAAGCTTATGAATGCGAATTCATTGTTTGTTTAAAATAATCTTAATCCCTAATTATTCCAGAGACCATTTTTTTCTCAGAAGGCCACATAAGACATGCAAAGTGTGTCTAATCTATGTATGTACTATGCATATAGACTTAGGAAATACTGAAAGTGTAGGACTGTTGGAAACAGAAGTGAAACTCACTGAAAGTCTATAGTGTAAGCTCATTTGAGCAGTACCCATGCAAGTCATGCTGAAACATTAATTGCCTTTCTGCTCTGTATAGCTAGAAGAGGGTAGGCTGCTGAAGTGTCCTTCTGCGTGATCGGGGGGTTGTGGTATTGAGAACCTGCTGCCATAACATCTCTTGTTGCTTGCTTTTGCACTCTTCTTTTCTGACATAGCTAACTAAAAATTGAAGAAACTTGAGACATAAAAACTAGTCTGACAATTTAAGCTGTCTAGAACCTAAAATGTTAAGTGTCTTTTCCTGAAAAAGAGAATGGGACAATGTTAAGTCACAGACGTTTTGATGAATACCAGTCTTGTGGAGGACTTTCATTACCTGATGCTTCCAGACTGCAGGTGTCTGAAGCATCCAATTCAAAAACCAGCCTGTCTTGCCCATTGGAGTATGAAAGAGGTCTTATGGACAAAACCCGAAAAACCTTCTGTCTTTTAGTATTAGATTGTCTTCTCACATAAATTTCATTTGGGAATAGTTCTAGGAGTATCAGTGGCTTTTTGTTAGAAAAAAATAGTCATTAAGTTAAAGCAGTTGATTTTAACTCAGTAACAGATTTGGATTCTGATAAAGATCTGCAGGGTGGCCTTAAGTCAGTTGTATATCCTCTCTGTTCCTCAGTTCCACATCCGTAAAATGACGGTATGAATTTGTTTCTTTTTCATTACATGCTTGTAAGAAAAATCTCATTATGCTAATGAGGTGTGCATATGCTTTAATCACAGGTTCATTCAGAAAGCCCAGAAATAAAATAAATATGAGACCAACCCATAAGAATTTGTGAGAGGAGTAGAAATTCCAGATTTATAGGACAGCACGTTCTGAATTACTGAAGTGATGATGCAAGCATTTATCTCCATAGAGTGCCTAGTGCTCTGTGTGTTATTTATAGGAGACACAGGCCTTTAAAATAAATTGCAGGTTCATATGTCAGACCAGCAGATAGAGGATCACTTTACAACAAGGGGTAGATATCCTAAATTTCAAGCAGACATTGGGGCTCATTCCCTGCTATGATTTTGGATCTTAAACTGTTGTAAAGTATGGACCAAAGAACATGAGAAAAGAGACTAAAATCAGAAGCCTTAGTGATAACCCAGGTAGCAGATAATAAGGTCTTACAGAGTCTTCTAGCAAGGGTACGCTTAAGCATATCAATATTATTTGTAAAATATGGATACTGTGATGATGAGAAATTATCTCAAAGACGGAAGAGATTACAAAAAAGATACGTTAATTCCCTGGAGTCTGTAAGAGGCTATTGAGGAAGGGAATGTTTGGCCTTAAAGTTGCACATGGGTTTCAGGTGAAGTGGAAACGAGGCAGCATTAATCGTGCCGTCGTGCAAGTTGATACATGCTAGTTGTAGAGCCCAGCTCTGTTGCCCTTTTACTCACCACAGCAGCTGCAGCAGATCAAATCAGTATTCCCACAGCTTCTCTGCATGATAGAGTGTGTGGGAGGGCAAGGGAGGGGAGTTAACCCACTTTGTTTTGGTGAAGCTCAAAGCTGAGGTTTTGCTAATCAGTAACTCCTGTAGTGCAAGGTTGGCACACTCGTTTCCTTTGATACTGATTGCTTTGGGATGCGCTAGATGGCTATAAGCCCTGAGATAGGGGAGATACTTTTCTTGAGTCTTAGGTTTAACTTTGTCTTAAATGTGTTGATTTTTCTTCCCTAGAATGGTGATAGCGACTATTTGGTAATAGCCTGTATAAGAAACATACTAGATGAAAAGCTGCGGGTGGATAACAACAGTTCAGTTGCTCTTTTTACAAAGACAAGGCTTTGGCTTGAGATTCTTATGCCTTCCTCTGTTGGATGTGTATGCTATGCCTTGTTTGGTTATTGCTGGATATACTGAGAAGTGAAAGATTCTGTGGTAATACAAATGACAAAAAGACTGTGCAGCCCTGATTCACCTAACAGGACTATTCTGTAAGCTCCTCTGGGAATCCCAAGAGTTCCAGCTTGTATTCCCCACTCTGACTTTTTCCAGTAAATTAATTTTTTTATTGGCAGTAGCAAGCATGTCTCTTTTTTTTTTTTTTTTTTTTTTAATGAGGTGTTTGGCAACGTCCACTGGGGCATGTAGGTACAGAGTGTGTGGGTGGGAGGGGCAGCCCTGAGCAACATACCAGGCAACTTGGGACGAAAAAATTCTAAAAGATGGAGAGCTCTTTCATGTGCTTTTAACAACCTCTCACCTCCTGTATTTCCTAGGATGCCTGATGATTTCTTGCAGTTTAAATGTGAATTTTAGGTGTGAGAGCAAGTCATGTTTTAAGCAGGTCATATGTTCATTACATGTATTAATCATGAATGCATGCCCATTGGTCAAACTCTGGGATGATTCAAGTCAGTTCTTAAGTTCACCAGTCAGACAGCTTTTGTTCTGAATAGCCTGCTGAATTGTGTTAGCGTGATAGCTGCTATCCTGCATGGCGCTAGGGACTTCTGGAGCAAAAAGCATCAGTTGCTATAACCTGAGCTCGAATCTTATCCTAGATTATTATCCCCTGATGATCAGGAATAGAGAGGAATATGGAGATGTGTATTGATCGAGAGGTTCTGTACTTTGGAAAGAAGTAAAAGATACAGAAGGAGATAGGCTGTGGAGCTAAGCTGGACAGGAACTGAGTGCTGTGAATGGGGTTAAGAAAATAGCGATGACTTCTGAATCCATGGGATTCTCTTCTTAGTGGTGGCAGAAGCTGCTATGAACATGGTAAAATATAATCAGTTAGCTGAACCAAACCCATAAAATACAGCATAGCTAGCTGCCATCACTGAAATGATCAGATATTAAACCAATATGTTTGGCAGAGAAAGGAGAGGCAAGACCCTGGAGAGGAGCAGCATTCTAGAGAGAGATTGCTTTATCATCTGTAACCAGGTAATGGATACTAAAAGGGAAGAAGATAAGATCTCTTCTGTTTTACGTATGCCTGCTTTGTGCATATGCCTCAGAGTATGTTTCCAGCTTTCACAAATTCTGTCATTGTGATTTTTTTCTTCAGGTTATTCCTTGGTCTTGAGTTTCTCTCAAACTGTAGAGTTGTATGTGACACAGTCAAGCTGGCTCTATCTTCCAGGAGGTAGAGCTCAGCCCTAAAGCTCCTTGGCCTTTGTTGTTCAAAATATACAACTTGCATATTTTCATTGAAACCACATAGAATGGCTGGAGTGGAAACTACCTATGAAATGGGAACTTTGCTTTTCTGTCCTCATTCTGGACACAGAGGGTGCCCTGGGAACGCGAGCAGAACCCAGATTCAGTTCCAGCCCTGCTTCCCATGTGCTTTCTTTAGGGTGGAATTCCCCACTACAGTGACCTCCCACTTATTCTGTTATCCAAGGTTATCCTAAAAAATCTTCACCAACTGCCCACTCATGTAACTCAGCAATTTCAGGAAGTTTTACATCTACGTATATACCACCTCCCCACTTACAGTCTCATAATTACCAATTTTGTTTTTACTGCTCTCGGAATAGATCTTGCCACTACTTGGAGCACAGTAAAAGCCTAAAATAACCTTGTAAATGAGCTATTAGTATGTAAATCAAACCTGTAACCAGTCTGTATGAAGTGTAGTGTAGGGGGTAGATTTTCAAGACTGTGCAGCATCCCAGATCTCACCTAGCAAATGGTAGGACTTGATAGGTGGTAAATACTATAGAAGTCCTAGCCACCTCACTAAGCTCTTTGGCGTGACAGGTGTTGTGTAAATAGTTGATTTTTCCATTAATTAAAAAAAGAGAACATTTTTGTTGACGTGAGTCCATTGCTGACCTTCTCAAACAGTGAAATTTTTTGTTTGGGTCATCTTAAATATGACTGGTTCATGAAAATTTTTTGTGTGTGTGTGACTTCTTAGGTGTTTTAAAATTCGCTTATTTCACTAAGTTTCTAAGAGAAATATGTACAAAAAATTGTGGTCTCTTTAAAAATAAACACTTCAAAGTTTGTTTTAGCCAAAAAGCTAAGAAGTTGGTACACATTTGTGAAATAATTTTCTGTAGGCTGAATCTGTATGTCAATGAAAAAATGAAATATTTGATTGAAAAAGACCACCTGACTCTCAGCTATGTCTTTTTCGACAGAGAGTTTGAAACCTTATTCTGGAGGTTCTGGATAGTTTGGCATTCCCCAGTTTCACCGTAAGGGAAATGATCAATGAAAATGATGACCTTTAGCAGATGCTCTCTAAAGGAAAGGAGGGAAGGAAATATCCTGGTCACGCAGGAATTGTTTTACTTCAGTACCGGAATGTGACAATTAGAAATTAATATGTACAATACAAACATGGAGAAATTAGATATTTGCTGCTATAAAGAATTTACTGTCTAACATGAGCTACAGTAGGAATTTTGATGTGTCACATTTGTACCCATGTTTTATTTTGCACTTACTTTCCTTCTTCACAGTCCTCACAACAGGCCCTTCCCAAAAGTTTTGTCAAATAGCTGCAATATGCAGCACAGTCCTTGATAATCCCCAGTTCTTCCTGACGAAGCAGGCATCTAAAACCAGAGGGGGACTGGGATGAATTTGTTTAGAATATACTTTTATTATGCCTACATAAAATATGTATAAACATGATACCTTCCACTTGGGGAACGTGTAAAAGGTGGGACACGATACTTGTGAGAGGCACCGAGTTCTGCAAATGAAGGCGATGGGGAGGGAAACGAATTGCCTGTTAAATATGGAAAATGGAGTCTGCTTTTTGTTCTGGGCCTTTGGAATCTGTGGGTGGATTGGAACTGGCAGGCAGGGAGCAAACACCCACCCACCATAGGGCTGTGTGGTTCAGAAGTTTACAAGAGTGTTTGTGTTCCAGGAGCTGTTGGCCTTGAAGCCAATGGAGAGGGGGAGGAGAAGAGGGAGAGAGTGAGAAAAACACTGTGGTGTTAGGGCCCTTCCTCCGAGATATTTTTCCCCTCTCCTTTCTCCAGCTAGAGGGCTTTGGAGCTGGAGCGAGACAAAGAGTTACTGGGGGAAAGATTAAAATGATTTTAAGATGTGCAGCGCTCACGGTCCGTCATTAGGGGAGGCAGAGACTTCAGAAGCCACTGCCACCCTAATCCCAAATGACAGCTCTTGTTGCTCCCCCTTCTCCTGCCCTGCTGCTGTTTAATTCTGCAGAGTCTGTGGGCCAGAAAGACAGAGAAGTTTTACTGTATTGTTACTGCAGGAGTTGAACGTGTGTTTTTGTCCCGTCATGAATTTAGGTTCAGAAGCTGCCACTCTAATTGGTCACCGTGTGGATATTGCAGATACAGAAACTGAGGCAGAGAGAGACGAAACAACTTGCCCAAGGCAACAGGAAGTCTGTGGGAGATCTGGGAATAGACCCCAGATGTCCCGAGTTTTCTGTCTTAACCACAAGACCATCCTTCCTGTCTTTTTGGTAGACCCCTCTGCTTCAGGAATTCCGATTCTGAATTCCACCCATAAGCAATCTGTTGCACGATCCAGAGATTTACTTGCACAAAAGAGTCATTTGGGAGGGAAAATGGCACCTCTTTCAACATGAACTGCAGTTACTACTGTCCTTTCTTTCTAGAGGGTAAAGGGGAGGGGATGCAAAAAAACCCAGCTTCCAGAGCAAAGAAGCTTCTCCATTACTATCCACACTCCTGCAAGCATTAGTTTTGTTCTTTAAAAGAATTAGGAACCACATACATGGTGTTTGAGTATATCTGGGCATTTATATTTTAGTGGATTGAAAAAAAAATGACTGCAAGGGGACTAAGTCCATCTAGGGGATTAATCTGCCACTGTTGGCCAGTGTATCTGAGCCCCTTTGGTGACGGTGTGATCACCACCTCCCCAGTGGGCTTCGCTGCGTGTCTGGGACTTCTGCCTTGGCATGGCCAGAGCTGTTCTAAGGTGAGGCCGAATGGTGGGAAGGGTTTTCTTTCTAATAAAGCACACCCTTTGGTTTGGAGATGATGGAACACCATAGATATCCTTTGTATTATCAAAAGGGGCCGCACATAGTTTCTGAAGAATATTATGAACATGATTCTTAACTAAAACCTTTTAGATACACCTGTTACTCGGTGAAGACTGTTCCTAGCCCTGCTTTCGCTTGCTGTGGTAACTTCTTTAGCGACAGGAATCGACAAGGACTGTACAGCCTACGTTGTTAGATCATGTCTTTAGACCTTGGTTTTGTGGCAATATTTACAAATGCCACTCATGGATCAGTAAATCCATGTGCGACGCGTTGTATAAACAGAAATTAAAGGGTACCTCTTGCCACCAATGGCTTTCTGTAATAAAGGAATTTGGTAAAGATTCTCTAAGTGCTTTCTCTCAGCACATAAAGCCACAACCAATGACTTGGAGCAGCGTGTTTGGCTCTTGCCCCCTCTGTTTGGGTTGGGTGTGTGAGAGCGGGTTCCTCTTGGGAGGAACGCTGGTTTGGTTGTGAGATCAAAGCTCTTCTGCAGCTCCGTGACACCTCTGTCCTTTACTCCAGACAGCAGTGCGGAATATGAAGATACAACTAAAATACCAGAACTTGCTGTGTTCCTTGCCCCGTCACGTTGATTCTGAGTAAATCACAACCTTTTGTTTTCCTGCTTGCGCTTTTAAACAGTGTTTGACCATTTGTCTATTTGTCCCGATCTGCCTGCTTTTTCTGCTTTTATGCTGTAATGGTAAACTCTTTCAGAAGAGACTATCTGAATGCTCGATTTTTGTGTTTCACTCAATGCATACTATGAATAGTGCTTTAAGTGACTTGCAGTCCAGATAACGTTTTAATATAACAATATTAAGAACAGTATTTTAGCCATGGTGTTGGTGTGGAAACGCTCCCCGGGGCCGCGCGGGGAGCCCTGGGCTCCGGCTGCGCGCCTCGCTCGGCAGGGGGCGCTCGTCTCCGGCTGCGCCGTGCGCGCGGGCCCTGTGGCCGCCGGCCGCGGAATCCCCCGTCGCGGTCCCGTTTGCCCCCGTTTGCGACAAACGCGGGTTTTTCTGGCCTGACCCCGCGTTACTGCGTCGGCGAGGGCTCGGGTAGCTCCCCCGCCGCCCGCGCGCCTGTGTAGCGGTTGTGGCTCACGCCTCTTCCACGTGTTAAAGGCGCACAGGCGTCGCATGCGAGCGGGGTGTGTGGCATGTGTGTCCGGAGGAGGGGCCGCTTGTGCGGAGGGCGCGGGCCAGCTGGGTGCGCGACCGAGGATGTGCTGCTTTCGGCCATAAATTGTCTTTGTATGCCTGCGATTTCTGCTCGGAGAGAGCAGGGCGTGTGCTCAAAGTTGAACTTAGCAGGTTTTGCGGCGGACGGGTTTTTTGTGGCGTGCTGGCACTTTGCGTGCGAGCGCGAGGCGGACGCGTTTTCGCCTGTTCCCTTTTTACCGCTGTCCAGAAAGAAAGCGGCGAGAGGGAAAAAAAAAAAAAAAAAGGAAAAAAAAAAAAGAAAAAAAAGCCCTCGCCCTACCGCCCCTCCTCGGCGGCGCGGCGGTCCGTGAACCCAGCAGTTTACCCCGGCTGCCGCCCGGGGCCGTGCTGCGCGCCGGCCTGTGCGGCAGCGCGGCGCGGAGCGGAGGGGGGAGGCGGCCGCTGTTCCTGGAAGAGCCCGGCCTGGGGAGTTGGTCACATTCTTGGCTGGGATTCAATGACTGAGGCAGACACCAACAAACAGAGGGGGGGAGGAGGAGGAGGAGGAGGAGGAGGAGGAGTGAGGGAGGCTGAGCCAGCCTGCATTAGCTCAGCTCTCAGGCACTCTCAGTCTCTGCTGGAAAGAGGAGCTGGGAGGATGTGCGCTCTGTTACCGCGGCTCCCCACGGCACACCGAGAAGACCGAGAGAAATAAGGGAAGAAAGGCGAACCGAGAGACGGGGAGTCCTCCCAGATCAAGCTGAGGGACCACGAGGGGATAGGGAGCCTGCTTATCGCCCGTCCGAAGCCCCCGCGCCGTTTTGGAAGTGCCAGAGATTTGGGCCTTTTCCTTTTCTTCTGCGTTGTTCCCTTCCACAGACCAAGCTTTCTTCCTCCTCCTGCTTTTTACTTTCCTCCCCCGCGCCTTCCTTTCGGTGGATATGGACAGCAGGGTGATTACTGCAGAGAAGCAGCAGCCGCCAGAACATATTTGAGCCCCTGGTTCTCGGAGCGTGGCACAGACTTTTTGTATTTCTGTGGGTGGCGTGTGTGTGTGTGAGTGAGCGTGTGTGGTGGAGGTGTGGGAGGCGGGATTGGTTTGCCTGGGGGGTTGGCTGAGGGGGTGAGTGCTCGGATGAAGACCTCTTTTTGGCGTGACTCTGTGCTCCATCGGGGCAGCTTGGAGACTTGGAGGTTTTGAAATTGTAACGAATCAAGAGAAAAGAAAGAAGAGAGACACGCATACAAAAGGATTTATTTCCTATTCGTTAGTGGATTGTTAAACCTCAGTGGGAAGGAGAAAAAAACAAGGGTGGGTTGTTTTATTTTGTTCATAATTTTTTTTCTTAAAAAAATCCCTTAAGTGGATTTGTACCAGGGTGGAAGATAACTGGGGATTTTTGTTGTTTGTTTTGGGAATAGAAACTAAAAAATGGAGACTGTAAGTAGAAGCAGCTTCCAGCCTCATCCAGGACTGCAGAAGACCTTGGAACAGTTTCATCTGAGCTCTATGAGCTCCCTGGGTGGCCCTGCTGCTTTCTCAGCACGATGGGCACAGGAGATGTACAAGAAAGACAATGGCAAAGACCCAGCAGAACCTGTACTGCATCTGCCCCCTATCCAGCCTCCTCCGGTAATGCCTGGTCCCTTCTTCATGCCCTCGGACAGATCCACAGAGAGGTGCGAGACCATCCTGGAAGGGGAAACCATCTCCTGCTTCGTGGTGGGTGGAGAAAAGCGGCTTTGCTTGCCCCAGATCCTGAACTCGGTGCTCAGGGACTTCTCCCTGCAGCAGATTAATTCGGTGTGTGATGAGCTACACATTTACTGCTCCAGATGCACTGCTGACCAGCTGGAAATCCTCAAAGTCATGGGCATCCTGCCCTTCTCCGCTCCTTCCTGCGGGCTCATCACTAAAACTGATGCTGAGAGGCTTTGTAATGCCTTGCTTTATGGTGGCACCTATCCTCCCCACTGCAAGAAGGAATTCTCTAGCACAATTGAGCTGGAGCTTACAGAGAAGAGCTTCAAGGTGTATCATGAGTGCTTTGGGAAATGTAAGGGACTCTTGGTGCCAGAGCTTTACAGTAACCCCAGCGCAGCCTGCATCCAGTGCTTGGACTGCAGGCTTATGTACCCACCTCACAAATTTGTGGTCCACTCTCACAAATCTCTGGAAAACAGGACTTGCCACTGGGGCTTTGACTCTGCAAACTGGAGATCCTATATCCTCCTCAGCCAGGATTACACTGGGAAAGAGGAGAAAGCTAGACTGGGCCAGCTCTTAGATGAAATGAAAGAAAAATTTGACTATAACAACAAATACAAGAGGAAAGCCCCCAGGGTAAGTGATGCCTTTAATTTTAAAGGGGGTGAGGGGAGAAAAAGAAAAGGAATTTTCTATAATTTTGTTGACATCCATTGACATACCCGATTTGTTACCAGCTGCTTTTCCTTTGACTCATTTAGCAATCTAATTGTGTTCTTAATTCTCACCACGTGTGTGTTAATGTAGACGAGCAGTGTTTGAGATGGCACCTTTTTTTTTTTTTTCTGATTGTGTTCTGAACATGGTAGTTGGAGTTTTAAGTTATATATGTGTGTTTGCATGTCTTACTGTACATGAAACCTGATCTTTGAAACCCATCACACTATCTCAGAGTTTAGCAGGAACTATGTGATTTTGGGTCTTTAAGAGCTTCAGTTAGGGGTCAAGACAAGGAAGAAGCCAGAAAAAAATAACAGTTACTGATCACTCCAGAAGCAAATATATATAATTTTCTGCTCGACTGCATGCTGCTAGAGATGGAGGTGGGGGCTAAATTGTCAAAATGCTTTCATTGGAATAAAATGTGGCTGCTAAGAAAAAATCCTGACAGTAATGCCGGTTACTGGTGTTCAGATTAAGTGCGTGGAACGTGAATGGAGAGGTCCCTGCTTTTGGAGTATCCCAGTGGAGTCTGAATCTCCCCACCAGACAGGCTTTTGTATACTGGATTATGTATACATTCAGTAAATGAATCTGTCTAGGGCCAGCTGCAGCAGCTTCTTAAGGTATGCCATGCCGTGCTGAGCCAGACAGCTAAAGCACAATTTTTTTAGGTGTCTTTTGTTTTTCTTTCAGTCTGAGCTGCCTTTAGATCCCAGAATCCCTGGTGTGTGGGTGGGAGGCTGCCTTGGCATCTGGCACCAGTCCGGATCAATGGGCAGCAGTGCCACAAGGCCTTGAGGACTGGCTTACAGACACCAGGATGTCTGGCTCGCTGGCGATGGTGGGGTCGGCTGTGGGATGAGCAGTTCACTTCCTGCTCCTTCCCCTCACCCCGACCCCCCACCACAAGGTTAAAGCAAACTCTTGCCTACTGAGTTTTACACTGCAGATTTGTTGCTTGGATTCTGCCTCATCTGCCAGAGACTTCTGAACTTTTCTTTGGTTTTCATGTGTCTGGAGTGGAAGGGCAATGGCACAAGCCTCAAAAAGAGGAGCAACATTTAAAGCCCGCTGAGAACGTTCAGTAAAATTCTTAATTATCTCACCACATACCTCTTTAAAGGGGCAGACGCATAGTCAGACTTAAATAAAGCTTTTATTTATAAAAAACGCAACAAAAAAATCCGAACAAAACCCAGGGTTTTTAAAATATCCTGCACAAACAATGCGGTAATTCCTACAGCTAGCCTAAGAGGCCTAGTTAACCCATTTGATTTGCCTCTGCATTTTTGGTGAAGGAGTAGAGTCTCACTCGTTGAAGTTCCAGTTTCTCTCCTGGTCTTGTGCTCAGCCCCCGTTTCAGTCCTTGTCCTCACCCCTCCTTTTCCTCCCGCTTGAGTGTCAAAACCGCTGTGACAAAGCTAGGCTGTAATGAGCCACATTATCTCCGTGGTTGGAGGTGGATGTGTTTTTAATGGCTTGTCTATTCTCTGTCAGTCATGTGCTAAGATGGAATGGTGGGGTAGATGTATATGAATGTCTGTGAGAGGAAAATACGGCTCTGAAAGTGGACGTGTTTTTCATGTTGGGAAATTAATTTTCTAGGGCATGCTTCGTTTGGGAAGCAAAATTAAGAAATCTCCACGTTCGTGCTCCAGAAAGGTACTGTGTCCCTAGCTCGGTCGTTTCCAGACTTTAATTAAAATGAATGTTAGCAGGGGTGTGCTTTCCTTTTCTTACAAGGCTTTTATGGCATTCTGTTCTGTTGTATGATTTGTCCAACACCCCAGGTGAGGTTGCAGGTGGAGAAAAAGAAAAGGATACTAAATCTTGGTTTTGCCTGACTTTTTTGGTGACCTTTTAATAGGTCCTATTTCAGAACATGGCAAGCAAGCACTTTTCCCCCAGACTCCAAAATCTGCATGCAGCGCAGCACTTCTTGCGGAGTGAATTCAAGATACCTAATAGTGGACGCCAAAAATTATGTAAGGAAATCGTGGCCGTCTATTTCTCAGAAAACTTATCCAAAATTCCGTCATCCTAAAATTTTAAGTCTCCTGCATAGGTTCATTTGAGCAGGTGGCAAGGAGTTTGATAGGGAGGAACAGAGTGGTAAGTGTGTCCCCAGAGGATGGGATAGAGGAAAAAACGAATGCTTTTATCATGCATCCTGTGCAAAACTGGGCTTAAGTTTCAAGGCTTTTGAGCTGTCTTCAGGGCCCTCCTATTAATGTGGTGCAGTCTTGAGGAGACCCTGGCAGTGCTGGCAGAGTTTTGTACGCTTATCCTTCCTTTTCTGAAGCCTTTTTCCATTGGGTTTAGCCAACGGATATCATATGCTAAGGTCATTTGTGTTGTAGCAGTGTATGCAGATAATTACGGAGAGATTTAATCAGGCTCTAAGATTGGTAGACTGTGGCCAGGGGCAAGTAACATAGGAGTAAAGTTTAGATGCCTAGTAAGGAAATGAAAGGATGGTCCCATGTCTGCCTCTGTGTGTTTGTGTTAATTACTGTCAGTTTGTGTGGGTTTTGTGTGTCTGTTGGGCTCTATGTCTGTCTGTCTCTGGATGAAAGGGTGAAGCATATGTGTCTTTGTGGTGGTCTTCCTTTTTGATGTAGATCTCTGCATAGCTTTGTTCTGTTTTATACAGAGGTGTTGGTGTGTGTTGTGTGCTGTAATCTGCTGTGTCAGATATTTTTGTCTTCTGCTTTCAAGAATGGGCTTTTTATCAGTTTCCCAATTTATTTATTTATGTATGTGTGTGTACACATTGCTTTGTGTGTTGTATTTTCGCTGGGGCTCTATTAGTATGTTGGTAACATGGGGTGCATTTGATCACTTTCATGGTTGTTTAAGAAGCAGTGAGGTTTTTTTGACCTTTTTGTTTGTGTTCATGAGGTTTATGTGATGAGGTATGTAGATTTCTGCCAGCACAGCTCTGCCTTTTAAGGGTCTGACTTAAATGGAGGAGCTGGGTTGGCACAAGCCCCCTTTGCCGATTCAGCATACTGGCAAAACTGCCTTTTTTCCCCTCTTTTTTTTTTTTTCTTTTTTTCCCTCCTCTTTCCCTTTTTTCCTTTCATATGATTTTAGAGTGTTGCTACAAGGTATAGCTTTGCCTAGGTACTTCATTCCCAACTTATGTTTCTATACGCATCAGGTCTCCCTTGTGCCTATCTGTGTGTCTGTATTGAGAGGTGGATACATACATGTAGATACACTGTCTCTCGGTCAGACTGGTTGGTTGAACAAGATGTTTGTTGCCTGGTCTTGCCACTTGCAGAAGAAGCTTTTGTCTAGGTCTGTGTGAAGTCAGCAAAGGATCCTAACCAAAACTGGAAGGAGTTATGACAGTTGGAGTCCCCACTAGAGCAGGAACCATGGAGGCCTCAGCTACTTCTCTTACTCTCTTCTACAGTTTTGATTTTTTTATATCCTCCCTGTTCATCCTTGGATGAGTGATTGACCTCCCGTAAGGTTCTTCACCATCCTGCTACTTCCAAAAACTCTTTCTCTTCTTGAGCAATATGATACCTTCTCCATTTTCCTTTTGCTGCGTTTTCCACCTTGCTGCTCGTGGCAGGGTTTTTTTTCTGCTTTGTTTTCTCTCTGGTCTTTCAAAGTCTCCATGCACCAACACAGCTTTTACTTGAGTGGGTGTCCTGTTTCCCTACCTGTTTCTCATTTCATCCACCATTACTGGCATGGAGTACAACCATTACGTTCTGGGGTATTTTGAGAAGTTTAAAATGTGAATAATCTGACAGGGTTGCAAAATAGGGACCTAGAAATCCATCATCAGTGCCAAAGCTTTTTTCTTGAGCTCAGCAGCTGGTGCATGTTGAGTGTTCACTTGCTGGGACAGATATGGCTTTGGTGTGTCTCTCGCGCTTGCTTTCCACTTCTGTGTGATTGACGGCTCTCTGGTTTCTTAACATCAGTATGCCTCCACTATGATAGAATTAGTTCAAAAAGCAGGCCTGAAGGCTTTGTTGGTTGCTATTTCCAGTAGAGGAGGGTGGGTTCAACTGTCTCTTTTGAACGCTTTTTTCTTTTTTAAACATTGAACCGAGCAACATTTGACAGCGCTTTCGTATTTCCTACCTGTGTGCCAGACGTGTACTTTTAGCAAAACTGTGTGTGATCAGACACTAAGAGAATAAGAGAGCTTTCCTTGCACACGTGTGAACACACCCACACACGCCAGCGCTGCAGTGTTCCCACGGTTCAAGTCCCAGCAGCACTTCTATGAAGTAGCTGGAAGCCAGAAGCAGCATTCTGGGTACTGACACACAAATGAGCACATAAGGCCTCCCACTTTATTTCACAATGCCTACCAACCCAGTGCTGCCACAACATGCAGCTTTCTCAGCTGGAGTAAGGTTTAGCCAGGTCAAGTGTGCAGCCAAATCAAAGAACAAAAATTGCTGAAAGTGAAATAGCGCAGTACCGACTGAGCTGTAGGGTAGCTGTGGACTTTTAGGTGCTGTGCTGCGCTTTATGGCCACCTGAAATGTTGCAGTAGTAGAGCTAGAATGGGTATCTTTCTGTATCCTAAAGTCCTGCTTCATCGCAGTAGTAATCTTCTTTATTTGTTCATAGTATATATCCTACGGTAGGTATAGCAGAGAGATTCTGATTTTATTCACAGGCGATGGTGTTCAGACCACTAGATGAATTTATTCTTTTTGGTACAAACCAACTTGATAAACGTCCTGGAAAATTCTGCCTGAGAACTGAGGGTTCAGTTGCTTTTCCATGGAGCAATGAACTCATTTGTTCTCTTACCTGATGTTCAGGAATTATATTAGAGATTCTCCAGTAAAAATTAGGAAGTCCCTAAAACAAAAATGTTGAAGTCTTGAGGCAGTAGTTTAGTTCACAAAAAAAAGTTGAACTTCAAAAATGATACCACGCTTAAACAAAATGCTGTGTACCTGAGGAGATGTCAGCGTTTAAGCAGACATCAGCATTTTTTCCTAAGCGTGCAAACAGTTTTACAGATGTTGTAGATCAAGAACAAAGAAGCAGGTACGTGCATGTGTGTTAGTCAAAGAATATGCTGCAAATAATGATCTAATGATGTTGAGTCAACTGTGGCACTGTGTTGCCCCAGAATAGTTCGTAAGTTCCTGAATTCAGTCCTCTTGAATTAGGGAGGGCATTATATGCAATCTCTTCTTTTGAAAATCACTGCCTAAAATATTTAAACATCTGCCTCTCCCTTCATTGTCTGGGCTGTCTCACCTCTCCATTGCTCTGGTTTCGGGCTTGGGCGTATGTTCTGCCCAAACAGTAGCATGCTTTGAAGATGCATGTAAACACAGTTTATTTTTTGGATGTGTTGGGAGCCTCACACCTGGTCTCGCTGCCAGGGTATGAACACAGCTATCGCTCGCTTGAGCTGACTGACCAATGAGGGTGTGTTTTCACTTGCTGAGAGGCGCGTTTAGATCGGTGTTGTAAAAGCATCTGGAGGCGTCTGTATGAGGCTGCTCAGAGCATGTCTAGACAACGCAGTGGTTAAAATTCTGGCAGCCACTTGTACCTTATCTACACCTTCCTTGATTCTCAGCGCTGCTAGAACAGGGGGAACTTTGGGGCTACATCAAGGTGGTTGGGCCCAAGCGAGATATGGGCATCTAAAGAGATGCGTTGTCCATTCTTATTGAAAATTCCTGTTATTTTCATCTACTAGCAAAGTTATTTTCCCAAAGTTAAGGGTTTTGAATGGTACTGACTGTAGTAAGGAGTGGGCTGGCTGGCTGGTGATAACCGATGATTGGAACTCATGTTGCTGGCTTAGCTGGCCAAACTGCTTTGCCATCGCGCAAAGAATTGTGTCTCAATGGGTGCAGTGATTTAGACAGAAAAGATTTTAATTCTGACATGTATGGTTTCTGTTTGTTTTTGGGTTTTCTATTAAAAAAAGTGAATTTTGAACTTGACACTGTAACTCTTATTTAGAGGGAACTGTCATGGAGCAGTTACGCTAAATCCAACAGGGGGTTCTTGGAAAGAAATTAGAGCTTACACAAAAGTAACTTAAACTGAATCGTAGCGAATATATCGATAGAGTACTGTCAATTACTAGGCTAATCTATTTTAGCTGAGTGGCCATAGAGCACTTAATCCAAATTGATCTTCACATACAGGAAGCATTACTTTAAAATGTAGTAATATAGTGTGGTTTTGTTTTAAATTTGTCTTAGATTTGTCAATTATAGTATGTGTGTTAATGATACGTTTTATTAGATAATACCTAATTTGTTTGCATATGTTTTCTGAATCTGGGTAATACACACTAGTAAATCTGCACCATTTTTAAAATGCTATTCCACTCTCACAGTCAGTATGTGTTCTTGGAAAATAACTACAGAGAAGCAAGTTTGCTCTGACAAGATGTGCTCTGGTCCTTTACCTTCCTCATTTACACATTATGTAGCCGTGTATGTCTTTTACATTTCATTGTCAGTGTGGAGATTATTACTAAAATCACCTGTTCCCATATCTTCTGGAACATACGAGGTTAATTTGAAGGTTTGGGGCTTTGGGGCTAGTTCTACAGTTCTCACTCAAGCAATCAGCTGGCATAGAGTAATTGGAACCAGTTCACCCGCAAACCACAGCAGACTTGTATATGTATCAGACTTCTTCCTGTGTGTTGACTGGCAGCACTTGCAGTCATAGAATAGAGGGATGGATTCCAAACCAGAATATACCGGTGCTGAGACAAAGTAGCTTCACTGAGTTTGTGGCCTTACCTGGCATATATAGGCCTGTGCTAAAGCAGAGAGCAGAACACGTAGTTCTGCTACTGCAGTGTTTTCATTTTGCTCATTAATGGGATTTTGGTTTCATTGACATTTGATGGTACTCTGATCCTGATGGATCTTACTGAATGAGGCGATGGTTTCTGCAACTGGGAGCTGGTCTGGCTTCAGGCTGAAGGGATTTTGTCTGCTGGTCGCCACGTGCGAGATTGGGTTTTAAGGTTGCAGTAGATATCTAACAGGATGGAATTTTTTTGTTCCTGTATTTCAGATTTGTCAGGTTTTATTTTTTAAATTTTTTTTTAATTGATGAGGAAACATGTCTAAAGCTGGGATGAGGGCCAGCCTTTTTTTCTGATGCAAATTCAAGGACCATAAACTTGGCCTCAAAATTGTATCAGGTGCAGGTGCAGTTCTTTGAGTGGGCCTGTCTTGTTGGTATTGGGCAATCCTGCTGGCTCATGGAGATTGGCCCCTCTGCACTGAGCTAGTTATTTTGCTTTGACTTTGGCTTGGGTGAAGTAACAAAAACACTGATACAAAATTCAAGCTCTGATCCTGTCAGTGTTTCCTGGACAGAGAGCTCTTCTGGAAGCCAATGGGAATTCCCATGTGTGGAGCATTTATCGTTGGCTCCATCTATGGTTCGGTTGCTATCACATAAAATTGGGCTTCTCCAAGCAGCAGATGCATATTAAAACAACCTGATAAGCTGCATAGTTATATGTTCTGTTAGATGGGACGAGTCCTGCCACCCTTACTCATGTTAAGTACTCTACTTGTTTTAACAGTCTTATTTAAAATGTCAGGGAAAACGTACATGAGGATAGACATTGTGCATATATGTAAAAATTGCAGCATCATTCTGTATACTGGAGATAAACAGGAAAGGAGCTAATCAATAACTTGGTTTCTGGCTTTGTTTATTGATTTATGTACGGTTACCTTTGTACATGCTTTGTAGAAAATGTGACTTTCATGTTCGGTTTTTGGGTTTGTGGGTTTTTTTTTTCTTTTTTTAAATTGAAGCTGTTTCTGTTTTGGTATGAGAATCAGTTGCACTGAAAGCACAAAAATTGCTTAAACTTTAAGGATTAAAAGACAGTAACAACATTAACAAAACAAGATACAGCCTAGTGCTTGTTTCTTGCTACGGAAGATGTCAGTGATGTATTCAGAAGACATGTACCCCTGTGCTTTGTTCTTCACCCTCTGCTCAGTCAATGGTATCATTTTGTAGAATAAGGTCATTGACTTGGATTGCTTCTTGGTTTCTCAACCCTTTTCACCAGCCAGTTTGTGTAATGTCTGTCTGAAACATTGAGTAAGGGCATTGAAATAGCAGACAGGATATCAAGTGTTAGGAAGTCTGGGTTAAGTATAACAGACAGTTCTGGCCGGTGAAAGGGGAGCAGCCCCTTGAGCTTGGTTACAGTCCCGTCTCTGTGGAAACAGCGGGCTCTGGTCTTCGCATCCTTGTTAGCGCTTTTCCTCTCTGTTCTCTCCACACCCGTATAATTAATTGTGTGTGGGTGCACCTCTTTTCTAGAGATGTGTCTTCCTTGTTTCTTAGTGGCACGGAATTGTATGTAATAATGTCTCCTTCTAAGGATTACATAAGTTTAAGATGATTTCTCCACTGGGAGAATTATGCAAGTTTAAACTGAAATGTATTTAGAAAGCTTTTATGTGTGTGTTTTCTGACTCGCAATGCAGAGGGTTATTTATTTGCATCCTTAATTGGACAACATCTGTTAGGGTTGGAAGAAAAACCATTTCATATCTTTTCACTGTCACAGCCTGCATTTTTATAAGTCCTCTACCCCCTTTCCTTCCTGCATTACCTGTGTTACAGGCTCCGATTCTTCACGCCCAAGTAGAATCAGCCAAGCACTGGAGTTGGGCACCCTTCTGGCCAGGGGGCTGCGGAATTTGTAATGCATATCTGCATTAGTGTCATGTGCCAGTGGTACTGTTAAAATCAGCAATAATACCACCTGTTTTCTTTAAATCTTTAGATGTTTTTTCTTTTTATAAGACTTTGTTGCCTTTATTATCATTAAACAGAAGGTAATGACGGTGAGCCTTCCCAATTCTGGCAGTGAAGAAAAAGTGTCCAAAATATTTCTGTAATGCTGCTCTTAGTAATCTTTGACCATTTAGTAAAAACTTTCCTGCTGCTTTTCAGCAAAATTAAGCTGTATTGTGTCAGTTAACACGGGAGAAGAAAGCGACCGCAGTCAAGTGCGTTTATTGAACTTGAAGAGGCCAAAGTAACTTCTTGCTTAAATGTGAACTTCTGCGTGAGGCTATTTGTGTGTCTGTATCCTGCAGTCTCAAATCTGGCAGCTGACCTAAGCACACAACCCTTATTGATTTCAGTGGGGGAGCTGCACAGATCTGAAGAGCCGTCCGTGCAGGTCAGATGGCAGAAATGGGATCGTGATAGTAATTTTATTTCTATTATTATGTAATACTGGGGTGCTGTGTATCTTGGACTGCATACGTAATGCTTGTAGGTGCTGTTTCCAGCATCTAGCTAACAAAACTAATTCTGCTGAGTATTAAAAAATACAGGTTGCGTGGGGAACCTGCTGCTTACTAGAACAGAGATTGTAGTAGTACCAATTATAAGCAGTGAATTACTTTAAATAATTAAAAAGCCCTCTGTAAGTGTTAAATTTCTCTAGGTCCTATATTTTTTGACAAGTATCTTTCAAAAAAACAAACCAAAAATCCTCAAGATTGTTCACGTTTACGTATTTATAGCAGTAAAATAAGTTTTATAGCTTTTATACAGAGTAATGAGCTAGAAAGGCAGAAAATAAACAATATTAAGGCTACAGCATGGTCTGGTTTCAGAACCTTCATTGATGTAACAGATTTCAGATTTACACTCTTGTTATTAAGAATTTCTCATTAAATTATATGTTAAGCATGCTTTTCTAAAGTGCCATCATTCCACAGATGAAAAATTTATCTGAGTTGAAAGATAATGGAGTGTCATTCAAGAAAAAGGAAAAATAAAAAAAGAATTTGCCATTCTTAACTCCCCACTAGCAGTTGCAGTTTATTCAGTGGGTGTGAATTATCTCACCCATGCTGGTATGGTTTAGAAATATTCCTTTGAAATAAATGTATTTAGAGTGGTGCAGAGCTGCTGTGAGAAGTAAGTCGGATTCAAAAGAGTACAGACTGCAGCATTAGGTCCATTATTGATATTTCTTTGTTCCCATTCATTCACTAATAAGAAACATGCCATAGAATGAATCCTTGCGCTAATATATTCAAAGATTTAGTTTGGCTTTTTGCCTTTTTCTTTTTTTTGCCACAACTGTGTAGTTTTTTGCAGAACTGGTGAAGCCAAGTAATCTTTGGACCATATTCAGCAGTAGATAGTGATACAAGTGGTGAAGTGGTGTAAAGTGCCCGATTCAGTGGATATGCGGAACTACTATTCAAAGGCTTTGGCCCTCACAGCATAGTAAATGGGGAGTTCCTTTTTGTAGAACTTAATTTCTAGAAACGTATTTATGCAAAAATCTTTTTTTATAGTGGATTCATTGATCCTTCTTTAGCCCTGTTGATTTTAGAGCAAAGATTGTGTGTGTAACATTACTAAATTCTGAAGGGAAAAAATTTGTATTTTTATTATTATATAATTTTATATTTTAGTTTATATATTTTTTCTTTTTTTTTCTTTGCATTCACACAATTTTATATATTAAAATTAGTGATTTGGAGGGAGAAAGGCGTAGAGGGAGTTGGTAGTGCTGTAACTACTATTTGCTGGTATTTACCGTATGAGTTGCATCATTACTTATAGCATTGTTTAACTTTTCCATGTGTCTTTTAAGTAAATTTTGTCTTTTTGCACTTTTTTTAACAATTAACCTAGCTGTGATGGGGCTTGAATGAATATCATCTGCACACCTGTTTAATATTAAAGATCAGGCATTCAGTGCTTTGTGGCTTTAGCTTGAAATTCAAGTTGCTTTGAGTCATCCCTTTCGTCTTTTGTTTGGGTGGAAAAAAGGAGTGGCAGTAAACGGCCTGCAGCTAAGAAATGAAAGAGTTGAATTAGGTTTTAGAAATGTTAGTCTTGGCATTTGGGACATTTGCATTTGTACAGATCTTCACGCTTCGCTTTATTTTGAGTTTAGCAGTTCAGTGCTCAGGATGAAAAATGTTACATATCTTTTCCCAGTTAGGTGACACACACACACTACTCTGGAAGAGTTGGAAGGAGCAGGAGTATGAGCTGCGGCTTCACATTTCGACCAGATTACTGGCAATAGCGGCCTATGGATTATTGCCCCACCTGTAGTTTCTGTGCTGTCCTGCACAACTGACTCAGATTTTTTTTCTGACAGCAGCTTCTAATTCTGTAAACTAGAGGATGGTCCACTCTTTAAAAACCAAAATGAGTCAATGAGACAGAACTTGCTAAGGCGGAGTTGCAGTGTTCCCCTTGTTTCACTTGACTTTGGTTTAGTTGGTAAAGCTTCATGAGTTCAAGTGTAGCTATAGGAGAAGCCAAACCAGCCCGAAGCGGGGGAACAGTATGTGGGGAAGTTCAACAGCAGGAATATCTTCCCTGGCATCATTGCTGAGTATTGTCTAAGCAACCATAGCTGGTCTTACGTTACTAGTGAATTGCTTTAGTGTGTAGAGTTATATCTGTATATTTATAGATGCGTAGATGAGGTTTAACGTTTACCGTTATAGAAAAGAGATAATATTTTAAATGACTCTGTGGTCTAGACCTTGAGGGTCTTTAATCAGTTTATTTTTCCTGGTATGCAGTAAGAATAATCCCCTTGACATCATGCAAACCATGCCGGGAACTGATTCAAGTAAATGGAAGAAATAGGGGCTTCTTTGAAAAAGACCCTGAAGTATAGTCATAATTGGACCTAATGCCGTGCTTTAATTCAGGGGAGGTCGTTGAGGCAACGGTTTGCTCTGTGATTTGACTTCAGTGAAGTCAATGGACTTGGTCCAAGTTTATCAAAATGTGTCTTATAGTGGAAATCGCTTGTCATAGCTTCTGGTTACAATCTGAGGGTCAAATTCTGATGAGATTTTACAAGTGAAAATTTAGAGTAATTCATGGGATTTCAGTGGAGGTTGTATTTTCAGAAGTCTATTTCTACATTTAAATTCTATTCTTACAAATTTACATGCAAATTCATAATTTAGGTTTCTAAAAATTTATCACATTTGCCCTCGTTAGCTGGACTAATTTATTGGTGCATTTTTCTTTTATTATAACTTGATTTTATTTCAGTAGATTCACACTAATGAAACTTCATGTATCTTTTTGTTTCTAAGAGGGATGTTCATTCATGTTCTCCTTAAAGAACAGCTGGATCCCATCTTGACAGATGTGAAAACCTTTTCATTGAAGTTGCGGTATTTTTTTGTGTTTTTTTTTTTTTCCTTGAAAAAAATCTCTTTTATTAATTAGATCCCCCTCCCTTTTGAACTTTTACTCCCCGAGTCAAAATCGTAGTCCCCTGTGTCATCAGAATAAATTGCTGTAGACAGTTTGGATGTCGAAAGTGAGCATTAGGTCTCAGGGAGAAGAAAAATGGACACACATGGATCCTGTTTCAAACAAATTTCTTAACTAAGAAAAGGTTGCTTGATTTTTGTTTCCATTTTAAAAACAGAAACAAATTTTGCTTTAGATTATAATTGCAAAGTAACAGTTGAGTTGCTTCAAATTCACCCCACTAAATCTACCTCAGTAATCATGTAAAAGATTCTCCAAACTGGCTTTCTGTAATTTCTGTTCTGGCAGGGGAGAACTGCAGTCCTGTGGGTTATTTTACTGTAGGGCCAAAACTGAATTGCTACCCTGGAAAAACTTTTTAAACGATTGGCATGGCAGATCCATGTCCTAAAGTAGTAGTTCGCAGAAGTAAGTTGGTAATTACCAGCTCAGTTGCTCCTCTTCCTGCTGTTTTGGACACACTGGTAGCTCTTTTTTTTTGGTCGTGTTTTTGTTGTTTGGTTTGGTGTTTTGTGTTTTGTGTTTTGTTTTTTTTTTTTTTTTTTTTTTCCTTCCAAGCTCCTTCTGTAGGCTCCTTGCCCGGGTGCATCTTGGGATTTCCCTTTTGCTGAATGAGCTGCTTGTTTGAGAGGGAGGAAGTAAGGTCCCTTCTGGATTCGGAGGGAATGGGGGTGGAGGGTGGGGAAATGTCCTGTTTCATATGCAAAGCACACTGAACTGCAAAAAAAAAAAAAAAAACCCACATGAAAACCTTTTAACAAAACCATCCATGTCACAGGCTGGCAGAGCAGCTGCTGGCTTTGTTAGGGAGAATATTAATGTTTCAAAGACTTACAGAACCTTTTAAAAATGAGATAAAGGATGGATTTTTATATTGTTTTCAAGATACAAGTTGAGGTACAAATAAAATCTCTTTATCGATATCTGTGAATGGAACGTGCTGTCAACTGATGTGACATCAACTTCCACAACAGAATCATGAGCTCAGTGAGATAACGTTGTTACAATCTACTCTCTTCTCAGGTTTGAAGGTAAAAATGGCACTGATTCTTCAGTTGCTCACGTTAGTTACTAGCTGTGTGTCATTTGATTGCAGTGAAGTTTTTCTTGCTTGGTCTAATAAGTGATCTGGCAAAAGAAAAAAAAAAAGTAGCTTTTCTGATCTTAACATAATGTTGCTTCAGCTGGGAGCAGTAAAATGTGCAATGAATGAGGAGTCCGGTATTGATTCTTTTTTTTTTGCATCAGTGATTGTTCATCAAGAATCGGATGGGAAAGTTTCTGTAACACTCAAAAGTCTGGAGGGCAGCTACACTTGACTCAGTTGTCTGCAGTCCTCGTTCTCTTTCCCGGTCAGGTCAGCGGTTTAAGGTAAAAAACCAACCAACCAAAAACCCAAACCCTTGTTTGTATAGGTCTCATTAAAGATACCTTAATAGTGATTAGTGTTAAATCCTGTTTAATTTATAGTGCAGATGCAGCCCCCCAGCTCTTCCCATTTTATTATGCAGTCTTAGTTATCAAAGCAAATACTAATGCAGAGCATTGTACTGGCTTAAGGCTGCAGCGTCTCTGGTGTAGTTGATGGTGGTGTGGAAGTGGTATCAGCAGCATCTCTGTCAGCACAAACAATGTGAGGCTGACCCTGTGGCCATTCCTGTTGCTGTTCGTAAGATTGTACGTATTATAAGATGCGATTGTTTCCATTCCTGGAATAAATGGGGCTGCTGTTAGATTAAAAAGTTTGTTATTGGATTATTGGTATAAGAAGCCTCACTTGAAAAAGCAGGCTATTAAAAGGAGCAGCTCATAGAACTGGCCTTTCTTTTCAGGATATTTTACAAGTAGTAAACTTGATGGCGATCTCATGTAATCTTGTTTGAGTAATGGTGCAACTCTAGGCATCAGAAGTGTTCTGATGTTTTTAGTGGTGACTGCATATAAAATCCTTTTGCCCCGAGATAAATAAGCTAAATATCTTTCGCATTGTTTCTGTTTTCCTAATTTAGAAGATCAGAAATGATAGAAGTTGATAATGTAATAATAATAACACTTTTCAACTGCTAAAGTGTCTCTGTCACACAAGACCAGCGTTCGGAGATAGAAGGAAGTGCTCTACTGCAGGCCTAGCAGATTTCTGGTTTGTATGCCGAACTCATTTTCTTGCACAACATTTTCAAATGCTGTAGAATCTCATCTTTTAAAAGAGGAAGTGTGTTAGCATCGTTTCTGCAGTGGTAGCCTTCCAAATATGAGCAGGTATTAACTTTTGCTGTAGCATCTGCCCACATCTGTTAAGCAGCCTGAAACAATGAGGCCATTTTATATTGTGGGGAGGTTTGTTCTTGACTCTGAATCCTTATCCACTTAAATAAAAAAATCATAATCTGACATCTTTAGAGCAGGGCTTTTGACAGACTAGTTTCATCCTGCACACTTTATGTCATTTATGAACAATGTACCTGGCAGATAATTGCACGTTTTCCTTGACTCTAGCTCATCTTAGAGTCAAAGGGGTTTTTTCTGCTACAGGTCTGAGAGTTTTCTCAAACCTTTCTTTAAATTCATGCTAAGTTTAGTGGCAGAGGGGAGCAGACATTGATACTTTTTCTCCTACAGTTATTGAAATGAAGGTGTTTGGTTTTTTTAAAGCAGAAATAGATTCTCTTGGACGTAAACCCATTTTTGAGAGTAGCTGAGAGCTGTATGTATAAGCAGGCAGTAGTGATCACAGGTTACAGTAGGGGAGTAGTTAGCATGGATGTAAAACGTGCTGGAGTTCTGAATATTACTATTGGAATAGCAACTGGTTGGAATCAGTTATGTTCTAATGTTCTTCACAGAAAAATGTTGAAAATCTCAGTTTAAAATTTCTCTTTCATTCAGAAACTGCCATTGCTTTTTCTTACTACCCATAGTTTATTTTACTTAGCTTCCTTCTGCACAAGGAAACACTTGTGCAATGCCCAAGCCATTCCCATTCCTCACTGAATGATATGCAAATCTAGTCAATTAAGCAGGGGGGATTTAATTAGCAGTTTAAGTTCATGTGTGAAGTGTCTTGCCTTAATTACTTAACAGTTTTGTTGCAAATTTGCTAAGGTTTTTTTTTCCCACAGAACTATCAAAACTGTGATTTTTTTTTTTTTTTTTTTTTTTTTTTTTGTGTAACATTTTCAAGTACTGGGTATTGCCCCATGCGCTTGACCTTTGTACTGCTTCTGTGCATGTGCGTCCCTCTATTTATAAAGCTTTTTTCAAAGCTGTGGGGACAAAGCAAAACTATGTTTATTGTCTCAGGGTAGAACAGTATATTAAAAAAGAAAAAAATAAGGACTTTTGTACTTAAAATTTGGAGTGAAGTGCCATTTATTTGTCGTTCTCTGTAGCTAGATGACACCATTATAGTAATATGTGTGTAACGGCCTAATACGGTTGTCAGGCATTGTATTAAATGGTTGCTTTTATTTCATATTCTGCCTGGACAAGTTGCTTTTCTACCTCTCTGCAGAATGTCAGCGTTTTGCTGTATCAGTGGGGTTGCAGTGATACAAGTAACTTAAGTATTAATACAAACAAGGATACTTTCCTGCTTGCGTAAAACGTGATGGTTTTTTGTTTCACACCTTCTCATTTGAAATATCTGAGCATGTGAGAGTGGCACCATTTAATTCTGTGATACTCAGGCGGCTTTCCCTGCCATTCTGATTTGTGTATCAGGATGGTGGTGTCTTGTGGCCTTGCGTTTGGTTTCTTAAAAACGTTAAGGGTGGGAAAATGTGCTGCGGAACGATGTGGTATCACACATTACTGTGTCACCACTCGTGACTTATATATACATCAAGACTGTACGACAGATTATTGATTGTTGTAGCTTCATGTTTTATTATTTCTCAGTTTTATATTGACAGTTGCTTTGTATTCTTGAACTGATAACCAAAACGAGGGACTATTTTTGAGAAAATATTTTGTTCAAAAGGCCTAGTCTATTTTTTAGGTGGGGAAATCACAAGAAAAATACTTCGAGTTCAAAGGGATCCCTCCATAGTCTGGACCAGGACTATCTGATTTAAAACATCTAGACTCCAGCTAGATGTTGGTTCTTCTGTTCCTCTCTTTCTCTCTTTAATTCCCCCCTTTCCCTGCCCCCAGTATGAGAAACGCTGGGAATGGTAGAATAAAGGCAAAAGCCTAGGAGACAGAGGAAACAAGATTAATTTCTATAAATTCCTCCCTTAATAACCCCAAATTGCATTTGAATATATCCCAGGACAGAGAGGAGTATGCGACCCTCTCTTCCTCTGGCTCAGCACAGCAGATGGTCTAGCTACTGAGATTCCTGGCACTTTGCAATTTTTCGTATAACTGGGTGCAGTTCTGCTGTTTTGATACTCATTTTCATCAACAAATAGTATTTGTCCCTATGATAGCAGATATATCAAAGGCAGATAGGAATTGCAAAGCAAAGTTTATTGTCTGTTGTCATTTGGGCACACTGGCTCTGGAGAGGAACCTGGCTCACTTTCATGCACTCAGCTTGTAGGTATTTCTCTCTTCCTCGCTCCCTGCCTCCTTTCCTGAAGCTGCCAAATACCGGGATGCCACTACAAATGCACGCGAACAAACAGGAGTGATAACTCATGAAAGGTCTGCAGGGTGTTTAGCCATGAAGCACCATGCTATAATGCAGCATTTGGGTTGGAAGGTGCTGGTTTGGTACAAAGAGCTTCCCCTGACCTCCCAGCTGCGTTATTTTAAATGTTGCACTTTGCATGAAGGTTCAGAGAAACAGCCACCTCCTCTGTCTTTTAAAGTATCTCTAGGCAGCACTCAGGTGATAAGTGACAGGGTTTAAGAATTTGGATACTCTGCTTACATTGTATGCTGACGTTATATATGCAAATCTGCCCTTGTTAAGCAGAAACAAAGCTTGCTCCTTGGAGCGACTGTAGCATGCAATCAGTGATCCTGTGGTTCGTTAAAGGACTCCATTCTCATTCCGGTCAACCACTGCTCGTTTCTGCAATTTGAAGACGACACAGTAGGAATACTCAGGAAGTTGGGGAAGAAGAGTGTTGCGTGTCAGGGTGCTGAGCAGGGTCTGCCTGAATGAACGCTCAGGAGTCCATCTGGTGCTGTATGGCTTCACCAGTAGTTTCTTAGGATGAAAGATAGCGTGGCTTTTATGGTAGAAGGGTTTTTATTGCGGCCTGGCTCCATTGCTGTCGGACTGTGCTGTCGTGAACTCTTATATGTTGAAAAGCCTTTCTCTGATGGACTGAACGTGTCCATCTGTTTGTGTCTCATAGCACCATGCTGCTTGGGATTCCTTTTACTGCTTGTCGGCTCCCATTTGGGATGGGTGCACATGGGCATGCACATGCATGGGAGAAAGGCTGGGGAGGAACAAGAACATTTGCACTTACAGTTCACGGCACCACGCGTTTACAGGTATTATCCAGTGATTGTTTTAAAGGTTGTGTTCTTTAGGATCTGACGTAAGTTTTTGATTTTTCCATCAGTACAGTTAGAAATTTGGCTGATCTGTCTTGCACAACACACAAACTGCCTTTAACTTCACTGTGTAGTTGAACGGTGTAGTAGTGACATCCTCAGTGTAAAGCTTTTAGACTTGAAAATGGTGTTTCTACCAAAAAGGAGTTTGAGACACATGGATAAGAAAGTACTGCATTACTTCTAGTGACTAGTTCTTGCATCTGTGCATCTTGTAGAGTATAGATTTTAAATAATTTAATGCACAGATTACAGTCTGCAGTAGCACTGTTGTTAGAATCACTTTAGTCAGCAGACATCCAGTCTGGGCAAAAGGCTGGGAAGCTCATGTTTCCTTCAGGTCCTTTGATTAAAGGATACTGATTGAAAATTTATTGCAGCACCATATGATGGGAAATTCATCCTATTAATAATTCTTTTTATGAAAAGAGAAGAAAAACCTCTAAATCAGAACTCCTCATTTTGTATAACTGCTTTTTGTAAATTGCTTTTGTGAAACAAAGCTATATTAGAAAGAAAGGAAAAAAAACCCAAACCCTATATTTTTGCACTTAGGATTTCAGTCCTTGCTGTATCTGCACCACCCCAACCCCAAATACTGGTGGAAATGTCAAAGAATATTGTAATACAAAGTACTTCTCACTTTCCAGAGTTGCAGTACCTTTTATTTGATCCTGTTGAGGTCTTGCCTGCTAATTGCAATGTAAGGGGATCAAGAAAGGAAAAGTTAACAAAAAACCACAGAGTCAACTGACCTGTTTGGTTTCCAAATAGAAGTGTAAATGCTGTGATTCAGAATTTTCATCTTACTTTTAAATATCATAACAATTTTGAAAAGTCAGTAATAAATAATATCCACCTTTTAACTGGATGTGTTCATTCCTTCATTTTTTCTGTGTTTTTCCAAACTAGATTGTGAAGGCACTTTCTTCAAATTTATTATTAATCTTATTACAATCCTGCATTGGTGCCGGCATATTTTTAAATAGAATTTCTTTCCAGTTCAGCCAGGGCAACCCTTTTGTTGAACCTTCTTTTGGATAGTGTTCCCATGTGCTGCGAAGGCGCTGACACATGACCTCGTTACACATAGAAAATCCTAAATGTCCTGCCCCTTGCCAAACCTATCACAAAACTACCCATCACCCCCTTTTCAGGATCCCAGATGGTAAATAGCAGCAGGAGGTGAAAGGGGAGCTTTGTCTCCATTCTGAATCCTGTTTTAAGTATTCTGTGTCTGTCTGTATCCCTCTGCTTTTCCCACTCTGCCCATAAATTAGCAAGCCAGCTTTTCTGACAAGGGAAGACAAAATGTCCATAAGCTGCAGTAGCATCACCTACTCACGATAATGTTTTTGAAGAGCCTTCGGTTTCATTTTATCTGATTGTGATCCCTCTTCGTTTGGGTAGAACTACTCTGTCTGGCCTCCTTACTACCATATTTGGGGAAATGTAGCTTTTACCGAGTATCAGGCCATGATTTATCATTTCTGTGGCACCTTCAAAAAAGAAACTATCACCACATTGAAGTTTACCTGCACCCTGGGTGGCTGAGCTCTGATTATTGGGGCCGGGGTGGGGGGGCAGCCACAAAACAAAGCCAAACCCCAAAAAACAAAACAAACACAATCCCAACCCCTAAACCAAAAATACCCGCTACAAAGAGACGCTTGTCTTATTCTACTGTCATTGTAAAGGCAAAGTTGCAGGAGGAGCAGCAGTTCCTGATAGATGGCTGCTCTGGGAGCAGCTGGCTTTATGAGTGTGTGAAGGGATTGATCAGAGAGGCAGTGAAAGGAGCAGGGATACGGTCAGTGGATAGAGCGACACAGACGGAGTTGCCATGTAAATCTGTGACCGTTTTTAGAAGCTGTGCTTGGCTCCTAGGATTCACCAAGCAGGATATTGTCTGTGCACACTCTTCCCATGGAGTTCCCCTAAAGCGGCAACAGTTTCCTCTCACTTTGTGCAGGAAAGATGGTGGGGGCTTTTGTGGTATGAACTGTGCTGGCGTTGCTTCTGGAGTAGTCTTGACAGTATCTGTTTGTATTGAGACAATAGCTAGGTATTCATGGTTGGTTTTGGGTGGTAGGTGTGAAGGGTATGTAAAATTTATACATTGATCATCTCTCAAAACGAGGTATGAAATCCAAGTGTACGTAGAAGAATAGGAAACTCGATCACTTTTTTGCCATGCTATGTACAGTTTTCATATTGTGGGGATCAAGTGGCTTCTACTAAGAAACACTGATTTATGCTGGCTGCGTATATGTCCTTGTTTGTTGGGGACAGGTTGTTTGGTTCTCCTTAAGATACTTCATTCTCCGTAGCCCCCGATGTTTCCAAACCCACCCTGCATTCATCCTGAACCTGAAATCTGGCAGCTTTGTGAGTGTGAGATTAGTCTTTCCTCTGACTTGGGCTGCAGCTGAAGTGATGACTCTCCAGCTTCAGTTGATTGGAAATCAGAGGCTGGTGAACTGAAATACTGAAGACTTAATGAATTCCCTGGATTCCCTGGTGGTTTTTTGGTACATCTTTATTTTAAACTGTTGAATATTAATGAGGAAAGGGGAGTGGGAGTGCAAGGCCTGTTTACTGTCTAGTACTTGAAAGGGGTATTCTTTTTTGTTTGTTTGTTTCATTTTATGTTGCAAATATTGTTGTAGAAATCCTGTGTGGTTGCCAAGTTCCTACCTAGCCTTTGGATGCCAAGTGATTGTCAGTCGGGAAGCTGCTGGGAAGGATTTAAAGCAATATTGCCTCTTTTGCAAATGTGGCTCTCAAATCTAGAATGCATGCACCTTTGACCATTTTTTAATGAGCCTTCATTTTTAAGTGATGAGAAGGATTATGAGGAAGAAAGAGAAAAGCTCATGTGTCTTTTGCTCTGTTCTCTGGGTAAGAATACTCTGCTTTCCACATAGTAAGTTAATTAGCAAAGGTTTTTTCCTCCTCTGAGGTCTCCTGTGTTTCTCCTGACCTGTAATTCTATGTATAGTCATCAAGTAAAATAGATCTGATGGGCTCAGTTCTGACACGTTGTGTTTTGACAGCACATTTTGTTCATACTGAGTCAATACTTTTGAAGCCGTAGTTGCTTGGTCACTTTAATTTGACATACACCTAGTTGCTGCCAAAACTCCTTTTGGCTTCTGCCCTAACACCAGCCTACTGTTCCTGTCACCTTCTTTGACTGTCACTACTGCTTTTATGGCTGCACAATGTGCAACAACTCAGCAGGAAATCAATCTGCCTGAAAATTAGTCATTATATAAGGGAGAGCCACAAAAATTAACTGAACAAATGTGCTGTTGAGTGTACGGAAGAAGCAGGTCGGGCTTGGTTAGTTTGTTCACCAGCATTATGTATTATCACTTGAGATTGCCAAAGGTATGAAAGTTTCAGTTAAAAGTATGGTTTACGTGTTGGCGCTTTATCCTAAAAACGAACAATATAAGGAACAGACTAGCAACGGTGGGAGTGTGAATTAGATAGAATCAAATAGTACTTCTTCAGCCCTAGCTTCTGATATTTGATAAACTTCGTGTAGTAGATATGGCTGTTTAAGATTAGGTCAGTATCTTTTCTTTAACACCTTATTAGGCTGTTGCTCTAAACCGTGAGCTTCTGGGAATGCATTTTTCATTTTTTCAGAAAGGCTTTTGATGGATGAAGCCGTAAAATGAATGGAAATAGTGTCTCCCTCTTCCTTTTTCCTCCTACTCAACGCTCACACACAGTCAGCCCTGGGGTCTTTTCTTTCTGTGTGGTTGGCAGAACAGAGAAAAAGAGAGAGAGGAGGAGACTGTCTGGGCCCCTAGTGCTGTCACGAGAAGAATAGCGGTGCTGTTACCGCTAAATCTAAAGGGACAAGCTTGTATATGTATGCTGCAGCAGCCAGCGGGCTGAATTAGTGGCATTTAGGCACTGCTAAGAGGCTAATTGAGTCACTGGTACTTGCTGATTAAACCAGCAAATCCAATAATGTATGGATGTGCATGTTTGTGTTTGGTTCTGTGCTCTCTGAAAAATAAGCATACTAGGTTTCCTTTAACCCTTTCCATTTTGGTCAAGTTACTCAGTAGCTTAAGGAATATCAAAGCATCTAAATAAAATTTTTGGGGACATCAGTCTTACTTCATTCCATTCTTTTCCTCATGCTCTGTGCAGTGGGATTGGATGAGAAGGCATTAAAACAGTTCCATTACCGATTGCTGAACACTACCAGTTTTAAAAGTGCTGTCTTAAGTGAGCCTTTGCTTTAATATGGGATAATCTGAATTGTGAGGCCACAGAAGGTAAAGAACTGAAGCCATCCGTGATGGATGATGCATCCATGCCACACAGGTATGACAAATGAAGCCTGTGTTGGATTTTTGGTTGGCGTCCATCTCGAACCACTCCACCTTCCTCAGAATTGTGTTAGTAATGCACAGGTGGTGGTTGCACCACTGCTTCTGAATATCTAATCTAGTAAATGCATAAACAACTCAACTGTCATATATAATGATGATGATTATAATGTAGGTAAAGAAAATTCTAGTTTTAAGTGGGTTGTAAAGGCAATATATAGAGAATCTGTAAAGCTGACCTAAACTTTAATACACCCTTGTAATATATTTTCTAATCCATTGTCACTACTGAAATCTGCCCACAGGCCGGCCCTGCTTTGCTTTTGCTCACAGTGGTTGTTACAATGATTGTGGCTTGATTGACTTCAGTAGAATTATTCCTAATTTACAGCACTCTAACTGGAAAGCAGAATTAGATTCTTGTGTTTTTCTTTGAAGTATGCAGTGCTCTCAGGGAGGCTGTTGTGCTGAGGGCATATTGCTTTCAGTGATTCTTTTTAATTTTGTTTTTAACATTTAAGAAGAATAAGACGCCTCTCAATCTGAACCAGAAGGACGTGTATGAAAAAATAGTAAGACTCATAGAGGCGAATGGTGGGTTCAGAACCTTGTGAGTCATTGCAGAGAGATTGACAGTTTGGGAACAAGAACGCGGAGGAGTGAGGATGGGATGCTCAGGGGCTGATGAGATAAGGGAGTCTATAGAATGTCAGCAGAGGGGTCAGCAGCAGCGTGCATCTCATTCCAGAGTTAAACTCAGGCATTGGGAAATGGCATTCCTTGATGGCAAACACAATCTGACAGTTCTCAGCTAGCTACAGTATTCACCTCCTCCTCCTTCCCCCCTCCCCCCCCCAACTGCATATCGGTGGATGCTTTGGAGATCATGTCTGTTCTTGCCTTCAAAGCAGCAACAAGAAAATATTTAAAGCCACAAGCACACCTTGGAGGCTTTGCAGGGTAAGTCAGGTTAGCAAGAAGTTGACGTACTTTAAAAATTGCGTCTCTGTTTAGGCAGCTTAGTTCTTGGGGCAGTCAATCTGTTTTATCTCCTATTCAGAGATTACCAGCCTTTACTCTACATGTAGCACTTCACATCTGTCTGTCTTCCTCTTCTTTCTTTCTTCCTATGTATGTGAAAGAATTTCCTTCTGTTCGTGGGCAGGCCTGGACTGGATCAGCTCCTGGAATTAACTACACAGGAGTTCATTCATTCCTCCTCTGAAATTACTTGGTGTTTGCTAGATATAACTGGTTCAGGGGTGGTGGGGAAGGAACTGTCCTCCCCTTGTTATTACTAGAGGTGCAGGGAGGTAATACTGCTTTAGTGGGTAGGGCAGAAGATTGAGTCAAAAGAACTTTTTTATAGTCCCAGCTCTTGACACCATTTAACTGGGTGACCTTGGGCAAGTTACTTCACTTCTCTGTGAAACAGGACTAACAATGTTTACCTCCCTGCCCAACAGGGCTGTTAAGAGGACTTTTGTGAAGCATTTTACATATATACAGGATTGTATTATTGCTGAGAATTGTTGTTTCTTTATGAATATGTATGAAAGGTGCTAAGACGTTTCCTCACCTTGGCCTTCACACGCAACTCATCACAGGCTTGTGGTTGCTCTGAATTTAGGTAGTAGAGGAGACAAGGAGTGTTGTCCTCAGAAGCTGTTGACATCCTCAGAAGAGAAGGTGGCAAACCCAATTTCTCCTTCTCTAATTAGCACTGTGTCAAAAGAAAAATGTATTTATTCTGAGTATTCAGCCCTTTTGGGGATGGGGCCTAGGAAGGCTCCTGTCAAACCAAGTATGTGTTGTTTTTTCTGTAGACCGTTTTGTGAGATCCTACAATACAGTTCTTATTGCTGAGGGAGAAGGAGAGGAAATAATGATGAAACATTGTGTTATAATTTTATTTTTGAATCCTGACAACTGAGCTTTGACAGAGGAATCAACAGCACGGAGACCCAAGAGAAGGTTGCACAAGCACTGTCTCCAGGGTGTCACTCTTGTGGTGTCAAGAAAAACTTCCTCTTTTAATCAATACTGCAGTGCAGCTGTGCTGCTTTGAAAGAGTGGTCATAGCTGGGAGGGTTTCCAATTTGTAAGGGAAAGGAGAGTGTGATCCTCATCTCATTTGATCTTTTACACAGAGCAGAAAAAGGGCAGGAACATTGTAAAGGAGACCACAGCAGACCTGTTGTTGTTGAGGGAGAATTTTCTTTGGCAGAAGCTGAAAAATAGGGCCATAAGCTTGTCTTATATGCTCTTCTTGCAAACTACAATGTGCTGAGGATGGAAATGTGGCTCAGAGTGACTTGATATGGCCATCACCTTAGTTTGAACTACTGCACTGATCTGTAGTGGTGCTGGTGCCCATACAGCCAAACACTAGTTATTTTATGATCTATATGTGTTCCCAGATGCCATGTGAAGAATTAGTGAAATTTTTTTAAGGTATTATGGATATTACTCTTGAGGTGTGCCAGTGTTTCATTCTGTTTCCGTTGTCCTGTCTGTTTAAAAACAAACAAAAAAAAGCGCCTTTTTGTGTTGAGTTGTCATCAGACTCCACCTTTGGGTTGAAAGACAGACGTAGGTGAGTACCAAGTGCTTTACAATAAATGTTCCAGCCTTGTAGTTTGTAGGTTTTCTCAAGTGATATGAGTCAATTGTATAATGACAGCTATCAGATAACATCTTCTGTCCCTGCTTAGAGCCAGCAAGCTTGGATTTTAGTCTACTGTCTTGGCAAGGCAAGTTTAGGTGAGATAGAAACCTGTCAAAAGCTCTGATCTGTATAAACAACTGTGCTTCCTCCTATTCTGATCTCTTTTCATTTGTGCTTTTTGGCCAGGGTGTTAACACTCATTTCTAAAATCTCATCTTATTCACTGCACATATTGTGGGTTTAATGAATTATAAAATAAACTTGTGACTATGACATGAAGAAGAAACATAAACTGGTGTAGAATGGATTAAGCATCTGGGTATTTTTTATCAGTTTGTTAGAAGTTTCTAGAGTGCTGTAGCCCTATATCTTCCACAGTCCTATCAAGTTGAATGGTTCAAGAGATGCAGTGGATTTTCACACATTTTAGGGGAGTTCTGTGATAAAATGATTGGGCTTAATTACGCTAGTAAAACATTTCATGTACGCTCTCCCCCCCCCCCCAAACTCGTTCTCTGCTTTGTATTCTAAGGATAGGTTTGAAAAGTCTTTATGTATCTAATTAATTTCAAAATTGCATCATCAGTGGCCTTCAGGTTGAGGATTTGTGTAAATCAGAACTTTCCACAATAGTAAAAAAGTTTCACGTAAAGCAAAGACTTTGTTTCCTTGTTTTAAACACAAGCGCACTGATTAGCACTTCCTCTCTGTATTTGTGGCTGCCTTTTCACATTGTCATATTTGTACTTGCAGCGAGATCTGTGTGTCACTTAGCACCTGATTCTCCTATGCAAAGGTCTTGTCAGACAGCTTTCATCAAAAGTGTCGTTTTCAGAAGTACAAAAGATACTTTCCAATACACTTATATGCATTTCATGGCACTTTTGCATTACCTTTCTACTCAAGTGAGGAAGGGAGTTTAGTGTAAATGAGAAATATTTTGTATATTTCTTACTAGGAGTTATATTGCCTTGAAAGCACCACTCCTAACAGTGCAAATGGTTACTGGAAAAGTCTCATTCTGGTTTGAGGTTGGAATTCTTACCTTTGAAAGCAAAAGGGGAATTTGGGCAATTACGCTATATTAAATGTGCTTTCTTAATTCGTAAAGCACTTGAAGATACACTGGCATGAATGGCCCTATAAAAGGGTAAATCTGTGGCAATAAAAAAGGAATTTTGTAAATTCATCTTCTGTGAGAGGGCTGCTTCTAATGGAGTTGAATTGTTTAGTTGAAACGGTTCTTGTCTGAGAAAATTAGAAGGGCTTCATTCCTGTCATAACAGAATTAGGTCACTGTCTCTTTTAACTGGGTCATAGGAGTTTCCAGCATGGGAGGCCTCTCGCCATGTTTGATGAGGGTAAAGTATTAAAACAGCCCAGTCCTGTTAACTCTTGCTGCAAGGCATTGTGCTGTCTGCCTGAAGTAGTCATGAGGGAACTACCTGCCCTCATAAATGCAAGGTGCCGCCTGTTACGGATGTTTTCTGGTAACTTATGTGGGAGCCTGGTCCAGTTGACCTTTACTGGTACACATCTGATCTCGGCTGGAGATGCGGAGCCTTTCCAGGTGAGCCCTGTGGTTTGGCTGCTGTTGTGGCCAGAGGCTATCCTGTATTTCAGTGGAGGAGAGAAGAATGCAAATATGTGGAACTGGGACTTGAGCGCTGTGGACTCTTTCAGTTCACTTACCAATTTCAGTGAATCCTGCTTTAAAATACTGGGTTAGTGTAGCACTGCGTGAGGGTGGCTCCTGCTCTCAAACCACAGTCTGGGAAGGCTGTACGAGTTACGGAGTAAACCCCTTCTCATTAGGCCGAGAGAGAGAGTGTCTCCCCTGTTTGTCTGCTTCATGTGAAAAGCGGCAGTGTCTAAAAACCAAAACAAAAAACCCCGTAGCACAACAACTGGCCTCTTTCCATGAACTAACTCTATTTCCAGCCTGTCCGCCACGGTACCAGGGGCACAGTCTGTTATTGAGAGGCTGCTCTTGTATGTACATAAAGCCTTGTGATTTGTGTTTAGAGCCGAGAGTCTCCGAGAGTTCAGCTCCGCTGGAACAAAATGTTCAAGACAATACTGTGGGATCCAGCTGGAGGTTTAGCATTAATGCAGTGTCAGCCAGATGGAAATGAGGTGGAGAGAGCTGGGGGATGGGGAATCTCTTCTCTTGAGAGGGAAAAGGAAACAATAGTAACTCTGAAATACATATTCACATGTATCTATAGTGTTAAATGCTAGCTATGATAGGCATGTTCTCATTCAGCGTGTTGCCAGTAAGATGTCAGTTGTGCTTTGTGCGTGGTTGATACAGTAAATAGGGCAGAGACTGCTCTCAGTGAAAAGCCTGTGGAGCTCCACTGATTTCGGATGTACACTGACATAACTAGAGCGTAATTTGCTCGTTGCCTATGATTGTCAAAAGACCCCAGTGAGTTTGTGTGTACATGTGGACGTGCCTGGTATTGGTCTGCTTCTCAGAAAGTACCAAATACGTACATTCTAAAATTACCAATATTAAAAGATACAATTAACTTTTTCAAAACTTAGAATTATTTCTAGGGGCAGCATGCAGCTGGTAAGCAGTGATAGCCCAAATTTGTCCTTTCTGACACCTTTTATTTCTGCTGATGTGAATGGACGTACTTAAAGCTGAGCGCAGAGCAAGGTCCATCAAGTTTTTCAGCCTCTTTTACAGGATTGCTTTGTTCTTTGAAATGGCTGTGATGGGGTAAGGCATCATCTGTTTGAATAAAATGATAGTGAAATGAAGCTTCCAACTCCTATTTGTTGCATGCTGATACAGTTGAAGTTTTAGGTGTCTTTTTGCACTTGATGCCAAAACTTGATACGACAAGAGTAACTTCACGTTAGTAGCCCCTTTGAAGAAAAATCTATTCTGTTTCATATCTTGCTTGCCGTACAAGACTGGAAATCGTAAACTCCACTGAGCCTCTGGAAAATCTGTAGCCATGTGACCAGGGAGAAGCAGGGAGTGTTAAGTTCATGTTTTCTGTAGTTGAGTCATGGTGGTTCTGTCCAGGAGTGTTGAAAGAAAAGAAAGAAAGGAAAAAGCACCAATTGGAGAAGACAAAGTAACTGTCTTCTGTTACGTGTTTCTCAGACATACAGCCTTCTGCCTATAAAGCAAAATATTTAGCAACCTACTCTCCTTCATATCTTGCTTTAAATGAGCCAAAATCCATGGTGTTCATGTAAGGATATTTGAAGGAGCTTGGTAGGTGGCTCTTCTATGGAGCCACAGAGGCTGTTCATATTGTTTGTCTCTCTCTCTCTCTCTATTGGTTTTCCATTTGAACTGAGCAAAAGCAGAACTACCTGAATGCAGATTTAAAGAGACAGTTCTGCTTTCGCAGAAAAAGGATTTAGCAAGAAAGAATTTCTCCTCCCACTCTTTTATTGGTGTATTTTGCTCTTTCCTCTTTAAGAGGAGAGGTCAGCAGGTTCTAGTGAAATCTACTTGAAAACATTGAGAAATACCTCATGGTGCATTCCTGTAAGCAGTCTTGGTTCAGCCATAACTTCTAGAACATCTCTGGAAGCTCTGTGGTGTTCTAAACCCCAGGGGCCCCTCTGAGTAACATCAAGTATTAATTTAACATCACAGAACCTGGGTGCCTGCAGCTGGATGGGCAGTGGCACAGCGTTGCTTTCAGTCCTCTGAGGACCATCTTTGGTGAGAGAACACTTCCTTCATGTAATAAAGGAAACACTTTTAATGTAAGAAGACAACTGAGGAGAGGAAGCACAGTGGTATTCCACTTAGTGACCTTGTCTAGGAACAATCAGTAAGCAAGAGGAGGTGTATTCTCTCCTCTGGAATATTCATGGGTCATTCTCCAAAGGACTGAAGACTTGCAGTATCAGAGTGATGTGTTGGATGCTGAACAGTTAATTAAATTACCCGCAGCACAGGTCCCTGGCTAAAGCCTTTAAAAGTGTTCAGCACTCTTTCATCTGTGCCCTAGTATCTTCTGGGAGCAGCTTGCAATTAAAGTCAGATACTGATGAAAACTGTTGAGACTCTCAAACAGGGTGATACTAGTAGTAGTAAAAAGCCAGCAAACTCAGTGATTTACTGGTAGCAGGTCAGTGCTGGGAAAGCCCGTGGCCCTTCTTTAAAAGTCCCTTTTAAAGTTCTCCCAAACATGCAGTTCCCAGGCTCCCATTCACTACTCATTTAGAGAATGAATGTCTCTCTTTTCTCCTCTTATGTATGTTCCTGTGGTCTGTGTGATCATAAGTTGCATTGCTGTGCTCCATTTTCCACTGCCTGTGGCTTCTAGGCTTTTGTGCGGCTTCTTTAGAATTTCACAAGTACATCACAAGATGCTATTTTGGGTCGCTGCGGGATAAAGAGCGTTTAAGATCTTCAGAATGCCCTTTGCCACTTTCCATTAAGACTGTGGAGATACTCAGAAAACAAAATGAATAAACCGAAACTCTTGGTAAATCTTAGTCCAGCCTGTTCGCTTTTACTTGCATAGATGAGTTCAAAAGGTGTTACTTCCCCCCCCAAGTTGATTTTGATCCTGGCAAACAGTTTTTCCAGATAGTGCTTTTACTCCCTGAGTCAGGAGCATATACTTCATCAGCCACAGAACTTAAGCGTGTATCTCAGTCCCTCAGAAAACATTTCTTAAATACTGTAGTTAGGCAAAAGAGCTGGGCCAAGCAGGATTAAACATGCTGTAGGGTTGTCTGTTTTGTGTTTTTTTTTTTTTTTTTTTTTCCCTGTCTGGGGGCTTCCTGACGCCTGTGAATGAGGGATGCTTCTGATGTGTCTGAACATTCAGTGGCCTATATTTTGTTGTGGTGTAACTTCTCAAGTCTAATATAGAGAAGAGGCAGTTTTCTGTGAAATGTGTCCCTTCTTACATTTGTGGTTGCCACTTCTTTGGAGTAGGGTAGCCAGTGGATAATTAGTTTTGCTTTTAAAGGGCAGCCCCACTACCTCAGAGTGTTGGGAGAAGAACCTGCCTGTAATCAGCTAAAAGGAACCTGTTGGCAAGAGAGCTCTCTCCTTCTGTCGTGCCGCATTCCTGTCGTTCCCACTCCTGCACGAAGCTTCTGTAAGTGTCTCTGAAGCAGAAGAGGGGTCACTTCAGGTGGCTGTTTTGATCTGGCAGTGTCTCCTCTCCTCTCTAATGCTGTCTGGAAGGATTTGTTAGACTCTCTTTTCAAAAGGAGAGGCCAGGCATGCATGTACTTTCGCACATGCACGCGGTGCTGCTGCACTGGGATTTAAGGGCAAATGGAAGCCAGGGCTGTGACAGGAGGCGTGATTAGGAATACAGTCCTTTCACAGTGCTTTGCTTTTGCGTTTAAAGAAACTTCTGTGTGCTCAGCATTCAGATTCGCTGCCCCAGTGACATCACACGCTGTCAGGACTGCAGTTACAGCAGTACCACCAGCAGTGCTTTGCCTTTCCTGCTTAGTTTGCTGGAGACTATTAGAATCATTTACATATGTTAAACAGCCATTGTGTGACCCTGTGACAAAGAGTTTTATTTTATCTGCTCCTTCGAGGAGTAAACCGAGATAGAGAACGACCTGATGGCTGGTCTGTGGCCACACAAGACGTTATCTGGTGGACCTGCAATTAGAACCCTAGAGTCCAGGCTTTGCTGTGTTCTGATGACTTGATAAGCTCTTCCTCCTGGCAGGCAGCCTAGGACCAGCGAGTCTTCACCTCCAGTTTGGTGTTCTGACCTCCCTATTGTATCTCCAGACCTGAGAATAAAAGCTGGGTGTCATGACTACCGGTCTCTTGTTTTAAGCAGCGAGCTGCAGTACGAGTGCCCAGAGGAAAGAGTGTAGTCAATGAGGAGGTTGACCTGCCAGCTTCCACTGAACTACTGCAGCCTGAGATTAACTGAGGGGAGATGCGGTAGCTGCCCTGTGACTTGGTTCCCTCCCTAGACACTGCTAGAACTTTTTGGATTGCTTTGATCAGTACTTCTCTAGATAAGTGCAGCTATTCTGCCCATCCCCCTTTCAATTTTTGGGTTTTCTGCTTTGGGATGCTTCCTTGGGGCCTGATTTTCACAAGAGGTATGCCCTGCGCTGTGAAAATAGAGGTCTACTAAGATATCCCAAGGAGAATATCCAAACGTAAAGGTTCCCAAAATCACTCACCATTTTAGGAAAACTGGATTCTTTCTGAAGTTATTTTACGTTCATTCCACTTTGGTTTTCCTAGCAGGAAATTGCTATGTGCTCTTTGCATGCCTGGAAGATTATCAAATAAGCATGTTGATGGTATTGCGTGGTCTTACCACCTGTATTGAATGTTCCAGATGAGCCTTGATGAGTGTGATAGCTTGAGAAAGACTGCTTGGGGGGAATATCATTAAGGGGATGGGTTAGGACAGTGGGCTGTCCAGCAGTGGTTAGGAGGATGATGATGAGACACTTAAAAAGGAGGTGAGAAAGGAACTAATACCAGGCTTATGTCAAAAAGCTTTTCTTTTAAAATCATTTCCAAGGTTTTGATGGGATTCTGTGTTGCAGTGTTACTTGCAAGTCGTCCTCATGTGTCTGTACTGGCAATCTATCTTAATTTCTGTATGCTAACTTTGTACGGATTCAAGAATTTTGGTGGAAAATGAAATACACAAACACTTTAGAGATTCACTAAGATAAGGGAACTGGAGGTGACCCATACTGTTTACACTGGTTTAGATAAATATATGCTTTATTGAAATTTACAAGGCTGGAGAAGAAAAAAGCAGGTATTTCCAAGAGGTGTTTTTTGTAGTGCACAACTAGATGCAATTTATCTGATCTCCCCTTTGTCTTTGTTTCTTCCCTTCCTCCTCTCAGTCATTTCCCAGGGATAAAAATAGATGTTATGCCATTTCATTTTGGAGATTCCAATTAACAAGGATATAAAGGAAGCTTTGTGTCTGAGATCTCATCTATTGGGGTGTAGGTTTTTCTCTGCGGTGAGGACAGGCTGAGAGAGTTGGGGTGGTTCAGCCTGGAGAAGAGAAGGCTCCGGGGAGACCTTGGAGCCCCTTCCAGTCCCGAAATGGTCTCCAGGAAAGCTGGGGAGGGACTCTGGATCAGGGAGGGGAGCCATGGGACGGAGGGGAGCAGTTTTACACTGAAAGAGGGGAGATTGAGATGAGATATTGGGAAGAAATTCTTGGCTGTGAGGGTGGTGAGCCCCTGGCCCAGGTTGCCCAGAGAAGCTGTGGCTGCCCCATCCCTGGAGGGGTTCAAGGCCAGGTTGGACGGGGCTTGGAGTAACCTGGGCTGGTGGGAGGTGTCCCTGCCCAGGGCAGGGAGTTGGAACTGGATGATCTTAAAGGTCCCTTCCAACCCGAACCATTCTGTGATTCCATGATGAATGGGCCACAAACTTTAAGTTACTGCTCTTCTTTAAAAGGCTGTTGGCACTGGTCAAAAGTTAGGATGAAATACCATGCATATATAACTTCAGGTTATACATGAACAGTACAAGAATCTGCTCTGCAAGCTCTTTTATGGTTCCTTGCCATATAAATTGACACATGAAAGTCCATCTGATGTCAGTTGGAGTTCTAAGTCAAATTTTGTTGTTTTTTTTATAGCTGATACTGTCAATATAACTCCAGGAACACCTAGGCCACAGTTAGGAAAGTTTAATCTTCAGACCTGTATTGTTCTGTGTGTTCCTTTAGTGTGCCTTTGCATTGACTGACTTGCAGCTATAACAGCTAAACTAGCAATGAGATAGCAAAATTCTCAAGAAATCCAGAATTTCATGAACAAAAAGTTCTGAAAGTTTAATGTGTATCTGGTTAGTTTGAGGTAAGGTACAGCTGGGGTTTTGTGTGAAGCGATCCTTTCTCTCCCTCTGTGGCACGTTTCATGTCTTGCCTCAGTTTTCCCAATAAGTGCCCGACCTGTTTGCTGCCCTTGGTGGTGATTTGCTTGTTTGTTTTTCTTCTACCCGTTTGCTTTTCTTCTGCCCGTTCTTCTACCCACATACGGACTTTGGTAATGTTGTACTGTCTTTCCAGGTGAGATAGCAAATATAATGGTCAGAATTTTCCTTTCCCCAACGCTTCAGCAGATAGCTGGAACAAGGGCTTACTCGTCCATTAGAGTGGAGCTTTTAGTCAGTAGCAGAAGAAAGACATACCTTAAAGAAAATCCATATGCTGCCTTTCGCCTGGTGAGATCTTGGATAGACTTATTGTTGCTCTTTGTACACACACGAAAAATAAGCAGGATCCTGTTTGGTAACATGGTGCCTCTTTGAAGAACTAGAAAACCCAGAAACCAGCCTCAGTGTAGGAGAAGAAAGATAAAAATTTGGATGCCTATCAAAATGCCCAGAGCTGCATTCAAAGTAGGGTTTCTTACGCATGTAAATTATGGGGTGGGGGGGGTGGAGATTAAACAGCACGAGATTGACACATCAAAATACTCTTTCCCATATACAGTGTTTCTTTGTGTCCCTTTGTAAAATGGAAATTGTGTTTAGCTCTGGTTTTCCCCTCCAAACGGTATTCCATATTTGTGTGGGAGAAGTATCTGTATGGCACTGCATGTTATGAGAACTTTCTGCAGAAAGCTGCTTTGCAAACTAGTACTTATTTTAATGAAAGATGCTTACAGTATATTACTTTATAGAGAAGATGCTGAAGGAGATACTTAACTATTTACCTGAACTTCTTAATTATAGTAAGAATTGACTGTAAATAAACTGAAACTTTACATATCTTGCTTTAGAGTAAGCCTTGAATTCATGTTCCTTTCCTCTAGTTCAGCAGTAGATAGTTTGACCGGCCAGTGCTCGTTCTAGGCTGGGCTGGTTCCTGGACGATCTGCCACTTTGTTAAGGGAAAATTAGGGTGTACGTGTAAATTCCGAATTCAGGCGCCACTATAAAAGGTATTCTCATTCCACATACCCCTTTCTCCAAATGTTTCCAAGCACAGTTTTAATTGATTAAAAAAAACCCCTTTTTTCCCGCCCTGGTGTTAACTTATTTATAGGCGAAGTGCATGTTAAATTCAGTAAATAACTTCCTGCATTTTTATAAGTATTTTAGAAGTATCAGACTCTGTCAGTATTGGAAGGATTCACGTGGTCTTTGTTTAGTGTTGGGATGTAAGTTACATGCATGCAGTAATGAGAGGGATGTATCAGCCCTTCTGCTGACCAGATGTTAGATGAAAAGAACAACAAAATACAAAATCCTGAACAAAAATGGCAGAAAAAAAGGTGTGCTAAGAATTTACTTTTCAACTCTATGTAGGTTTTACAACAAATAGCAAGGGAACTCAGTATGGACAAAATAATGTATTGTTTGTCATAGGAGTGAATAAGGAGAACTCCATAATGGGAACTGAATTACAAACCTTCCATTTTTCTGGGAGCAGGGAGAGGGGAAGAGCTGACAAAGGTGAAGCTGAATTTCCCAAAGAACTCAAGGCTCGTTTTTAAGGCAAAGAAATTTTCCCTTCAGAACAACGTATGTTGTTCTGAAGGGAATGGAGATTAGCAAAGTGTATTCATCCCTGAGTGGAACAACTGTGAAACCGTGTTCATATTCTTTCGTTCTGGTCATTACTGAATATTGGACTCCATTGACCATTAAACTGATTTCTTTTTGGGACTCCTTCATGAGTTATTTACAGTTTTAATTTTGTTGTATCATGCCTACAGAAATTTGTTTGAAGTTGTCTAATCTAGCACGCTATGCACCTGTATGCGTTGGGTTGGGTTTGGTTTTGTTCTGCGAAGGACTCTCTTGTGTTATCTTGAGGATGCCTGCTAACATTTGGGCTTGTTATTTAGCAAAAGTAAGATCAGGATCACGGGGCAAAGAGAAGCGATGAGTATTGCAAAGTCTTCTGGGACTGTGTCTTGTGTAGAAAATTATATCAGACCAGGATGAATCTATACAAGAAAAATAAAACTTAAATGATGATTGAACCTGAACAAATCTGCATGTAAATAAGAAATTCTACCTAAACCAACCCACGATACTCACTTTGCATGTGTGACTGTGGCTTCCTGATGGCCGTGGTGAATCTGTGCTGCAGTGTGACAATCATGTACTGTACCATGCTGAATAAAGAGAACACCTAAGGGAGAAGCAGCAATAAAATCCAGCTGAAGTATGTGAGAGCAGAATCAATCCCCTAATTGAATCTAGGTCGTAAAAATTAGGATACCTTCGGAGCTCCTGTCTGTGCATTTCCTAGTAAAGTTCATGAGAAGTTAAAGATGTGCGTAATTGAGAGAAGCACGGAGTTGAGGCTTTCTCTGGTTTTGAAAGGCTGGATTCTTTTCTTTTTCATTTTCTTTCTTTCTCCCTCTTCTCTACTCATTAAAAAGGTGCTATTTGTGGTCATTAGGAGGCACCCAGAGCAATTAGGTCCAACTGACCATCGTGATAGCTATTCAAGACAGAAGCTAAAGCAGGATTGTGTTGTAAACAACAACAGAAAGGGGGTCACACTAAACTTTATGGCTTGTTGGTATGTCGGGGGGGAGATTAGAGGATGATGCAGTCAGCATCCCTGTAAATCTTATTTATCACTGATGTGGGGGAGGATACCATATCTGAGGGGAATCCTAGGACAGTGAGGTTGTGAACTTTGGGGGTTTTATCAGTTAAAATGGCAGAGGAGGGAGTGAAATAAGAGAATAAGGCCAGTGACTCAGCTCTGAGTATGAACTGATTGTGGACTGGAGTTATACAGAAAAAAACACCTTATTAACTGTGGTGTGTAAGAATGACCATTCTGCTCATCCTTCTAAACCAGTATCCTGTCTCAGAAAGTGGACAACAGTAAACGCTGAAGGAAAGAGAAGAGACTGGGCTAAGCACACAGAGATACTTTCCCCAATATACACTCCAGTCACATGTGATTTAAGGGTTTCCTGAGCTGGAAGTTACGTCTTTGTGTTTAATAGCCTTAAGGGACTTCAGTTCCTTGAGTTTGTCGGTACTCCATTTTATCAAGGTGGTTGTCTCCAGTGAAAAGCTCGTTCTGATTTCCTAATGGAAAAGTCAAGTTATATGCAAACACTCACTGGCATGTGCATTGCCATACCTCATCAGCAGCTGAGCTCTGATAAGCAGTGGGTGTACGTTGTCCTAGTCTGATAGAAGTGGATCTTGAACAAAACCCATTTCCTGTATCACCCTCATGGCATTTGCAGTGGGGTAGTTGCGTACCCACCCACTTAAATGCAGATAAACTGGTGATAGTCGTTCCTTCAGTTTCATAATCCTGTCTGTCCCTGTAGGAAGAACCTTTGGTGTCCATGCGTTTTTAGCAATAAAGATCTAGGCAGCTGCTGATCAGCTGTGCTGATTTACAGCAGTCCTTGAAGTAGAAGCAGCGTATGACACCGTTTAAGCAAGGAAATGTCCAGAGGAACACGGTGAGGATGCATCAATAACCAGATTTGTTAAAGTGGAGTCATGGATGTATCAGCTGCTTCCCTAGTGGCAATTCCTACTTCTTTGGAAAATGAGCCCATGAGATTTTGGGGTTTTAGTAGGAGGTTTTCCAGTTTCTTTGGTGTCTGCTTGGGAGAAATAAAATGCTCCTGAAGCCAGTGTCTCCAGCCCTTCTTTACATGGCAGTATCAAAGTTTAAATCTGCTTCTCAGGGCAAGGAGAAGCTCATTTTTTGTTTGCCTCTTAAACGTGTTATATACTTTTGGTATAAGGTAAATAGCTAACCTGTGGCTGATTCGAAATCTGGGCGTGAATTCCTTGCACAGAATTGGAAACACATTGGTACGAACAGATCAGCTGCTTTAAGGTTTGAAGGTCTCTGTGTCCTCCCGTGGTGGGGTGGGTAGGAAAAGGTTCGACCCCTTCCAGTTTTATGTGGGGTCAGGCAGTCACTGTGGATGGAAGAAGGTTCTCAGTAGAGTCCACCATCTGGCAATCATAAAACAAGTAATCAACATTTTTTTGAGGAGGATGGTGGGGAAACAAGCTGCAGACGATTGTCGTGGGATCAGGGCCCTGCACAGACACCTTTATGACTCTTCTCTGTTCTGGTTGGGTGTCTGCGCTGCAGGTCAAAAGTTCAGGCTGTCCTCTCCCCCTTCTTTTTTCTTCCAAAGATGGGAATTAGGCAGGGGACTGGAATGCCGAGAGACTGTAAAATGGCTTGTCCTCGCTAGCCCCTCCTCTCCCCTTCTTCCCTCCTCCCGGCCGGGGCTGCGGGGGGAGGCTGGGCGTGCTGGGCCGCGGGGCCACGAGAGAAGAGACGCAGCTTGAACTTTGGGAGATGCTCGAGTGAGGTGAAGCGCCAGGCAGCCTCCCAAACAATGAACTGGCAAGTTCAGGCTTTTCGGGTACTTTTCTTTTTTTTTATTATTACTTTTATTTTTTTTCCCCTCCCTGACCACAATTAGTAGCGTATAAAAGGTTGTTGTGCTGCTGTACCAGACCTGGGAGGAAAACATGAAGATTTCAGAGACTGTCGTTCAGAGTAGCACACAAAATCTTTTTGAAAGAGATGATGCATTGTCAATAGAGCACTTCTGGGCAATACTATCACAGAAGCAGATGACATTAAAGGGGAAAACAGGTCGATGATTCAGTAGATCTGACAGTTTTTTTAGTTATACCATAGGAAAGTAATAGTTGGAATAACTATATAAGGTTTTCTCTTCTGCTGACTTGCACGTTGTATACAATTATAGCTCCTCCCACTCGGCTCCTTCCCCAGTGATGTAGCCACCCTCACTTCAAGGGTGAAAATTCCAGTTTGCCAGATGTGACAGGAGTAACATCTGACAGGCGTGCTTTGTGCGTTAAATGAATGCCATAACCGTTCAGGCCGATTCTCCTTCTGATAATGAAAATAAGGAGCATGAGTAACTGCATCAACGCATGCAGCAACACCCACTGCAGAATCAGTGGGCAGGCAGAATGAGGCTTAAGGTATTATAACAACAACAAAAAAAATTCAGAGAGAAATGTCTGAAACCAGGAGCAAGTACAAAGGAGGTTAAACTGTGACTATGGAGTGGTTTTCAGGGATAAATGAGCTTTTTTTTTAAACAAGATAACTCGATTAATTTCTTTTTCTGAGTAATAAAGACCATTTTAAAACAGCCATACCTGGTTAATGTGAATCATTCTGTAAACTGCTTTTTCCCCCTGTACAATGCAGAACCTCCAGATTAACAAATATGCTGGAATGCAGAATGCACATCTGGTCTGCATTACTGTGGACCCGGCTGTAATCACATGGAGAAAGCTACCTTGGGTTTTTATGTAGAAATGTTTGTATTATACAAAACCCCTGTTGCCAAGCAATTTTTATTAAAACAGCCAGTTTATGCTCAATATAGTGTCCTGCTGAGGAGCTCAGAATACCATGAAAATCTGTGCACAGCTTCACTCCCATTGTTAAAGTTTCAGGGGCTGAGAGTAAGCAGTGTTCTGCCTGGTGGGTGAATGCGATCCGAGGTTTTGTGTACATTTACACTTTTCTGTTTGGAATATCCAGTCGTTGCTGCCATCTTGAGAGCCTTGCCTGTCGCAGTTAGAGGATTGCTAAGGAAGCTGGAATCATAACCACCATTTTGCCCGAATGCTGCAGCAGATCTGAATGACATGGAAATTAAAATATCACTACCTAGACTATGCTAGTGCTCCTGGTGGACCTCCAGTCTGAAAGTGGGGAATTAAACCAAAATGTATAGTATCCAAGGGGAGCATGGCAGGGGTTAGTTTTGAGGGCTGGAGGGTTTCTAATGATGCATGGAAGATTAGAAATGCTTACTTTGAAATCCCAATTCTCAGGACATAATTTTAGAAGTTGCTTAGGATAATTCTCTTAGGGACTTACAATGATTAAGATTTACCATGTGCTTTAAAGATGCTTCACATTAGAATACTGATCTGACCTGGCTGGCAGTGCTTTCCAGAACTTGAGTCTAAAAGTGCTACTGTAAATGCAGAAGTTTGGCTCAGTGAAATCTGGGTTAATAAATACCCGTGAAACTTCTCACACACAATGCACATTCATCTAAACATCCTGGGGAGGAGTCTAGTAGTAGACAGTTAGAAGTAAATACTAGCAAAAGTATACTTCTTTTATTACCATCCTGCAAGAGTTAGAAGAGCTGGTACTTTTGGTAGATTAGGAAAACTTCCACAGCATTTTTCAAGAACTAAGACTCTCTTGAGTTAAGGATGTTATTTTGCATTTCCAACTAAGAGCAGTCTTCATAAATTCTTACATACAGTAAACCTTAACAAGTGGCACTAGAGGTCATAAGACAGGAAGGGGAAGAAGGAGGGCTGATTTCTTAGTGTTGTGTCAGTCACAACTGTCTACCGGAAAACCACAGAAACCTACCTTCGTCTGTGTAGACGTCCAGTCACAACATACTACTTTGGCCAAGTGGTTTTTTCCTGTCCAGCAATTCTGCATGTCCTCAAACAAAGTACTTTCTTCTCTTACTCAGTGTGTCCAGTGGGAGATCTAGGAGCTGTTACAGAATGTGTGCAAGTTTGTGTCCTGCTCTGGCATAAATTGTCTTGTTTTAGCTTGTTTTAAAATGCTCTTACATAGAGAAGCAAAGACTCTGGTGGACAGAGAGGCTACAGATGGTTTCATCTTCTTTCAGTGCCATTTCCTTCATTTCACAATAGGGGTGTATTTGCATGCTGATGAAGGAAAACTTACACAGTTCCTGTCCAGACTGGCTAGAAGAAATTGAATGTTTTTTTCAAATAGATGGGTTTTGTCACTCTTGTGACTATTTCCTTCAGCTTCAGTAGGCGAAGGTTTGCCCTACCCTGGAAAGCAGGTGCTGTGTCTGCTCCCGCGCACAGAGCTGCATCGGCGGTGAAGCGGCACAGGGCACGTGAGATGTTCCTGCGCATCTAGAAGCGCATGACTTGCATGCTGGTCACTTGGCAAAATATCTGTGGTTGAACAACACTGGAATATGGCGTGTAAAGTGTCTGGAAGGCCTACTCAAGTACTGTGCCCACATCTTCAGAAAAACGAGCTTACCCTACTGTTACTCGGTTGTGCCGTAGGGGAAAATGCCTGCAGCGCTGTCTGCGGCAACTTAGGAAGTCACAGTTCTGCTCTAAATATGGAAACACATGCTTTGATACAGAAACCATTTCAAAACTGCAATATTCCTCTTGTTTCAGCAACGATGACATAAGAACTGGCTTAGCAGACTAGATCTAAGCTTGATTTAGTATCTAAGAGTGCCTAGATGGATGCACCAGGTAGAGTTATTACAAAGGCAAGTGTCCAGTGATACCTTCCTAGTAAACCTTTTGCAGATACTGCACGCAGATCCAGAACTTCCTGGCCCTTTGTATTATGTCTCAGTGGTTTTTTGTTTTGTTTTGTTTTTTCCTTCATTCCGTAAATTCCTCTGATTGCTTTTGGAGCTTTTACAAGTGTTTGACATTCCCCATATCTTATGGCAATGAATTTCCCAGTTGTATTTGAGAGATGAAAAACATCTCGGATGACACGTTTCCCAGATGTGTCAGAGAACCTAGAGGTAATGGAATTTCTGGCACCTTCACCTTATAATAGAAAAAGCTATCTTTTACACTGTACTTTCTTCAAAAAGTAGCGTTTACAGGCCCTTGCTTATTGTGCTCATAAAAGCTATTCTGCAATATTTTTTCAAGTGGTGGTTGAAATATTTCAACTTACTAATTTTAATGCTTGTAGGGTATAAGTGCAAGCAAGGAAAAGAAAGTATGTGTGCTGTTTAACATAACAGCTTGTGAGAACAAGAACTCCCGTGAAACCTACCTTAAATAAAGGAAGGGTTCAGCTTTTTTTCTTTCTTTTCTTTTTTTACCCAAGAGGAGAAAATAGCATTGTTAAGCATCCCAGCTGACATTGGAGCTCAAAGTAGGCTCTGGATATACATAAAGTGGTGAGCAGTTTGTAGAATCGGGTCCTGAGATTTTACACATCTGGGATCCACAACATGCAGTGTCCACATGGAAAAATCTGCGTAAGGTTTAACCTAATGGATGAGTTTAAACTCATACAGCGAAGTCAGTGCAGCTGTACTTGGTACGTGTGCAGACAGACCTGGTAAGAATGGTCTTTTTGTTTCGGCTTGTCAGTTAGGACCATCTTAAAATTGAGTATAACTTAACACAAAATATGAGTCCATTGCTGCAGACACCAGTTTAGTTTGAAACTAGTGCAGCTTTTCAGTGTAGAAATGATGTTGGTGTTTCTGTCCTCGTGCACAGTTTAATTGCTCTCCTTTAAAGAGGAAGTTTAAATCTCCAACTGAGTGTATGCCAGACTCCTGACATGCATGACAATTGAACTGTGTCTTTTTCTGCCGCCTATTTAACAATGCTATTGGCATATAAAAATCACTGAAATTGAATGACTTGGCTTAGCTGCAAGTGATGTTAGGTGCAAAGATAAAAAGAAGGTAATACAAAGTTGCCTTGTTAGCATAAAACTGAATTTTGCCCTGATACTCTTACTACAGTGATTATTAAAAAAAAAAAAACACCAAAAAACCCCTGTCCTGTAACAGTAGTTTGTACAGCTTACTAAATCCACATACCTCCATGCAGTGAGGTGCTACTTTCCCTTTATTTATACTGAATTTGCTCATTATATTTAAATTTATTTTTTGTTATTGCAGGAGCCCTCTTAGAGCTTTGGATGTACCACCTTTTTTGAACACATTTTCTTGGCACAAATTGGTGTGTTTTGTTGGTCTGTCACATCAAGCAATATCCTTGTCAGTGCCAACTAATTGCTATCAATCAACTGCTGAGCATGAAAGGCTGGGCTGAACGTTTATTAAAGCATGTTAAAAAGCACAGGACGCATGATTTCTTGTAAAATATGAAGCTGGAAGGGTGGTTCTGTAGGAAATAGACTGACACATCTACATTTTGCATTTCGGAACTGCCATGCAGGTGGGTAGATGAAGCAGGCGTGAGTGATTTATGTCAGGATTTAGTGCCTGTCACTTGGGAGTGAGTGTGAAAGTGGTCAGGAAGAAACCGTTCCTCCTTGATTGCTGCAGGGACCATCAGGGACCATCTGCTTGCTTACAAACTCTGCTGGCAGAGTCGTTACTGGTAGGATGATAGTGTAGGGCAGCAGAGGAATGCAGGTGATTCTTCACATAATATAGCTAAAATAATCCACTAGCATCCCACTTAGATAGTTTAGGGGATAATTGACTTGGGTCTGAATTTTTTCCCCTTGTTAATTCATTTGTTTGTAGGCTGTTCATTTTAGTGTATGCCTGCCTCTTTGATTGTCTTGGCATCCAACCTGACATTTAAATTGTATATAATTTATTAAGATAACAGTAGTTTGTAGCCTGGTTGTCCAGGGCTGTTGGTTTTTCTGCCTGCCTCACTCATTGGTTCAAACCCGGGGATCTCTTGAAAGTCTTGCACGAGGAGGATGAAGCTGCAGCCACTGCAGCTACCAGGTATCTCTCCCCCTCAGAACCGTAGTGTCTCGTACCTTTGTGTCGATCCAGAGCTCAAAAGGTCATAGCTCGCGTGTGTGTGTGTTTATTACCTTCCATTTAGTTCTCAGGAGTCCCGTTTCATGACCATCATCAGTCCTGGCCAGGGCATCAGGCAGGTCAGGGGTGTTATCTCTTTATGACACTTGGATGTTTTTTTTAGGAGAAGTAGTCATTCTTTCTCTTTCTTACAAGCTCACTTGAAAGTTGTAGAAATAATGTTGGCTGTCAATGTTTGAAACATTTTTATTCTTTAAGAGAAGCTGCGTGTTTACCTTCATTTTAAAACAAAACCAAAACTTCCAAACCCAAAGCTATTGTGAGACTTCACAGCTGCCTAGAATAACAGCTTAAGGAGGAGAAATAGCAGGGTTCAAAATGGGGGAGCAACAGCTATGCATCATTTTTGCCTCTCTTTTCTAACAGCAGACATCCTTCCCGTACCCAGGGAAGGATTTGTGCGCTACTGCTTACTGATGCCCACTATGTGCATAAACCATTTCAAGGGCTCTCAGGATTATTTTTTTTTTTCACCTTAAAAACATGAAACTTCACTCTGGGAAATGTGACTTGCTGTGACAAGAGGCACAAAGAAAATACTCCTAAATTCTGATGAGAACTGAACAGGCTTGGGGAGAAGGAGCAAGAATCACGCTTCTCCCCTCTCCCCCCTCCCGTCTTTATTGCTCGCTCTGTGCTGGGTGGTGGAGTTGTAAGTAATGCATATTTGGTGTCTTGTACTTAAATAGCGACATTAGCTTTGAAAGATTCTTTCCAGATAAATGTCTTGCTTTTTGACTGGAAGACGTGTCTTGTCCTTACCGTGACCTTGGGAAGGTGGAGCGAATCTGCTGTTGTTTCAGAGGGGATTCCTTGTGGGTTTGTGACTTTTAGTTTGTAATAGACACAGTTTAGTTCTGCTCCTCCCAATTTATTTAAAACAAGCAAACAAACAGAATGTAAACAACTGATCACTGAAGCACTGGAACACCAGAGCTGTGTATTATTCCTTCTTGTTAAGACATCTGTTTTACCATTCCTATGCATTGTAACCAAATTACATTTTAATTTCCTTGTAAACAGTATAGGAAAATATTTTCCAAATGGATTCCTCTAGGGCTTTGTTGAGAAGAGACAGTAACAGGGCATTTTTCTGCAAAAGTACGGCAAAGCTGCTTTCTCTATTACAGAATTTGTATGTATCTTTAGAGAAATATGTAAGAGCACTGATTACTTTACCCAGGTGGACTGTTTGAGAAGCGCATGTTGCCCAATTGCATATTAGCTTTCATAATTCACTGCTATCTTTTCTAATCCATCACAGTCACCTTCTGAGAAAACCCCCGAAAAGTTCGTAGAAGGAGACCTGGTCTTTTGCTGAGGTAGCCTAACTAAATACATAATGGCAAATAGCCTAAATATTGAAATAGGTATTTAAATTACATACGCTACTTTACAAATAGGATAATGTTTTGGAATACCGTTTCTTCCTTAAAAAGTGAAAAAATACAAGACCCAAAAAGAAAAATTTGCTCATCAAGTTGTGAAAAAATTAAGGCTATGAACAGGCAGAAAAATGAAGATGTGTTTAATTAAGATAAGGATCTCCATAGGAAAAGCAGAGGGATTCTACTGCAGTTCCGGTTTTAATTTTTGCTTTCTGTTCTCATACTTATAGGAAAACCTCCATTGTCTTGATTAGAAATGTTGGCTTTCATTTTCAGTGAAGTTGGGCTTTGCAGACGGCATTGAAATAAAGGGTTTTGCTGAGGTGCTGTTAAAAAGGAGGTTCCAAGAGAGGAGAGGCACATATGATATTAGTCCGTACAATGTTAGTGTTGTGGTATTTTGGTTTTTCGTTGTAACCCGTTTTCTTGAGGAACATGGCTTCAAGTCGGTTGACTTCAGGCCACAGGGCTTGTAATATGGGCTTTTCTGAGGTTTACCACTGCCAGATGAAGCTTTGTTTTCTGCATGCTTGAATTTCATATTTTTAAAGACACTAATTCAGAAGTATTTAAAATACGCATATTTTTTTTCCTGATGAAAGTAAGGCCGACTTAAAGTTTGTCAGATCTCAGCTCTTCTCCTTGAGTCTCCCTTTCGTCTGCAGGCTGGTAACCTGTCGGCCAGAGCCGGGCTGGGCCTGCCGAGAGCTTCCCAGCTCCTGCTTGGTAGCGTTTTAGTGGAATGAGTTTTGCTGTCTTTGCTTAGCAGTTCACAATCAAAGTTCAGCATCTTGGCTGCTGTTAACTTTCCCCTTTTTGTCACAAAATGTTGAAAGTGAGGAAGTGAATATTTGTTTTTGGTTGTCCAAACCAAAACCACCTCAAAAGGGTTCAATTTCTGGGAAGCAATGAGCACTTTGGGAGGTGTGTAGATATGTTATAGTGTTCCACAAAATGTTATTCAGTCATTGCGTATATTTTTACTCTTAGTTTATTTGTATTGTTGTAGAAATTGGAGGTACTAAACAGAATAGATGGTCCCACTCCTGAGAAGTTTAGTACATAAGCCCAAAGAAAACTAACTGGATGCAGCAGATATTTGGAGGCAGAAACCCAAACTCCCCAATATGGATGTGTGGGAAAAACAACCCAAAATAGTCGCCAGTTTCCATTTGCTTGATTATCAGGCGAGAGCAATTTACCAACTGTGAAAAGCAGAAATGCCATTGTGAACACACTGGCATTGTGTCCCAGGAAATAATGATAGTGCAACGTTTAGATCACATCAAATCTGCCTGTCAGCGTTTGAATATGGAAGAGATCCGATTCCCAGCTGTGCTTGCAGAGGAAATCTGCAAAAGGAAGGGTCACAGGGAGGTGTCCCTCTTGGCTGCAAAACTAGTTACAAGATTATTTGCTTTTTTGGTGTATCCAGTGACAAGTGCCTGCTCTGTATTTGTATGCAACTTGACAGCAGAACGATTTGTGCGAGATAGCATAGATGCAAAAATGGACACATGGATTGTTTTGAAGGAAGTGAAAATTGTTTTGTTTCTGCAAACTGGTGCATTTAGAAATATTTTGTCAAAAATCTTCCAAACCTGCTTTTCTGTCAGACAGCTCTGTGAAAGTTTGTTTAGGGGTTAATATTACTGTCTTGAGTGACTTGAAGTTGTAAGAACCCTTGGAATGTGTAAAGAGGGGAAGGATTCCGCAGATAAGGCTGAACTCTGAACTCGGGGCACAATCCAGTTTATACGTTAATCTCCCCCAATAAAAGCAGCATCAGCTGTCTGCCCGCGCCAGGACACTGCTCCTCCCGTCTGCTTGTTCAAATAAAGAAAGTCGGCTATTACACCTGAGAAGAGGGCAAAGAGGGTGCATTGGGTTCTTCTGGAGTTTTGAAACACATAAAGCAGTACTGTAAAAAAATAATAATAGAGGAAGTGTTCTTCTGAGGCTGCATGGTCTGTTCAGAGTCATATGAAACTTAGTCCTTTTGAAGGGGAGTTGTTTTTTATTTGTTTTGTTGGTTTTTTAGAGGATTGCTCTGATACCAGCATGGCCCCCCCCCCCCCCCCCCGCCCATTTCTATTCCTGTATATCTCAGCATTTGCAGTGAACAGTTGTGTTGAAAATTGCATTAAGAAAATCAGGTACTTTTTTTGTGGTTGTTGGTTTTGTTTTGTTTTGTTTTTTTTTTTTTAAAAAAAACCCAAACCTTAATGTTTGTTCTTAATGTGACTGGGGAATGCATTATACTCTACCCAACAACAGTTTGTCAAAGGCAGCAAAATAGGCTTGTGAAATAGCTAATCAATGGAAGGGTCCACAAGAGCACTTCTGGTGTCACTGGGAACTGTGTTAGTGACTATTGTGCAGCTTCGGAAGCAACAAATTTGGAGCTACCTGCTTTTGTGCAAGCAAGGGAGAGGGTGGAAGAGAGACATCGGTTGCTGCTATGCTTTGCTTCAGAAATATTTCAATTTCAAAGTGGTAAAAATCTGACTTGGACATGACTCCAAGTCAAATATTTTATCAGTAAAGGCCTATTATTTAGTTGCACGTTAACGTGCTTTGCCTTTCATGGTTGTTATGGTTCCCTCCTCCTAACTTCACCTCTAGGTAAAGTTCTGGAGAAGATGCCCATGTAGAAGAACACGGTGTGAGTAGGTTTGTGTGAGTCTTGTTTTCTCAGACACAAAACTTTGATTCTCTAAACATATGAACGAGACTGACTGCCAGTCTTAAGTATTTTATGTGAGGAAAACCTCCTTGAGGAGATTCTAGAACATTAAAAAAATGGTTCATGATTGTAACAGAAGTAGGATGAGACTGATTCTTGGGTCATAGTTCTATCTTGATTATAATGGTCATAGAGTGAACCCTGGGGTATTGGAAATGTGGAATTACTCGCTATTTGAAAATCTGCAAGAAAAAATGAAATTACATAAACTTCAAATGCAGGAATTTACATTCTTTTCCAAAGGTTGCTGTTAATTTGGGTAGCTGTGAACCTTGATTTTTAAGACAGTAATGCCTGGGCAGCTGTTGAAAATTAGATCTCTTCATTTTAGGATGTGATTTCAGTTGAACTTCACTCTTGGCCCCCAGAAATGAAGGCTTGTAAAATCATAATTTGTTTTCAAAATATTGAATCGGTAGTACAGGCGGAACAAAGTGTTATTTGGTCATTCCACCTGGAGCAACATCTCATGACCTTACTAAAATCAGGATGTTGCTACGTCATTCTAATTCTCATTTACTCAATATCTTTCCTTTTTACATCATTCCAGCGTATTTTCTGACCTAGGACATCGTTTATTTTCTTACGATCAGAGTATATTGTGATCTTAAGAACTGGGCACGAGCGTGAAGGTCAGAACAATTGGTTTCTATTTCTGTCCGTTGCTGAGTGATGGACTCGAAATCCTTGCCTCTGTTAACCTATCTGCAAAAATGGAGATAATGCTGCTTAGAGACTTATACGAAGCACTTAGAGGGTTATCTTTTTTGATAGGCTGCTTGTTAGGGAAGGATAAAATGGCTTGAGTGCTTGTGCCAAAACTAGACTGCACTGAACATTTGGAGAAATTGATTTTAATTTAAATTTTCACTCTTGCTGCTAGTGAAAGCCAGAAGGGAAGAAGTACTTCAAAAAGCAAGTGCCACTAGCTTTTTTCTTTTAGGGCTCCTGGAAAGCAGAAAGTGCAGCAGTTCCCATGAAAAAGGTGCAACCCATGTTTTTAATGAATAAGGTTGGAGGATCACTGATAAGACTGCATTCTTATTGAAACTAAGTTTCAAACCCTACTGCTAGTGTTGAAGGACACAGTCCTGGGAGATGCAAAAAATACTCCATTCCGCCATTCCTTTTCAAATAGGGACTGCTCAGCACTCTACTAATTTGAGCTGAGGCTCTTGCTTAAAAGATTCCTAATAAGAGGATCAGACTTTAAAGTGGAGACAAGACCAGAAAAAATACCCTTAGGTCTCGAAACTATACAGTGCTGTTAAAGTGTATAGGGTATTGATGGCAGAACTTTTTATTGTCAGATGGAAAATTTATGGTTAAGAGATCATTATTAGTAGTACCAGCTTCCTTTTAGGGCCAGACTTGGTGGTGATGTCACGGGTTCACTATTCCCGACATCTGCAAGTTGTATATTCCAGAGAGCGCTCCTATGTCACACTGGAATCGATATTCATAGCTACTGTGTTATGGGGCCATGGGTAAAGTCTGCTTTCCAAGGGCTGTGTAGCCCGGTGGCTGTGTGGCCCTGCCAGCTTCCTGCTCTGCCCTTCCCAGCTCTCGCAGACAGTTGAGGGTTGGGAAGGGGTAGCAGTTGAGGTAAGGGAGTGTCTGCTTGGTTGCGTAGAAACCTGGCCCTTATCACCTGCCACCGCTTCTTTGAAAGGTTGCTCAAGGTTTAAAGTTCTGGGTTTGAGTAATCAGTCCGGCTTAAGACCTTACAAAGGGAAACAATGGCTGAATACAGTGCTATAAATGCTGTCACTAAGGAAGTGGCTTGGTTTGTCTGAATTTACAACCTTCCTGACACAATCCAAAACGCAGTGCTTAGATTCTGCCTTTTAAAGAAAAGTGTCCTCTTGGCTGTATTTTTCAGCCCAGTTTCTGCCCCTTCTCCCCCATATATTTTTTTAAGCCACCATTTTCTTCCTATTCTTGTTCTCTAGGGTTTTTTTTTGTCATTATATCATGTTTCTCAGTGGAGATGCTTTTTTTTCCCCTTCAAAAAAAAAAAAAAGAAAAGCAGCCTCTTGTCAGAGGAATGTGCAAGCAGAGTACATTTAAGAGCCACATTCTGTGCTGCCATGGCAACCAGAGTTTTAAAAATGATACCGTCGGTGTTCCAAAATGATGCAACCTACAATGAACATCAGGAATAATTAAGAGAAGTGGTGCATGCTCTCTGCTCAGGAGAAGAAACGATGAGGGGACCATTTCTCTATTGTTTTTTTTTTTTTTTCCCTCTCCAAGTGACATTTACTGTTGTTTGGGGTTTTTTTTGTGTGCTGGTAATACTCTCACAGTGGTCAATGACAGGTTTGTTAGAGACCTTACCATTTTGTTCCTGAGTAGTTTTATAAGGTGGCCTGCTGGTGATAGCACTGAATCAATCAATTTCTTTGTTTATTCACTTATTTATTTATTTTAATAACTGCAGTGCTGGGATGTAGCTCTGCTAGGTAATAAGGTCTTGACCCAAGGGCCCGATGCTGGCCTTCTTCCAAGGCTTTCCGATCAGTGATGGTATCGATAGCAAGGTACTCGTGCCACAACATACGAGCTCTGTCATAGAATAACAGCCATGCATTTAGTATTATCCCTTTTTGTGCTTTGCTTCCATCTTTCATTATACTACCAGTAATGGAGAGGGAGCAGTAAAAAATGGAAGTCCCAGGGGCAGATGATGGTGCATGCAGGAGTCAAGAGGGCTTGAAAATGGCAAAGGTCACAGGTTAAGACCCTTTACTGGGAAGAACAGAAGCGGTCTGAACTTGTTAATGAAATGACTGGGATTTTTAGTGTCGGATAGAGAAAGTGAGGAGACTCGGAAAGAATAGCAGCCCAAGCTTTCTGTGAAGTCTCACGAAGCTTAATTGTGAATATTGCTGCTAATCCAATGAGCTGGATACCTTCTCCTACCTCGTTTTTTTCCAAACCAGAAATTAACTTTTTTTCCAGATAAACAGTTCACTTCATTTAGGGGAATAAAATTAAATCCTGCATTTCCTGGACACCAAAGAAGAAGCTGTATCTGCTAATTAAATTACTAAAATCCAAATAGCTATGAAACTTCCAAACAGGATTGCTTACTCTAGGGAAAGTTAGTGTATCTCCAGTTTGAGGACAGACGTTTCTTTCATGAACAATGGAAGGTTCTGCTCTTTTGCTGGTACATCGGATCTTCCTTACCAGCCAAACTAACTATCTTAAACATAGGTTCTCGTGCATAAAGGTGATGTAAAACAATGAACTTACCCCTGACTTCAACTTCCTGAAAAGAGCTGTTAAGTTTGCCTTTCCTTTTCCTGCTATGCATGGATTCTGCATTCTGTGCCCTAGCAGCTCAAACTGAGAAGCCTTGAGAAAAAGGTTCTGTATTCTTTCAAGGTTGTTTAATGATGTATCTTAAACAACAACGATAATAACAATAAAAAAAAAAAAACCAACCAGCCAGAAGTGAATATTACAAGGCCAGCTCACTCCCATCTGTTACAGACTTAGTGAGATTACACATCCCAGCAGTGTAATTGCCACCCACAGCTGCACCTCCACACCCCCACGCTCCCTTCCCCCTTCCAGCATCCCCACCCAAGAAGTAAGAAAGCAGCGTCTTTGTGGTAATGTCGAGTTTCTTGTTCTTAACTGTTCGAGGTGAATCTGTAGAAGAACACTGAGTTCATGCCCCAACCACTTCCCAAGAGTCTGGTATTATAAGAATCTGATTTCTTTTCTCTTTTGCTGACGAGACAGATTGAAAGTGTGTTTTACGGGCACACCCTTTCAGGTTTCTTTATCTCCTAGCTTGCATTAATTTTTAATCACTTCCTCCAGTTGACATGCAACAACGCCTCTAAGGACTGGCTGAATTTATTCTCAGGCAAGCGCTACTCAGCCTTTATCAAAAAATCTAAGGTGACATGACCTTAAAAACTTCAGAAAATGGATTCTAATTTCAGATACGCTGGTATGCATTGGCTTCAGGGGAGCAATACAAGCCTCACTGAGATTGGAATCTGTCCACTAAAAAAGCCCCTTGCATCGTAGAGCAAATTCAGGCATCTGGATTTTCGGGACTATCATGTGTGTCTGTTAGCAGAGGATTTGTTGTGCAATTATGGAACTATGGAATTACTGCCCAGTTTTCAGGCAAGCGAGGAGGTCCTGCTGGCCCATTAACCCTGTTTTGAAGTTAAACTTAGCATATTTCAGCAAGCAGAGTGAATCCTTAGGAGGATGCAAATGTCTGTATATGGATACATATTCAAAAGGTCTATATGTGAAATACTCTGTAGGTGATTAAAGATGCCATTTCATTTCCCAGGTGATGTGCCAGATCGATCCCAATTAGAACATGTAACTAGCAAAGACACATGGGGGAAGGGGCATTTATAGTATATTGTGTATGAGTAACCTTTCCATAGGAAGTATAGGTCCATGGTGTTTTGAAAAAGTAGCAGGCACTACGTTAATAGGATCCAATCTTTTTTAATATCTGTTCCCGAGCGCTATGGTGGCAGTTTTTAGTGCTAGAACCCTGCTGTCTGACAGCCTTTGCTGCTCATCTGTAGGCTGAGAATTGAGGTCAGAAACCTGAAAGAACTCAAGGTAACGTTTAGGGTGGAGCACGTGGCCACCTGCACTTGCATACAGAGCAACAGAGAAAGCAGCAGCCTTCTTCCATGCAAGTGCTTCTTTAAACCACTGGTAGGGGGTTGCCTGTCCTGGAGGCACGAGAGGAAGTCATGCAGTGCTGCTGAATGGATTTGCCTTGGACGTAGTCCCAGCCAGGGAAGTTGTGTGACAATTTTAGGGCAAAGGTTCCCCTTGGGTGACATTCGACAGTATTTTAAATATACTCTGCGCATTACTGAGCCTGTGTGTGCTACTCCTCTGCCTTGAGACAAATAAGGCTTCAGAGAATTAATGATCTGTTTGCTGGGGATGACCCTGCTTGTCTCTGAATGACAAAGGAGTGGCCTGTGCCTGCAGACCGGGTGAGCGAGTGCCGTCAGCACAGGACTGAGCTGTCAGATGCACACTCAGGTTTGCAGATTTCTAAGCGGGCTTGCTCTCAGAGCTGTATTTACTTAAACGTGTCTACAGGTACACATACACAGAGAAATATTCGTGTCGACTACATGTAGCACAAATGCCTATTAAAGGACATGCGACATGCATCTTGCATACCGGTATGTCATGCCGGAAAACCACATATGGATTTACCAGGCCATCAAGGGAAAACAGCCTCTGTTTCCCGGGCCTCCCTGCTGCGGCTTCGAGAATGCCTGCGAAATGCGTCAGTCCTGGCGCGGCGACGGCGAGCCGGGCAGACGGGGCGTGCGATCGCAGGACGGAACAGCCGCAGTCTGGGCTCCCAGCCTCCTGGCTAGACTGGAGAAACTTATAATTGAGTTCCTGAGCCTCCCCTCCCCTCCCTGCAGCTCGGCTGAAAAACACCCTGGCTCCCAGCCATGCCCTTTCACAGTGACCTTGCCTGCAAATAGCGCGCAGGAATTTTTACGGGCACGGTGCACTTGGAAAAAGGGCTGGGGGGGACGTCAGTAGGGAGCTGGGAAGGGGGCACGCTGGTCCCTTTGGTTTGAAAACCAAATCTCATCAGCTTCCCTTGTCAACCTCACACACCCCTGCCCCCCATGAAAACCACTGAGCCCATGAATTGCAAATTTCGTTTCATTGTGCTTGCTGGTGTTTTACAATGCTATAGATTAATTTCTCTATTCTCATGGTATGAGAAATTATACGTCTCTGAAGATTGATATAACTGATTGGTTTAAAGGAAATCGTTTAACATAGTGGCAGGATGATACACTATATGCTTACGTTCCTTGCACGTATACTTATTCTTTGGCATACATGTAAAAACTACATACATACTCACTCTCCCTAAATTTTATGTATATGTGTGTGTGTATATATGAGTGTATAAAAATGTTCATACATTCAGGTATACATGAACATAATGTAAAATGATACTGGTAATGGCTGTCTACTTAGTATATATACATAAAAAGCAGCAGCAGCCACTGGCTAAAAATAACCCCAAATTCTTCTCTCAGATTACATCAATTAAGCTTAGAACATTTGATGTAAAAAGTTAAATTCTGTTTAAGAATTACTGTTTCTTCTGGGACACTGTGATGCAGGCTATAGAAATGGCTGGGCTAGGGACACAGGAGCCACACGTAATTTTGCCTCTGACCAGCTGTGTGACATTGAACAAGCTGCCTTGACTCTTCCACCTTCTATCAGCAATATTAAGTCAAATAAGCTTTTCTGGGAGGGATAAGTATGGCCAATGTCAGCACAGGCACCCCCCGAACCCTTGCTGGGGCCTCTGGAAGTGCTACTGCAGCAGTATTACCACTCATGCATTTTCACCTGGAGCTTTGAAAGTCACATGGAAATATTCTTGCTGCTCCACCATTTGGTGTCATAAGAGATATTCTTGCTCTAGCTGCATTGTGCAGTCTCGTGGATTTGAAGGTGCTCAGCACCTTGCAGGATCGTGCGTTTCACATGTTGCCACCTTGCTCTCAATCACTGAACCTGCTGGTGTAACATGTCAGTTGTATCACACTCTTCAGACTTATATTGGAACTTCATGATACGAAGGGAAAATTGATTATCTAGAAGTGGCTTCAGTTAAAACTTGTTTTTCTTGTCTGCTCTCCTGTGTTTATGTCTGTGGCAGCCCACTCCCTGTAGTCAGCAAGCTTCTTTTCACTGCTCTCAAAAGTTCAGCTGTTGCAATCAAAGGTAATTTTGTTTGTGCGAGATACTCATCTCCAAAGGAAGGGCCAAGAACAGGGGTGAAAGAGAGGACAGTAGGCAGATGACTTAAGTGTTTCTATTAGGCCTTTCTGACAACCCCAATAATTCTCTAATGGCTTCCTAATAAAGTGTAACATCATTAGGTCTGAGAGGTTTTTTGGACTACTTCTCTACTCATTCACTAAAGGTTATGAAAAAGAAGCAGTCAAAATCGGGGGACCTCTGTATGTGTCTCTGCGCTGTGTTGATATGATGCTACAACAGTGTCCCAGTTCTTTTTATCTTTTATGCAGAAAGGGAGCAATGGGGTAAATGTCATTACACATAAATTCAACTGTAAGTTTCATCAATACGTATTATGCTCCTGGCACCTTCTACATAAGCAACCCAGAGTCTCACAGAGGGTTTTGATACCTGAGGGATCAAAAAAAACCCAAGAAGGGATTCTTCTGTTGCAAGATAGAATTTGCTTAGTGTGACTTTCTTGGAGACATATGGTGCAGCAGCACCTGTTTTGTAAGTATGATCTCAGTGCAGAGCGAGCAGATCCTCGAGAATAGAGGAAATTTCATATCTCCTTCCCGTCATTCCACCTGGCTGCCACCTGCTCCCACATTTAATTGGCCCCAGTCCCTTGGCTCCCCGCACCGACCGCAGGGTACGCAGGAGGAAACGGAGACAGACAGTGAGTATGCAAAGTGTTGTGGGGAAACAAAAGGGACTTCGAAAGAGCAGCTCGGATAGAAGCCAGGCTGGTTCATGTCAGACTTGTCAGTCATCGAGGGGCGGTGACTGGCCAAAGTACCACAGCCTGTCACTTCGTGTGAAGACACAGTACAGCTTCGTGTCCACCTGGGCCCAGTAATCTCAGTAACTGGGTGTAAAATGCGTGGCAGTTCACACTTGAAGACAGATCCATTGCCATTTGATACTGGACTTGTGGTTCGCAAGTTTCCATCCTTTTAGTTTTGTAGCACAAAATAATGGTGATAACAGCTGGGAGTATCCAAGTGTAGTTGGCAGTAATATCCACACACCAGGGATAAACATCCTGACAAAACTGAAGTGTTTATTTGCATGTGGATGTCACTGCTTGGTAAATTCCAACACATCTGGTTATCACCACTGAGATTTGCCAATAAAAAGGAGGGTGTTTTGCCTCATTTTTTCCCAGAATAAAGTGAGCATGGCTGCTCATGTAAAGAAGGTTTGAGAAGCTGATACTTAACAGATTTCATTCCTCCTTGTCTGTGCTCACCCCCACCTCTACTGCGTTCAACCACCTTTTTTCACTTACTTAGTATAACCACAAATATTTAACCACCGTTTCTTGACTTAATCTAACCACGCTGGTAGCCGTGGTAAAGACTAGCGACTTTGGAAGGGAAAAGCTGTAGTCATACAACAAACCTGTGTAGATCTCTTGTGAGCTCAGCACGTGTTTGAAACACTTAGACCACACTCGCGCTGGAGTAAGTTAGGAGCAGTGCCCGTCTGCTTCAGTACCCAGCAGTGACTTTATAGATTGTGGGATGTCAGACTCTGAACAGAGTTCAAAAATTAAGCTGTTAGTAATAATTTTAAAGCCTTATATATTGCACGGATCAGTGTTTTATAATGGCAGGTCCCTATTATCCCTGTTTCTCCTCTGGGAAAACTGAAGCAGAGAGGGGAACAGCTCGAGGTTGTTGACGTACAGGGAGAAGCCCCTCACTCCTACTGCATGCGTGTAGAACAATCTGTTCCAGCAGTTTTGTCTTTACAGACCATTTCTCTCTCTCTTTTACACACGTACACTAGACAGCAAGCTGGAGTTAAAGGCTCAGAGCACTTGAAATAGGAACTTTTTATGCAGACTGGCCCTGAGTGACAAGCACGGCCAGTATGGCTCATCTTAATTCTTGGTAAAGTCAAGATTCACATCAGTGTTGTGAGCAAGCTTTCCAGTCCTGAGTGAGGCCTACAGTTCCTTACTGTCTCATAGCAGCTTTCTGAAGTGTTCTCCATTCATTTCTGCCACTGAAAATGCGCAGGTCTAAACTATTCTGAGTTCTTAAAGACCAGAATTTCACTGTCGCATGTTAGCAGATGCTTCTCAGTTAGCTCAGGGGAGCCTTTTCCCATCGTAATATTTTTCTTTTGCTGTGCAACGGAGCTCTGGATTTCATTTCAGCCTGTGGTTAGTGGATGGACACCTTCTCCCTCTCAACATGCAGGAAAAGGGAGAAGGGCATCCGGAGGAAAAACAGTTGCTTACATGGTTTTGGCATGACTGAGACTGTCTGCAAAGAGTTTCCTTGATAATACTGCGTGCTGGGGCCACAAGAGACGCCCAGACAGTGTGGTGTAGTTCTTGCTGATTTGCAGCATAAATTTAGGCTTCTTTCTGTTTCTGCATTTTCACTTCCTTTTCTAGAAAAATAGCCAACTGCAGATAAATGCTGTTCTTATTGCCTGTATGCCCCACATGCATGCTTTTAGAAATGGAGCTGTGCTGCGGCGGTGGGGAGAATCTGTGGAAGGGGGAGATAAGCAAACCACCTCCGTTTAATGAGAGTGAATTGCTTTTGTTCGGTTCCAGAATATTCCTTTCCTATGGATAAGGCTCTAATGGTTACTTTGATACATAGAGCAATACATGAAATTGTCTTTTCCCATATACCTGGAAGGCTGTGATATTTTAATTATTTTTTATTTAATGCATGCCTACATGAGATGTCAGAAAAATGCAGGAAGCGGGCCTTAGTGAGCTTTGCTATAGTTGGTACTAGTTATAGGAAGGAATGAAGATTATAGAAGCCGAGATGGTCCTTGTTTAGCTCTCCCTCGGTACTCTGGCTTGTACCTTTGCTTCTCACCTCTCAGTTCTGTATTTATTTTAAAACATTGTAAGTATTCAGAAGATGATGGGTGTGAGGGCTCAGATGTCTGCGTATGTGGGGAAGCGGCCATCCACAAGCAGTCCCCTTGGTAGCCATGCCAAAGGAAGCTTCAGCCCCAGGGCTGCTCTGTCTTAGAGTTTCTGGGTATAGACATATCCTTGAAGTGTGCAAACGCCACCACAGTGGTTCGACTGAAGCAGAACTTGCACCATTACAGAAACCATTTGTATAAAATCTATTCTTACAGGGCCTTTTGTTTGCTTTGAGGCTCCTTCATGCTGCTGTAAAGAGGTTTTAATGCAATTTAGAACGCACTGCACAGTCCGTCACCAGCTTCCAAGCACACAAATGGGAAAATTAACAGCTGTTTTCAAGTGTAGCTGATTTCCTGAGGACCACCTCTCCCCGACTCTAATGGAACGCAGAGATGATAGTGAAATGCAGTAGCAGAATAGAACGGCAGGAGCTGACCCTCTAAATCATCTTGAAGTCAAACAGCATTAAACAGTTCCTGATGCCGCCTGCCAAGTGCATATTATCATCGCGTCTGAACAGTGCAGCCATTTACAGATAAGAAAAGGTTAGTGCCCTCGGAGGAGTGGAGTGGTGTTTACAGAGGTGTCGGCACCAAGTTAGTGAGTCAATGCAGTAGCTGTTTCTTTGCCTTTTTATTTAAGGGACAGTCCAGCTCCAGGTAGAACATCTCTTCTTCTGAGCAGAGGCAAGCAGCTAGGCAGCGTGTCTTGAGTGCTGTAGGGGGCCTGTACACCGTGCTTGTATCGTGTGTCTCTTCCTGGTATTTAGATACAATTTTCATTGCTCCAGTGGAAGCTGGGGCTAAGGATATGTAAATTTAATTCCTTTGCCACATAAATCCACTGTAAGCGTGATCCAAATCGTGTTAATCCAGATCTGTAAAAAGGGGCCTTTCTTTTCCTCTTCTTTGGATTGTAAACTCTTTGGGATAAGAATTATTTGCACACGCATGTGTTTGTAGCACTGTGCTTTTTTTTGAGATATGTAAAAACTTTTGCAATGTTCTTACCGGAAGAATGGGATCAATTGGAAGTTTTTAGAGAGACCAAGGTCTTGTCAGCGAACTGAGTTCTTCCCCTCTGCCAAGGAGGAAGCAAGGGTATAGATAGCCTAGTGCTGTTATTTGATTGCAGAACAAAGAAGGAAGTAATTAGGCCACACCCTTTATACGTTCCCTTCCCCTGCGCGGATGTGAATTTTGGACTGAGAAAGAATCTTAAAGGTAGGGGTGTACTTGTTACCTAGAAAAAAATAGGCTAAATGCTACAGAGTCCATGCCAGCTGTTGTGCACCAACCTAATCTGGTTTTGCTGCCAGCTGAAACAAGAAGTTACGTACGATTCTGTTTTTCTCCTTTCCATATTTCTTTTTTCCATTAGCTTTCGAGTCAGTTAATGTTTATACAGACTGAGTCACCCATCCCTACCCAGCCACCAAAGAATGCATTTAATTCACAGCTCAAGAAGCAAACTGAATGTTTAAATTGACTCAACCTTTGTGGAGGCTTTGATCCATTCTGGAGAAGGGTGACTAAGTGAAACCAGGGGAAGTCAGCTTGCAGTACCCCAGCGTAGGGCTTTTGCTGTAGGATCATTTTCACAAAGAACGCTGAATGTTGCAGGCAGTTTGGGAGTGGCATCATGAATTCTGGAGCTGGGACAATGGCTGCTTTCTGCAGTGCACGGCAGTGCAAAATGACTGGGCAGCAGCCAGTGTCACAAAACATTTGGGGTTCTTCAGGCCGCTTTTAGAAGTGCCAGCCCCTTCGAGTGCTTGGATTTGGATACCTTAGAGGGATTTAATTTTCACAAAGTGCTGAATATACACGTTCTGAAAAACGCCAGAAACTTGTAATATGAAAAGCCTTGGTTGTTGCCTTTTTCAGAATGTGTGCTCTTTGGTCAGTTTTTCAAATGTCAAACCAATGATATTAAAAAAGTCGATCAGATATGGTCAAAGACCATAGCATTAAAATGAGCCTTTTTCTCTGTCCCCTGCCGGGGCCCCCTCCATCCCTGCATTATTTGTTATACTTTTGGAGCACTGAAGGATTTTAATGCAGCTGGATTTAAGGTGTAAATAACTAAGCTGTGTGTGGCTGGTTATGGGAAGTATCCTTGATCTCTCCTCGAGGGACTCTCCAGTATCTGGGCAGTATCCCTTGCAGGACGCAGTGCCGCGCTCACGGCTCTGCCCGCTCTTCCATACTGAACCAAGTGCTTCAGCAACTGGGTTTCAGAGCCTTGGAGAAAGGGGGTAGATTGCCGCTTTCGAGTCGTGCAATTCCTGTTGTACGTTTTCTGGTGAGGAGCCAGAAATCCCTGCACACTGCCTCTCTTTTCTCCCTCTTATGCACACTCTGTCTCTCTAGCTTTTCCCTTGCCTTTTGTGCCAAGAATGCGGTGGGGGAAGGGGGAACCGCACAGGAAATGCCTCTTCTTTTCTCTAACGACATTTCCAGCTGCATTTGGATGGGAGAATTCGAGGAGGGGGAAAGCATCAAATCAGTGGAAAGTTGTTCGGCTGCCAAGTCAAACTGGTACATTTTAGCTCTGGAGACAGTAGAGCCTTTTCTCCTGAATTTTGGCCCATTTTTAAAGTTCCGTTTTTGGAAAAGCAGGGGGAAAAGAAGTTAGTGACATCAGTGCTCCTGGTTTTTATTTATATGCATATTTTTTTCAGCAAAAGTGAAGCTAAATTGTAGCTTTGCTTTTAAGGGCTGTAAGTGCAATTGGTTTAGGAAGGCTTAAGAAGGGTGATGCCTTTTTCTTTCATAGCAAGGGGTATCTGCCTGCCTATCCATCTTCTGTTTATCTATCCATCCACCCACCCATGTGCAGTGCCAGAACCTCCTGCTTCCTGCCTTCCATCCTCCTCCTCACTGTTATTATTTAGTAACTTGCCTGGCACACCTGGGGCGTACGTTAAAGCAATACATTGCAATGCAGGATCGGCCCTTTTTCAAGTAACTGTGGATTGATCAGTACAATGATAGCCTTATAATTTATGAGGTGCAAAGTAAAGAAATGGGAGAGATGTAGATAGGACAGGAGATGAAAGGTGTTCTAACCAGATAGCACGATTTCTTTTCTTCATCTCAGTCCAACAAGAAGGAGGAGTTCTCCCCAGATTGTCCAAGTGTTGCAGGAGGAGATGGGCTTTGCCTGTGGCATGCTAAATTTGGAGTTTATCTCTGTCTTTGGTTCAGTGCCCAGCATCCTGAGATCTTTTCTTCAATTCATGTTCAAATAGTATTCTTCTCATTGCTTGTGAGAGTAATATTTGTGGTGGACCTAAGAGAAGCGGCAAGCAAGAACTAGAATCTTTTCAATGGTGAATGTTACAGTCTTAAGAGTTCAAATGCCATGTATTTTGCAATTGTTTGCCATGTGTTCCTTTGAGTAAGGTGCAGTGAGACATCAAAGCTCTGCAGCAGCTTTACCTTGTGAAAAAAAAAATTAAAAAGGAGGAGGAAAGAAAGGGGGGGGGGAAGGAAAGCAGCTTGTTATTAGCAGCCGGGTTGTCTGCATTTAGAAAACCTATTAAAAATGCATCATGCTGAGGAGACAGTCTGCACAGTGTGTAAAAAAGATGGGTTGCAATAATTCTGTCTGGGTGTTTTGAACCACAGCCTCAGACAAAATACATAGGCTGGGGAAGGGAGGCTGGGAATAAAATTCTGAGAAAAGTTGTTCATTGCTAGTGCAATTGCATTCTGGACTCCAACCAAATGTGTGGCTGTGCGAGGGTCACAGGAACTGCAGCAGGCAAGAGGGAAAATGGGAGCAGGATGATGAGGGTGCAGAAGGAGATCTCCCTTGTGGTGCTGAGATGATACACTGGTGAAGCTACAGAATGAGAGCTGGAGGTTAGCTCAGCTGGGTTGATTCCCAATCTCTCTTGAGCTAGGGTAAATCAAAGATGATTTTCTGGAAGTCACATGGCGGTATGTTGATGGGAATCTCCAATATGACTTAATTGAAACACAGGAGTTGTTGATTCTTCTTCTCTTTGCATTTGTTAAGGTTAAAAGGAGTGCACAGAGAGGTAGCAAAATGTCCTGAGGAAGTGCACGGCAGGAACGGAGGGTCCAGTCTTTTAATTCTCTGCATCTGAGTGAGCCCGTATCTCTGCTTTACACAGTGGATCGTGGTTAACACCCTGGCACTAAGTTTCGGGTCACCACCAAGAGGGAGGTTGAATCAGTCACCTGCATAATCGTCATCTTCATGCATGTGAGCATTCTAAGTGCCATCAAAACACGCGACGTGTTTTCACTGTGTGCTGCAGGCCTGGCTAAGCTACAGGCGTGGTGTGTAGCATCTCACAGAATCCAGCTGTTAGTCCCAGGGCTTTTCTCCCCCAAATCTGCAGTTGCTGCATTTACCACATAACCATATTCTTTCTCTGACAGCATGGAAGAGCAGATGGGGTCTAGTATAATGCCAGCTTCTCTGGTGGTGCTCTACAGCCTTCTGTCTCTCCATCCTTAAAGAGAGGAGAGGGGAGGGAGTGTTGGAACTTTCTTCTTTCCAGGGTTGAATCACCATTTGCCCTGAGGGACCCCACAAAAGCAGGAGTCACCAAACTTACCCGGCACATGCTGTTTTCACAGCCTACAGGGTAATGTCCTTGGCTGCAAGCAGTCTCTGCCCTTTTTCTTCTCCTCTCCAAAAAGCTGGATTCCTTTGGCTTTCTACTTGCAAGCTTTCTGTGGCATATTCTGTTGTCCCTTACTGCTTTCCAAATGCACAAGGGAGGCCAGCGAGTGCACAAGGGAGGCTAGTGTTTCCTGCAGATTGGGAGCGAAAGAGCAGAAAGGGAGCTTTGAGCCTGCCTCCTTTGATAGCAGGAATTGTTTTCACTTGGCATTTCCATCCTCTGTAGCTATGCTGTTTTTCTTACCTAGCATTGCAGAGGAATAATTGCTATGCTGCAAGGCTGAGAGTTCACTTACTCTGACCTTTTGGAAATCTTTTTCTTCAAAGTTTTGAGGCTTCTTGTGTCAAAAGGCAAACAAAAAACATTACAGAAATCCCTAAACTGTTATAAATAATTTCTTCCATGTATGACTTCTTCGTTGCTCTTGCCTCAGTCTGTTGTATGAAGATTTTTGAGTGAAATGCTGTACAGTAATGGAGCAGATCAGTATCCAGCAAGGTGTTTTCTCACAGTCTCTCCACTCAGAACTTCATTTTAACATTGGAAACAGTCTTCTGCTCTTGCAAGCATAAATCCTTGTTGCAGAGATAAAGAAGAACCGTCTAATAGCTACACGTGGCTTTTGACACACAGCTGAGCTGCTTTTATTCTGTACGGTGGGTTAGGGCCCGAACAGAATTTTAGAAGAATTGTGTTTTGTTCTTAGTTGTACTGGCGTTTTGCAGTAAGTTATTGTGTGCTTTTATGTCTGTTTCTCCAACTGCAGAAAGTCAGTTAAAAAGGTCTGTTTTATTTGCATGCATTTGATGTCTGCAAAGTCATATATGAATGACGTATGCAGCAATATTGTAAACTACCATGACAGACTGCTGCTTATTTAGTGCAGTTCTGTGCACATTCTTTTTGTCTTGTTTGAATTTGTCTTTAATTGTCTGTGATAGGTAGTGTTTCGTAATATTACTATGCTTATTTTATACATGCATGAGAACATGCTGGATAGGTTCAAGGATCTGTCTTTATACATCAGGGTGGAAAAAGAACTCCAGAGTCCTGATTCACAGTATTGTGTACTAGTCTGAAGACAGTGGACCATTTCACGTGTCCTTCTGGGCATCCTTGGTTTCTGCTCATAAAATTTTTTGGTTTAGGTGTGCAGTCTCTGTGTCCCCCCTTCGATTATTATTTGTTAGCCGCAACCATTGACTTTACTGTAAGCTGTATTAGAAGATGTGACCCAAATAAAACAACAATTTAAGGTCAGTTAGTGACTTACAGTGTCCTTTTTGATATTTGGCTTAAAGAGATTAGTGAAAGGCTGGGGCAGCATGTGTCATGCTGTGTACAGGCTCTGATAGTGGTGCTTCAGAAATGCTTCAGAGGCAATGGACTGTTGATGTCTAGTGGGATGTGCTGTGACATTCACCATGGGCCAGTGAGCGCTGAAGAGCTAAAATGGAGCAGCAGATAGCCAAAATGACTGACTTTGTTTTCAGTTTTCTTCTATATTGTCTAGATTTTGGAGTTAGCTGTTATTTTTATTGGCACATGGAGATCAGTGAAGCTAGAAGAAGAATAGCAAAAGTATATGATTACATGAAAGGTGATGAAACTATTCTTTTTCTTTTAATTGCAAAATTGTTTTTAAGATGTCATGAGGCAGTAAACATTCCAAAATAAGATACTGTGCTTATGTCAGTGGAGTACAATACACATTAAAACCTTTGACCTCTCTCATTGAGTTCACCTCCATACTCTAAGGGAAAGTTAGAAAGGAAAAGATAATATTTACTATAAGAGATAAATATTTACCATGTTTGGGTTGGCCCATAGTGCCTTTGGAATCGGGATAGAACCTTCAGAGCTGTGGGAGCATCTTCCAGAGCAAGGGCAGTGCCAGTCAGCAGCAGGCCTCTTGCATTGCTTGTTGGTACAAAAAACTCCAATGTCCCGTTGGCAAGCATGTCAAGAATGTTACATGACCGTAACTAGATGAACAGTAAGGTTTTTTACATGGTAGAGGGAGCCGGCCTGTCCTAGGGAAATTTCCAGGTCTTCTCAAGGCCATCTCATTCTTGCAGCCCTGCCCTATCAGACAGGAAGGACAAACTAAAATAACGGTACTCGCTCACCACTGTACGAAACAGCATTCCGGAGCTGCTGGCACTGATAATGCCTTTCCAGAAACACGGGCCCTTTTGCTGTAGATGGGAAAACACGGAAGTCTGAAGGACCGAAGACGTGGCTCGTGGATGGATAGATAGATCTCTGTACGTACTCCCCCAAGGCAGTGGCGATCTTGCGTTGGTTGCGTTATCACTCGTATCCAGGAAAGATAATGCCTGTGAAATTAGTGGTTACTCAAAAGGGTTGTCGTGTGGAACAGAGTTTGGGAGAAGGAATGTTACTTCTTTTAGACCAGCTTTACGCTGGAAATCTTTGCTGGTCTACCATTGCCACTAATTTTATTTCTCTTTGGAAACCAGTATAACCTTTTTGAGAGTTGTCTTTGTATTTATCCCATGTCACAGATGTCTTTTTAATAGAGAACAGAATGTATTTGGGTCCAATTTTTTGTGCAAATGCTATTTGCAAAGAAATGTGAATGAGCTGTTTGGTTTCAGGGTTATGCAGTCTGGTTAGTGTTCTAGAAGACCCTCTGAGCCTGGCGGATACCTGATCCCTCTCCTTTCATAAGCGTTCGTTCTCCTGCTGCCTGCTGGAGGGGGGAAAAAAAAAAGGCAGATAAAAAGCAAGAAGTTAGCAAAAGTTTTATTGCTGTAAAATTGTATCTATGGCGTGAGGCAGAGGGCACAACATTGTGTTACTCTCCTGGAAAGACCTCGCAGTACAAGATCGATGGGACTGTTGCCGTTACCCGCAGTGGTTTAGAACAATACCTTGCAGGATCAGATGTGCTTGGCAGCCTGTGGGTATCCTGGACATTTCTTTCCATGTCTCCGTGTTTCTCTTGAGTCTGCCTTGGGCCAGGCTGTGTTTGTGGAGCTGGAGGCTGGCTCAAACTTGCTGTTATGTCGGTTTCTATGGAGGAAAAAAAAACATACGGGTTGCCAGACCTGAAAGAGTATTAAAAAAGGAGAAGAAGGAAAGGGGGAGGAGGGGGGTGAGGGGGAGTATGGGGTGGAGAAGAAATGTGATCCTCGTGTGCTCTGAAGGTGAAATCTTGATTTCACCCCTCTCCCCCCATTACTGAATTGTTCCTGGTGGTTTTTGTCTTCCCAGGTTTGCAAAGTCAAACTGAAATGGGTGTATCTTTAGTAGAGGTGTGCTTTTGGCAGCGGTGGTTCCTGACCCTGCAGCCCAGCTGGTATGTCCAGTGGTGTGGGAACCAGCTCAGGGTTCACCTCTGGTCGATCACAGAGGTGCTTTGGTTTGTGTTTCTGTCAAATCCTCTGGATGATCTGCAGAATTAGAGATTAATGGAATGAGTGTTTCATGCAGGTGGTTCCATCCTCTCCCTTGCCTTTCTTAGATTTTTAAGTCCATCTCGGCAAGCTCTGTGCTCAGCTCTTTCAGGAGCGGTTTCAAACTGCTGCCCCTCTCTTTCCATCTACATTGTAAGTTCCTTTTCAGAACCTATGTTTCAAGTGGTTCAGTAGCAACCTCTGGCATCAGATAAAAGCTCCTGCAACTTTTCTGGTAATGGAAGTGAATGGGTTTTATCATCTTGCTCTCCATCTGCCTGGTGTAGAAAATGTCTCTTAGATCTTGACTCTGGGGAGTTCTCGTAGCTTCCTGTAAAGTGGCAAGGCATTACGTGTTCTGATCAGGATGCAGAAGGAACCAAAACAAATCAAGAAGAAATTATTTGCCCTTAGATTGATACTCTGGGCTCCATCCCCTTGAGAGATGTCAATTTTTAAATATATCACTTCATAGCTGTGTGTTTGGTTGATTTCCGAAACTGTTTGCGTCTCTGGCCTTATTAATACAGAAGAACTCCAGCCAGCCATTGATACTAGCCTGTCCTTGTAAACCCTTTCCGTCTTTTCTGTAGTCGGTGGGAATCCTGCACTTGCGCCGAATTTGATCCTCCATTCTGTAGGTGTGGGCTGCTGGATAGCTAGAGGTAGGACCCCCACCCTCATTTCGCTCCCAACAGGAACAAGAGCTGGAGTTCTCTCTCCGCAGTGTCCCAGACATCGGACTGGAAGGAAATTCTAGGGTCTTCAGGTGTCATTATAATAATTTAAACTTGGACTGAGCTTGTTGAGATTTGGAAACTTGTTTTCTGACCACTGGAGCCGGGTTTCAGGGAAGCTGGGAGCAATTTATGGTTTTGTGTAGAAACCAGACAGAATTTCTGTGGTTTCTTCCCCTGAGTTTTGGTTTTATTGCCTTCAGAAATAGTCAAAGGACATATACAGGCATATATAGCTGAAGTAAAAAACCCCATCAGTGCAGTTTCTCACGGTAGAATATTCAATTGTTCCTCATTATGAGGAATTTCCCTCTTTTTAAGGCCTAAAGGTACCTCTCAGAAATGCTGAGTCATAGAACTTTGGTATCTGTCTTTAAAAGAAATCATTAGTTCTGGGTTGTGCAAACTTTCCTGTGCTGATAGAAGTGGGTCACATTTTGGGCTCTTCTTGCTTCCACATTTTACATTAGAAATCAAGACAAATCAAGGAACAAATTCTGTACTCTTGGGAATAGTTATTTGCACCTTAGGGCTCAGTATAATTGCTTTTACAGGTAGATAATATTCTCAGGAATATTCAAAAAGCATGCTCTATTTTTTATATTGTTTTTGGAGAGAAAAGATTGTTTAAAAGAAGAGAAACCCATCAGAATCTTGCACGTTAAAGACAATCTCAAGATAAATGTACGCTTGCTTCAGGCAGTCCAGTGTATTTATTTTTTTTACCAAGTAGAGATAATTTTCTTTTCGAACAATGTTGCATCTGCCTGTTGTATGCTGGTATTTTTACCTGGGGATAAAAGAGGGGAAAGTACAGGACAAGGTGCAGACACACACTGTGGATCATCATCTGTCTGGTCGACAGTGACAGTAATTTTGTGGTAAGAAATAGACGGACTAGCTCGCATGGGATTTTGTTATCGTTAATGTCATTTTAAACTGCCTGTACGTCTCTTATTTAGTATCTGGCTATTCCTGTTGGATGTCCTGATGTCCTGTAGGATGTCCTGACACTTTTGAACAGTGTCAATTTGAAGGGCGTTTTTAGCTGCAGAGCAAAAATCAGCATTGAAAAGAGCCTAGGAAATGAGGATTTTCTCCAAATAGTAGTTGATTTTAGAAGAACGCCTAGAACACTTAGAAAACTTCACCACATTTGCCCTTTGATTTCCACAGTTCAGACACTGACTGCAGGAAAGGCAGTTTCAAGTATCTTAATTGCAACATGATCTGGAGGATGAGACATTTCTGTTGTAATCCTCCTTATTTCAACAGCCTAGGCCTGGCCGGTAGGTGATGATGATGATAATGATGATAACGATGATAACGATCTTGTGCCATTGCGCACTGGAGGATATGCTACAGCGGCGGTGTGTTTGGGACTGAGGTGTTGAATCTGAATAGCGCCTGGCACACTAGGGAGGCTGGTCAGTTTGCCCTTCTATGTGACCACAACAAATACAATTATTTGTATTTGTAATAACTGCTAATAATGTGTAGCTGAAACAGTCTGATAAGGAGGTGTGCACGTACGGAGAAAAACAGCAGTGTGGGTCTGAGCTGCCTGCTTGGAAACTGTGTATGTGGTAGGGGGGCACAGGCCAGCACGTCTGCTGGAACTCTTCCACCCGAAAATCTCTGTGGTTCCCAGCACTCCCCTTCGTAAACATTGGCCTCAGCTGGCAACTGAAGCAGGGCAAGAGTTTATTTTTATTTCTTGGAATTCGGTAGACCTGAAATCTCTGTTAAATGTTAACTTTCAAAAGACACATGCATCAGCATTCTGAGCCACCGCTGGTATGAAAAGAGATTATAGAGAGCATGAGTTGAGCTAGATTTTGTCCTTGTCCAGCCTTCTGTCTCTTCTGTCCTCTCCATCCATTTCTGTATGACCTGTAGAAGAATCTGCAAACAACTGTGCGCCATCTACTAAATGTGATTTTTTACTTTTAATTTGATCATAGAAGAAACTGAGTGGGCAAAGATTTAATCCCATTCCCCCTTTTCTTTTTTTTTTTAGAATGTTTTCATTTAAGCGATTATGGTGGTTGCCATAGGAAAACCCAGCAGTTTAGAGAGTCAGTCGCTGAAGTGTTGACTCATAGATTGAGTGCTAAATAGGTGTTTAAGTCTTTGCTGAACTGTTATCAAAAATGGCACAAAATGTCTCTCTTGTCTCAGTTTGTAAACTGCATACGCATGTATAATTAACAAAGAGACCTTGTTAAATAGACAATTTTGACCTCAGTAAGGAGAAAGATATCCAGAATTTTAGCTTAAGTTTAACCAGTTTCTCATCCAGATTAAGCTTCATTCAGTAAAGACCGGAGAGAAGAACTGTCTTCCTACTGCGTTAGTTGTTACTTTTAAGAGTTTCAGCTAGTAATTTTAATTATTTTTTTCTCTTTCTTCCCAACGACGATTTGGAATTACTCCAGGTTCATGTCAAACTAGGACGTTGGATAGACACTTGAAAGAATTGAATTTCTGTTGAATCCTCTCCGGCTTCTGAGTATTTGTGGTTAAGGAGGATAATCTGTGCAAGTGAATGGTCTGAATTTTTTCCCCCAGGTTTCAGATTTTATTCTCTATGACAGTTCTGTAAATCTGGAATGGCTCCACTGACATTGTCTTGGCGTTCATTTGTTGACATTTGTTTCTTCCTATGCATAGTGGTATGTCCCTTTCTGATCTTACGCTGTCATTATAGGCTTCGTTTCACAGGAATACCAAGACCAGGTTCGTTATTATCTGTACTGTAGTAGAGGCTGGAAACCAGAATCACGACCTTCTGTGTTACTGCTCTATAAATGCAGAGGGAGGCATTTACTTCCTTACTTGTTGAAATCTAATTTTTCAGAAAACGAAGCAAATGAGTGAGGCTGTTGAGGGGAGGACAAAGGTAATGAGTAGGTGTAGCAGCAGTCGGGAGAGCTGTCGTGCAACCTGATTGTTTTCTCACGATACTAAATATACATATATAAATGTAAACCATATCAACTCCCTTCACCCAGTACAGTCTTTCAGTTTACCAGGAATCATATTAGGTATGAGAGCAGAAAAGCGTTCTAAATAGAGGAATATAGAGGTTTCGTGGATAAAGTCAAGCAGAATTCCATCCAGTGAACACTCCTGCATGCAGAGACGGCATAGCCACGCAACATAAGCGTGCAGGGGCCCGTCCTGCCATCTTCTGCAAAGATGCTTCCACAGGCTGGAAGATGCCCCAAACATTTTCTATAATAGATACTTTGTGAAATAAAGTTTTTTGTGTTTGGTAAAGTTTGGTAAAGTGATGGAAGAGTCAGAGTTTTTGGAGTTCAGATTTTTGCTGCTGTTTGTTTTAAAGATTAATTCCAAAGCACCTCAGCTATGTAGTAAAAATAATAATACCTTCTTTGCCCTCTTTCACTTCCCATGTTATCTGTGCATTCCATCATTCCAGCTGTTCACATTGAATTTGGGCAAAAACATTTACTTCTCAAAAAGATTGTTTATACTAAAAGCATTTGTTACCTTACTGTAAGTCTGAATAGCAACAGTAAACTATAGTGACAAAATATAAACACACAACAGCTGTCTGGAAGTTAACACAAACTATAGGAACTCTGCTTTGGGTGTTTATAGTGCATCCTGAGATCTCAAGTAAGGCTCCCCTGGCTTTAAGTAGCCTTTTAATTTACACAGATGTTTCTTCAGCATCTATTCTTTTCAGGCTGTTGGAATGATCAACAATTTAGTCTAATTGTGCTGGGTGTTTGGGTTGTAAGGCTGTTTATTTTGTCTGTATGTCTGGAATATTCACTCTTTCAAGGACTTGACTGGACTCCGCAGACCGCACATGATTTAGAGAGAAATGGGTTGTGTGTTTGTTAAAACCTTGAAGAGGATGTTACCGAGCTTGGTCTCAAGCACGGTTCTTCTCTCCCTGGCTCTGCCACGGGGCAGGTCGCCTCACTCATCTACGTGCCGCATGTGCAAAACGCTAGTGATGAGAATAATTACCTGTTTGTGTAACGGCTTGGGATCTACGGATAAGAAAGTGCCATTATTCTGCTCATAGAGAATAATTTTCCTTTTCTGGAGACTGATGCCTGTAGTCAGTTCCTACATTATTGTGTCTTCTGGGTCTGATTTTCTTAAATAAAGCCCAAATTTGGCAAAATAATGAACTGAGCATACTTTGCCAAGCTATGATCATCTTTGTCATTGAACAAATAAACTATGGTGCAAATAATGGAGGAACTTAGGCATTTTACTGGCCCAGCCCAGCCCTTAAAACAAGGGTTTCAGAGTTCGAAGTTCCTGGTGGCAGGAGAGCTGGGAAGTCCTTCCTTTTGAAGACTGTCACAGGATGATTTTTCCTATTGCTTGATGAGTTTATACTGAGATAACTCCCTGTGAAAAGGATTCATAGAACATTTTGCCTACTCTGAATTTATTTTTCACGTTAATTTAGTTTATTTTCATGCTAATAAATAAATTCTGTATACAGCGCAAACACCAAGAAGTTGTTGTGCTTACAGAGGACAGAGGTAAATATTTGACTTTTATATTGTTCTTGAATCCTTTACTCATAGTACATGTGGGAAATTATTTTAGCATCTAGAACCTATGTATTTCTTTGCTGGAAGAGCACTTGCAGAAGTTGTGTATCAAACCGTCCGGTCCCAGTACCCCCAGTTCTTGCGTTAGCCGTGACTCCATGCCTGTTCCGTTTCAGGGAGGTCCTTCCAAGTGCAGTAGCTGCAGTTTCTCAGCTGAGTTTGTATTGCCTGATAATAAAAGACGTGGTGTTTGTTGCAATTTGTTTGGGGTTGGTTTTGTTTTTTAATAAAACTTACATTATTGGTAGCACGGTTTTTGTTTCATAATTAAGATGTTGATTGTAAGTAAACATTTATGATAGCTTCCAAGGCTGGCAAAGCAACCACCTTGGCAGGGTGCGGAGGTGGCTCTTGGAGAATTCGGTCTGGCACAGCTGGGTCAGTGGAGTACCTGCAGGAGACCCTGCCTTCTGCCTGTCAGCCCTGATAAAAACAGACTTTGCTTACAGCCGAGGAGGAGAGAGTGAAGAGAAACTAAAAACCAATGGAGTAATTATTCCCTTTTTAACAAATCCTATGGATCTTTAATAGCTGCAGTCAAACAACCCTTCTTCACCTCCCTTGATCATGATAGATAATCAATTGTCTAGGACAACTGATGTGTAATAAAATACCAGTTAGTGCAAGAAAACCCAATGCGTGGAGAAGCAAAGAGCCTTTAATGACTATAAGACTATTATTTAATCCCAGTATGTTCCTTGGAGAGTTCTTGAGTTTATAGAGGTGTCTCAGCCTACAGTACAAAGGTTTACAAATAATAGCTGGTTTTCACTGATCAAAAGTATTTATAAAGTGACTTATAAAGTGACAAGTATTGCTTTTTGACGCAACTAGTAAATTTAGATATGCGTGTGTCATCTTGTGTTTATAAATAAGGGCAGTGGTTGGGCCATGGAGTTATTAGTGTCTGTAGTGGACACACAGATGATGTGTGTACGGCCATTGGTGGCGATGGGGCAGAGGTGAGCAAAATGTACTTTTCTTTTTTTAGAAGTGCAGTCTTGAAATTCTCCCCTAGACACTATGACTTTATTTGGTTAAAGTGTTAGTTTTCCTTATTCCCAAGAATAATAATTTGAAAGACTGCAGACCACCTGATACAGGCCGTTTATTAAGTAACATTTGAAATATGTAAAGTTAGTGGGTTGGTTTGTCACTTACTGAATTTTTCCACACCAGCTGCAGGACTTGGGGAGCTTTTAGGAAGACTGCAGACCTGGGTGTATGTTGTGTGTGCTTCCCACCACAAAGCTGCTCCGTTGCTTACATGTTTTCCCAGTTATTCTCAGTGTAAATGTGTTACCTTGGTTTGAGTTTTATTTCTGACGAGTACTTAGAGGAAATTTCCTGGGTAATGCTGTGGGTAGAGGTCGATGGTTCTGGAGGCTGGAGTGAGGTCTGGCTGCTGGGGCAGAGGAGCGCTGCACAGCACGGAGTTACTGCTGGCCCCCAGGGCGCTGGGAGCAGAGGCAGCACTGACCACAAGGAGCGACCGCGAATGAGACTTGACCTTTTCCAGACTCGGGCGGTCATGAAGCATTACTGTAGCCCAGTATTCCAAGTCATGCAGCATGGGACTGTGGGTCGTGAATAATGAAAGTGTGCGTACATGTTTCTGTGCAAGAACAGTAGCCAATAATAAAGAGTGCAAGCGATGCTTTTCTAGTATTTCAGTGACACAGCCCCTACCCCCCTAATTGTCAGCTGTAGATCTTGGGAACTGACAGCTGCTGTTAGCTTTTCTTATTACACGAACCATTATATGAATTGATCTGTTTTTTACGTAAAACTTCACTTGAACAAAGCACTAAACCATTTTGAAGACAACCTGTAAAAATGAGATTGCCTCTTTACTACTGTATTTTATATTCTTTTCTGAAGGTGAAGTAGACAAGACAACACTTTACTGGAATATCGGGAGAGTCATATTACCTTCTGGAGAAGCTTTTCTAATTGTGTGTGCTGTCTGTGGCTTGTGATATGTAAGGTTTTGGAAAATGAAATAGTTAAAAGCTGGCAGCTTAGCGGTGGATCTGTGAAGGGGAATCTTTGTACGAGATGTCTGTGGGAGGAAGAACTCACCACCCCCACCACCCCCCGCCATGCCCGGGTAATTGGTGTAGTGGCAATTATGCCATACATTATCCACGTTGAGGAGCACGTTCAGTGCCATAATGACTACAGTGGCATTACTGAGCGTTTCTTAATCTCTTCTTGCATGGATAAATCAAAATTTTTGTAGTTGAGGCACATGCCTTTTGTTTCAGGGGCCTTTCACAGCAAACAGTTACTGTAGAAAAGGAAATAATGGAACACCATCATCGGGATTTTTGTCTCCCACTGCATATAACTTACATTTGCAAATGGCAGTTTGGTCATGAAGTTACTTCCCTAGAGGATGCACATGCTCCCAAATGAACTGGATGGGATTTCTCTTTGTCAAGTGTTCAGTAACGTGCGGGGTGAGCAAGGCTCGGGATGCATTCTGATGTCTAACTTAGGGCTCGTATTGTACATCTTTCAAATCTTTCATTCCCTATTATGTTTTATTTGGCTTTTCTTCTAAAACTGTGAGCAGTAGCACGTCCTGCCCTGTCTCTGCTTTCCAAAAGTTCCTTGAGTTCCTCTCGCTTTTCTTCTTTTTTTACCTAATGTTCATTCCTCCCTCCCGCTCCCCCCCCAAATTTTGATTCCTCCTTAGCATATTTCATCATAATTAAGCTATAATGTATAATTCGTCACTCTATGCCAAACCATGGATCTTTTGCTTGGGGAGTGGGGAGAGAGAGAGAGAAATTTGAACAAATAAAAGGTTTTATTTTGCATGGAAACTTGGCAGGCTTTCATGTGCCAGGTTCCAGACAGAACTAATACTGGGCTTAGTCTGCACAGGGGGGTGATTTAAAGAAATACACCTCTTGCTAGAAATGCTGGAACTTCTTTTCTTATTGTCTGTGTCTTTAAGGATAATAGCCAGTGGAAAGAGCTCTTTCCTCTTGTTCTTTCTTCTGTGTGAGCAAGTGGTGATAGTGCTTTGTTATTCTATCTATAGATCTCAGAGCACTTTGCAAATATGTATTAATTAGACTCCTGATGGGTGGTCTTAAAATGTTACTGCAATGAAGAGAAAAAAAATGGTAATGCCATCCAGTGCAGGACTCTGCTCTCCTTTTTAAGCCCCGTTCGTAGTACAGACTGGAGCTCTGATTGTGTGCTACCCAGAAGTTGTCCTCTTACTCTGGTGAAGAGCTTCTGAAGACAGAAATGTTCGTCCTGTCCCGGTTGGATGTGGTGCATCTGTATCTACTCCACAGCCTGGCAGTATTAGCATTCCACGCAATTGTGGCCAGCTGTCCTGACGTATAGTAATATCAGATCTCAGGTGGAATAGTATTTTACAATACATAGTGTTACTTTTCTGATTCTGAAGGTGCTGTAGTATAAAATACAACATATTGTGGTTTCAGATCTTTCTGGTTTTCTCTGTTGGTCTCCCATAACTCTGAAATGGCTTGGTTTAAAAATATTTTGCAGGCCCCTTATGTATTTCATTTCATTGAAGGTGGGAAAATGTCCAGCCAATGATTGATGGTTTTTTGGAACTTGTTCAGACATTTTACTTAGCTGGGATGGAGAGGGTTCTTTCATTTGAATCTGATCCAGCATTCCCTGTGCTGCAGAGCTCCTGCTGGCTTCGTACTGACTTTTTTGCTCTTAAATTTAAAAAGAAAAACGAGAGAGAAAAAAAAAGCAGTAAAAAGTACAGCAGACCTGAAATATATCAGTTGATTCTATGTTGAAGCTGAAATTTAAAACATCAGAACAGGTAGGTTTCCGCTTTCTGTCTTCCTTTTTCCCATTGCCTTGTTGCAGTGCCTGGATTCCCATGCGTTGCCTGGGGTTTTCTTCTGCCGTGCAAAGCAGGGATCAGGTGATTGAATGTGAGCGGTCAATGCCAGTGGCCAATTCCTGCTATGAAGTTTTGAGTGAAAGTTAGAAAGCTTCCCAAACTAGGGATTTCTGAGGACCCTGTTAAGCCGTATTCTGAAGCTTGTGTTAAATGCTAAGCCTGAATCAGGACCTCATTCCAGGAAAAAGATGGGAACATCCCTGAGGGAGTCTGGGAGGGGTGTGTCCCCGAAGAAGCAGATTTTCAACAGCGTAGCAAAAATGATGGCAAAAACCCTCCTGATATTTTTGCAGAACGGAGTTTGGAAAAATGACTTAGAATGCAGGCCTGGTTGCATCCTTAATGCTGGAGCAGCTTTCAAGCAGCTCTATAATTTGGAATGTGAGTGACGTCAGTTCTTCTGGCCATCTGGTTAGAAAATCTAGTTGTAACTGAAAATATCCAGCCCTTTTTTCTCCATTGCTAGGTGGTGACTACACACTTATGTAATTTAACAGCTCAAATTCTTTTCCATTCTGGTGATCTCTTCACGAAGTCATAACAGAGTGGATGCTACTGAAAGGATATCATCAACCTATTCAACGTTAGCAATTTGTCGGCTAAAGGGTAACGGTGCTTCAGAGGAAAGTACAAGGTGGGGGCTTAGAAGATGCGATTCTGTTTGTTCTGGTACTAGTTTGATACGTGACCTTGGACAAGCGCATTCTCATTTTTCTACCTCAGTTTCCCCCACTTATTAAACAGTGATAATGACACTTCCTATCTTACAGGCATTGTTAGGATCTAATGAGTCATGCTATGAAACACTTAGAAAGGCAGCAAGGTATTGTTATAATTACTGCCTGCGGTGTTCTGCTCGTTCCCTACTTTTTTCTTTTTTTTTTTTTTCTGCTCGACACATCCAAACAGCCCATTTTAACGCTGCTCTTTAAATACTTCTAGAGCCTCACTGCTCCTTCTGCAGAGGTTGTAGACTGGATTATAAAATTGCATTGATAAAAAATATGCACGAAAACGTACTCTCTGATAGCGTATGAAAAATAAAGGGATGCAAAACTGTCAGCCATTTCGTAAAGCCTTTTTAATGGCAAAACTCAGAAGAGCCCAAGAACAGGTTGTAAACTAAGCAACTGTAGACATAGCCATACAAGCTTAATATTCATATAAAACATTCCTTTTTGATTTACTGAGATTCCCAGTAAATAAATTTTCCAAGCAGAATAACCACAACATCCCATGTTTCATTTTTATGTTTAGTGTTTCCTCTAATTCGTGGTGGAAAAGTTAAACCTTTTTGTGTTACTGATCCTCAGTGCCAAGCAGAGTCCTGAACCAAGCATCCCCTTAGTTCCCCCGCTGCACCAGCTCAGCCCAGTCATCTTCCTGAAACGCCAGATATTGTAAGTGACCATGAAAAGAGAACTGATATCTGTAGGGAAAAATATGATAGAGAATTTGCCAAGGAGGAGCTGAAGTTTTAGGATCTAGGAAAAAAAAAGCACTTTTTGCATATTCTTTTTAGATTCTTAGGTTGTGCATATTAAAATTTAACTTGAAACAGAAGGAACTACGTTTTATTATTCCAAAGGAGTGTGTGAAGGGGATGGCATTAAAAAACAAATGATAAATAAAATAGAAAACAACGTGCTTAGTGAAAGTACGAAATGATCACATTGTTCTGCCCCCTCCCCTGGTTTTAAAGCAAACAAACTCTTTGCGTTGAGGTAGAGGGATTTAGAAATGAAGAATGCTATGTAAAATCAGTCAGCACATCTACTAAAGGAGTAACAGGCGCATGAACACCTGGGTGCGGGTAAGCTGGGCTTGAACATGCCCTGCACCAGCTACTTTGATAAAAGACTTTGAGCTCTGTACATATGTGGCAGCTCACCCTGTAGTGGTGAAGGGAAAGCTGTACCACTGAACGGAAAGCTGCCCGAGGTTTACCCTGGCTTCGCAGGAATATGTGTCTGTTGCTCAAGGAGCTCAGGTACGGTATGTTTGCTCCCTGACGTACTTGCTTATGTGCCACTGCTCCTGTGCTCCTAAGAAATAAATTGAAGGATCAGTTGTCAGTGAATAAATAACAAAGAGAAAAAGTCCTAGTCTTAAGGAAGGTTGTGATAGGCAGGAAATGTCCTCATTTGTACAATACCAAAAACATTGACTATACAATAATCCCTCCCCCTCTTCCACCCCGAAAGCTTTTCCACCTGTCATGCATACGTGAAAATTGTAAATGACCATTCAGCTGGCCATAGCACCCACTGCTGTGGAACAGTCAGTCTTTGTATTGCATCTCTTGTTAGAATGCACCATTTTTGTACATCAATACTGAGTTGGAGCGCTAGAGCTTACATTTATTTTCCTAAAGCACTAGAAAGAATGATTTCATATTAGGGAAGAAAGGAGTGGGAATTGGAATTACTCAGTGGTTAGGTTTAATTGTTCTGAATCCTTACAGTGTTTCATGAGAACATGTACCGAGGAGATGTGCAGTATAGTGGGAAATGTGATGGAAAGGTATAATTTGACCACCTACCACTAGCAGCTGAAAAGTAATTCTAAGGGCTGCATGCCTATCAGGATTAATCACTATTTCATTATTGAAAATACCTTCTTTTTCATTCCTGCAATCCTTCATGTTGGGTTCGAGGCATCAGAAGGTGTTTGCTTGAGGTAAATAGGCGTTACAGCCAACTCTGTGCCTGTGAGGTGCCCAAGAGCGCCTTTTAGCTGGTGCGATTTTGGAGTCTCTTGCTGTGGAAGTTGCTGTGGTAGAAGAGCAGGGCAGTGGCTGGAAGGACAGGCCATGGCGTCCCCATGGCAGGACGCATCCCAGCTCGAGACAGTTTATGGCCCCCCTGTCTAGTCATTTACCTCCAACTGAACTCTGGCGATGGACGTGGCCAAGTGTTTCATTTGGACAAGAAAAAAAGAGCATTATTGAAAGGGACTGACCTTTCCATCACCCTGTTCTGTCGTCATGGTGCTTTTATAGTATTTCTCTCGACCAACCCCTTCCCTTTTCTAAACCACAGTAATTCCCCTCCTCCTCTCAGTCCATCCTCCCAGGAGACTCGGTGGTTTCTCTTTATTTTCACAGACACCTGCACTGCGCTCGTCCCCTGAAATCCTGTGAGCTTCTGGCAGAAGCTGAAATAATCAGCTTTGGTCCATCGGCAGAGCTGGGAGCCAGTGGGTTTCCCTCTCTGTGGGCTCACGCATGCCCGGCTGAGCGGGCTTGGGAGAGAGCGAGCCCAAGGAGCCTTGGAAACGGAGTTCCCCTTTTGCTCCGAGAAGAGCAGCTGCGGGTATTTTGGATGGCACTTGCGGCACTGCAGCACTTGTTTTCTAGATAGAGTGGCTTTTAGTTTATAGGGCAGGGAGTCTAGTGCCTTTCCTCTGATCTGAAATCCATTTTGGTAGTGGGAAATAATCCTGTTGAGCCCAGCAGTCTTTTTCAAAATTGGCTGTTAACTGTATTAAGGCCCAAGGCTGACAGCACTGATGTCAGAATTCAGACAGAGCAGATCTGTCCTGGGCGCCTGGCTGTAGGTAAGCGATGGATAGAGAATCTGTGGCCATGGTAAATGTCTTATGAAAAGTCAAGGCGGAAAATGAGATTACTTATTTTCCTTATAACGTAGTAAATGTATTTTTGTCAGTGGAGTGGTAATGGTGAAAATCATAATTTGTTGTATTTCATTTTTATTTTATTTACAAACATTCCTCGCCTATCTGGAAGTTGAAGAGCTTTTGTTTAAAATCACAGACTTCCAAAATGTTTGGAAAGGTGGTGTGTTTCTGTGAATTTGTATTGATACACACAAAGTACGTGAACTGTGCAATATAGCATGTTAGTCCTTTTCAGGGGAAACCAAGGTGCATTGGACACGGCAATTTGCATTAAAGAGTTCTGGATGTTACTGAATTCCAGGGATTATTCTGTATTCTGAATGCAACAGTTTCACTTGTCCTGCTTCAGTATATTTTGCACTATCAGGACCTTTTGTGCAAATCTGTGTTGACCCTTGTGGTCACCCAGACGGTTCTTACCAAACCTCCTGGGTTTCACACGGACCCAAAGGAATGTGTGCATGATTCCAGGTGATCCTTCGCATTGGTCTTCTTATTGTCCATTCGGTGTTTACAATACTGGAAAACACTGGGAGCACAACTTCTGGAGACCTAGTAACAGTTCACACAAGATTCAAGTCAAGACACAGGCTCGGGGGGCGGATGGCTAAATACTGAGCAAATATTTCTGCCTGAGAACCTGGCGTACCCGTGGTAAAGGGAAGAGTGCAATGAAAGCATCGTGCTTGTGCATTCCTTAAGCAAAAATTCATCCTTGTGTGCGTGGAGATGTCAAAACTGGACTTTGATCAAACTTCTGATGAACATTAGAATTCAGTAGAATACAACTGATACTGAACTTGGGCCGGAACACTCAATTGACAATTCTCTGTAGCGCCTATTGGACCATTTGAAACATTTTATTTAAAATCAAGTATGATGCTGGAACCATAAGAAGCAGTTAATTTTGTTCAGTCACTCAGGTGAAACCTTGACTGGCGAGAAGCTACGTCCTTGCCCAGGTTGTGTGTCTGCTATTTTGATTTTGCACCTCTGCAAATTTTAATCTTTGTAGTAATCATACTTACAGGCATGAGGCTTGAAAAGAAGCCAATAAAAAGAAGAAAGGAGACAAACTGCTGCCAGGTTATTCCACCAGCCACGTAGCCGGCTTATTGATGAGCCGTGGGCTGGAAGCCAAGTTTCCCTGGCCTCTGAAAGATTTGGGGGGGTGGAGGGGATAGAAGAGGGTGGGTGCTCCCACTGTGCAGGAAAGAGCCAGACAGAAAAATTGATCGTTGCTTTAATGTGATCTGACATAAGAGAAAGTGGAAGTAGAGGACAGAGAAAAACTGCAAACTCAGCACTATGTTAGGAGCTGTTTGACTTTAGAGAATATATGGGTGTCCTCTTTCTCTCCCGGAGACGGATTTGTAGAATCCTTTCTAGGGAAAAAGAAAACAAGGGAGTGAGTGTGTGTGGTTCAGCTGCACAGTGTCCTACTGGGACTGTGTGTACAAAGGTGACATTAGTCAGACTGTTGATGATTCCTGCAGGACTGTAACCTCCTCTTAATAATGCTGTAGATAGACCCATCAGAATGGGTAAAATCACAGCTGTAGCAGGTAGAACGATTCAGGCATGTGGTTGGAGTGGTAAAAACCTTCAAAACTGTAACTCGTGTATGACGGCTAAACCACTTTTACACGAGGATAACTTAATTTATTCGTGATCTGCGTTTTGGGTGCAGTTTTACGCATTTACAGGTAAAACATCTTTGCCAACAGGAAGGAGTTGCCTTTCACTCTCCGATTACTACCCCAAGGGCTTTCTGTATATTGGGAGAAATGTACGTCGGTTTCTCTGCTGTTCTGAACCAGAAAATGATTTTTGTCCTACTGAAAAATGTAATCATTAAAAGAGAGCCATTCATTAAAATAATTCTTTAGCTTCATGTGGAGGAGAAAACACCACAAAAATAAACTTGACTTAAGCACGAGGCGTAAGTGTTGTCTAAGATGTTAACAAATCTCAGTCAGCTGACAGAGGGGAGCTGGAAGAAAAGATGCTTAAACATTACCCCTTTAAACAGGGACTAGTCTTTTAGAGGGTTTTGACCAGATTTTCAAGGCTATTTAGACATTTATTTCTCTCTCTGGAAGTCTCGTCCGTGAACCTGAATAAACTTAGGAAAGTTATCGGTTGCCTACAGTGTAGGCGTCTAAGTCTGTGCTGATAGATTAGCTGGTATGTTTTAAAGTGTCTTCTTAGGGATGAGCTGCAGTCCAAAAGGGCCTTTCTGTTGACAGCGAGGGAATCTAGACAACTATCCCAAATACAGATAACTCCACTGTAAGCATCCAAAAGCAGATGATACCTCATTTGTGGTGAACCCGATTTTAAACGGCCATATTCTGCATATGGGTACTCAGGTTAGAACTCGGCACATAAATTTAGTGTTTGAGAACACACTAAAAAGATCTGTCAGACGGGATCAGGCTTACCGATGCGTTTGGGACAGCATCTTCTGGTGAGATGTGTCAGGGAAAGGAGCAAAAAGAGCAACTCTTGTGGAATGTTCAGTTTCGGAGAACATTATTGTAGGCTAACTTAAACCTTTTTAATTAAACTGTGTGCTCTTGTTCTGAATGATAAACTGAGACATTTGGAGTTGTTGGGAGTTTCCACAACTATATCCTGCAGTAGTTTTCTGCAACCATTTGGAAGGTGCAGAAAAAGGTTTAAAAACATGTAGAAGACAAAACTCACGAGCTCCATCTTGAATTGTTTCCCAGCTGGAATTAATGGTGCTTAACCCTATTAAAGAATTAGGAAAATTAGATTCTTCGGTTTTAGTGTCGTTTCTATAGTGCCTTTTATTTGAAAATCTCAAATTCCTTTAGAAATTTGGATACTGTTTACACTAATGTAGTTTAATGAAACATATGCGTTATTTGATTTATCTAAAGCCATTCAAATAATATCAGTAGCAGAGCTGGGAATAAAACACAGTAATCCTGACCTTCAGGCCTTTGTAACTATTACTCTTGCCCTAAAGCAGATCAACAGGTCATTCTTCAAACGTCAGAAGGGGAGAAGGGGCTGTTCTCTTCTTCTCTTTTAATATGTTTTCTGTGGAAACAAGAAACAGTTATTGGAAATATCCACAAGAAGGGCATGTGCTCTTCACATTAGCTAGAAAGAGATGAGAGTAGCTAGGACCAGTGAATTTTGCACAAAACCTAGGTCTGTGACCCTGGATTTAAAAACTAAGCGTGCCTGTTTAATTCAGTGGATCTTAAAATCCGGCCATTGGCATTTATTTATTCAGTGACCCTACTTGCTCCTAGCACTGCTTGCCGACCACTTCATTACCCCTCGTTCAGAATTTTGGTTTTAGATTGATGCAAAGTAAAGCAATTGACTGTAAAAAGAATGAAGTTGAGGTTTTGGGTTTTTTGGTGGGATTTTTGTCCAGCTTTAATATTAATTATAATTTAAAAGAGAAAGAAAGAACACATTAACACGAATGCTTTCCCACCCACCTGAAAGCTACCCCAGCTTGCATTCCTGCTAGCTCTACAATGACTACTGCAAACAGCACATGATTTTAGTATCTAATCCTATTAGTCATGACCCGACTCAGCTTTAAAATGGTTAAATGCATAGAAGAGGAGTAGGAGTAGAGCGTCAAGAATAGCTTGGAAGAAGATGTTATCCCACATACCAAGGAGTTGGTATCTCAAAGGTGTCACAGTGATGGAAGTGAGGAGAGGACTAAACTGCCAAGTAGGCTCACCAAATAAATAGCGACTTCCAATGGAGCATACACTTCTCCATGAATTGAAAATATCCCTTGGTACTCCTGATAGAGAGCTTCTGTGAAGCTCCGGAGAAGCTGATCTTGTTCTACATCTTTGAAAATAATACCCATCAAAACTGGCAGTGATTTCTCGTGGTTAGAGAACAGGATCAGGAGCCAGCATCCAGCAGCCTTCATCCTTAGCTCTGGCATTCACCGGAGTGAGTCACTTGGCCTGCTTTTGTTGTGCAGTGTGAAGATGGGAACAGGGCTCATGTGTTTGATGGCACAGCTTGTTGGCTCTTCGTACAGGTCAGGATTGAAGTTGCTGTAAAATTAGGCCTAATTTCGGTAATCAATTGTCACTAAAAAAGCATTTTTTGCCTTAATGTTTGGTTCACTTTGGGTAGAGCTGTGGAAATGCTCTCCATTTACATTTTTTATACTCCTGTTTCTCACCACTCTAAACATGCTATCGTGCTGTCTTTGGATGGATGAAAAGAACCACAGACCTACAAAGCAGCAAGTGGAAAACTGTAGGAAAGAATGTCAAGAGTACTGACAGGGTCTGAGGTAGCGGTGCTGGAAATTTACAGTGTATGTGTTGGAGTAAAGTGAGTGTCAGAAAGCCCACCTTCAAGGATGCCTTGATGGTGTTAATGCATTCACATTAAGTGCAGCCCTTAATTCATTTGCATATCTTAGTTTCTTGGTACTTACCAATAGCTTTGCACCCTATCTAGAAGAAAGGTGACCCAGAAGGCAGCAAATTTTCAAGATATTTTAAAAGCGTGTATTTGCCAGAGACAGATGCTGCTTCACTTCCGATTTTAAAGGGTAATGGGAGAGGGCTTAATGTTGCAGCTCTCCCTTTAAGGACTGTGGTTATAGTCCATGTTTTAATCGCTACTTTGATCTGATTAAATCCTCAGCCACAGAGAAATCAGCTTAGAGAAACATGTCTCCTGTTGAACCTGAGAGCAACAGCAGTTCAGAAAACCAAGCCAAGCCAAATACCATTAGAAAAAAATAAAAGCTTTAGCTCTCACAAATAGTACGGTGGTGTTGTAAATCACATAGCACTGCTTTACAACAGGATGTTTCAAGTCTACTGATGGTAGATATCCAAAATGAAAATCATCTAACTATACTGTGGTTTCATCTCCTGTGCAAACAGATTAAACCTGTCCCAAACATCAAATGAAACCTTCTGGATTTTGTTGGCTTTTTATTCTTGTGCCTTCTGCCTCTTAACATGGTGTCAGGAATCAGGTACGTGTAGGATGGAGAAAGGGGAGGAGTTACCATGCTTTGCCTGGGAGTTGGAGATCAAATGAAGTTTTAATCTTCTTTCAATCTCTCTGCCTTCTTATTACACTCAATCTCCTTTCAAGATGTTATTCAAATCCATACATGGGTCTCTTTACCAAGATTATAACACAAGAAGTATCCCATTAAACAATTCTGATGGCACCTGGCAAAAATCCTTAATCTGTGGATCAATATTAAAGCTGTATGGAGGACAGAAAAAAAAGGTGGGGAAACCCCATTTATTTAAAATGAGAAATGTTTTTTCTCTGATCTTAGATTTACCCTAATATTACTTGCAGTGTAGCTTTCAGCGGGCTCTGTGTTCATCCTTACTACTATAGGCAAGGAACATCTACCACTGACTGCTAATCCTAAATTAAATTTACTACATTTTTTTAACGTTGTTTGCCCTGATCTTTTGAGTCAGCGGGACTACAACAGTTTCATCCTAGAGTGAAAATTAAGACTTGTTTCTCTCCAAACTCACATGAAGTAGGAGTCAGGATATGTGAGTCTTGGTTATAAAAATTCTGCAAGAAAAGTCAGTCTTTTCTGCCTGTGTCTCTGTCGGAAATTCTGAGGAAGCTGTGTTTTGCAGTTAAGTCCCTATTTACACTCTCAGTTTCGCTACAGTAAGGCAGAAGAGTTAGACTGTACCATTATGTAAGGATTGCCGTTTTAAAGCTCTTCTGCAAATTAATCAGCTTCACAGCATTCCCGGGTGACATAAGCAGCAGTTTGCTCAGGGTTAAGTGACTTGCCCAAGGCCGTGCAAGTCTGCAGCGTGAGAGGCAGGGCAAGAATCACGTTTTACCAAGGTGTCCAAAACGGTAACAAACTAATTTTTGGCCATTTTTGTTCACTAAACTCTGTGAACTGTTAACAAGCCCTGTTAGCCCTCAAGATGCTTCAAGCTCTGTTATACTGTACACACACAGATTGAGTGTCTCCGCTCACCTTTTCCCCTCTTTCTAAAGTTTCTCAGTGATAACTAGTGAACAGCAATATTGCTTCCTGCAGGCAACGCAGGGATTTGGACAGGTTTGTTAGTTGTCGTGGCTCCTGCAGCATGGCATTAGCTTTGCCCTAGAGGAGAAACTCAACAGAGGAGAGGGATCTGAGAAAACCGAATTTCAAGGGAGTGTCTGTTTTGAGCTGAGTTATAGTACCCGTTGCTGACGAACATAAAGCCTCCAACTGCCGCCTCGGTCAACTGAAGGTAACTGGGAGAGGCGCAGGCGAGTCAGATGCATAAGTACAGTGGAGGTCGGGGGGTTACTTTTTTTTTTTTTTAAATTATGAAGCTGCAGGGGAGAAGAGGCATGTACAAAACCAAACCCAGATCTGCCTAGAATACAGCCGGCCAGCTATTCTGGGAAGGCAACAGCTAACAAAAGACATGAGAAAGGCAAGAAGACAGAGGGCCCCAACCTATTGTTTCCCCTCTTCATTCCAAATAATCATGACTTCCATGACCTCCTGGCTTGTTCCCTCCAATGAGGATTTCGGGACAGCTGCTACCCCGAACAGCTGAGCCAGGAATTATTTGCCTGGTTTCCCGCAGTTCCTTCCTCCCAATTCAGCAGCAGCAGTTGAAATTATAAACTTCTCTCCCATAAAATTAATGTGTATTCTTTAATAAAGGCTTGAGATTCTATTCAGTATTTCAAATAATTTTTCCTTCCCTCCTGAAATTTGCTGCTCTACCTCCATTCCTTGTTCGATTTACAGAATTTTGATTCTGTGCAATAATGGCTCAGCCCGTTTCTTACGGAAGTTGACTAAACTTGGCCTTGTTGAGAACAGGATTTGCAAGTTTGCTGGAGAGATTTTAGCAGAGGTGGTGAATTTGCAGCATAGTTTAGTTCTTTTCCCTCTCAAGCAGAAGTCTTGCTGTGGGGGTTGGGAGAACCTGCACAAATTTTGTGGAAAATAATCCTCGAGCCACACGTATGGGAGAGCTTAGATGACTGCAAAGATTTTTGCCTTAATGTGTTTGAGGCCTTTGAAGCTTTTGGCTGTTGCACCAGGTAATTTTAGTTTTCTATCTACCTAAAGGTAACAGTAACATCTGAACCATAACTCTGTCTATTCAGGCTCTCCGTTTTATGTTGGGTTACACAAGTGAATGGGTGCTCAGTCTAATTTTGGGTTTTTCTTTCATGTTTGAGTTTTGCAATTCTTCTTTTGGTGTTTTAGTGCAACAGGACACTTCAGTGTATGGTGGTTTGCAAATACTTGAAGTCCTTATGCCAGTTTATTCTCACAGTTGTGTGTTTCTTTTCTATGTCCTTGAAACCAACTAAAGCTCTGGCAATCTAAGATTGGTGACATTATCCTTATGGGGAGCAAAGCAAACCACAGGACTACCATCTTCAGTCCTGGAGGACGGCATTGTTGTTTTGATTCTTCCTATCAGATGTGACTGATTGTGCTGGCACGATGCGTGACACTGGGATAGATTCTTTGCTTGGATTTTCGTTATCATTCTGTTACCTACTGCATTTAAGTCAGATTCGTGAAGGTTACACAGCAAGTGGTCTTTTATGGAGTTGTCTCCTTTGGGGGAGGTGGTGTTCATGGGCACCACTGTAGAGACAGATAAAAGAAAATCGTCTTTAGAGCTACAGAAGAGGAGGAGTTTCTCTTCGCAAGAAGCAGAATGGTTTTGGTCCTTTTTGGAAGATGCCAGGCCATTTTTACACAGTTATCTTTGTGGTCTTCATCCTTGTCTCTGCGTAGTAACAATAAACGTGTCTGCAGCAAGTGCAGGCATGGAACTGAATGCCTTCGGCTGGAATATGAGGGGCACATCCCTACTGAATCGTCCAGGAATACACAATAGTACTGCAAAGGCACAGGACCTCGTGCCCAAATTTGTCCTCTTGAAAATGACTGGCAGTTCTCTTCTTCCTTCCCTCCTTCCTTCCCTCCTTCCTTCCTTCCTTCCTTCCAGAAGCAAGGGAGCATGTGTCTGAATGCAGATGTTTCTCAGGCCACCCCGCAGATCTGAGCCCTTCGTCTGTGTTATCACCGTTTCCTGTACAGGGCTCAGCCGATGGTTATTAAGTTCCCTTCTGTGCCTGATCCACCCTCACTTCAGCTTCTGTCATTAGACAGAGATTTCCTGTCCCTGTTCTAGATGGATACACACCATCTCCTTCTCTGATTTATTTTTTTTAATTTGTTGCATACTGGATGTACGAAACCAGCATTGAAATGCAGACCCTGTGAAACGACTTGTGTTACCGAGCAGTTACATTCCCTTTGCGCAGGTCTGATCTTCCTCCTGTTGCTCATACTGATGTTACGGCCTTTTCTTTCAGGGAGCGAGGGCCTGATTCAGTCTTCCCCTTGTCCCAAGACCTTTGGGTCAGGCATTTATTACTAATTTATACCACAACTCTGGCAAAACATACAGCACAGTTCTACTCTGCCCAGAATATGGAAGGCTTTGTTTTGACAAGGCTGCCCATGATGGTTTTTTACATACATTTCTACTCAAAGTCCTGTGTGTTTCAGTTGCTGCATTGTAGGCTTCATTAGAAAAGTTCAGCTCACAACTGGTTTTGAGGCTTCGAATTTTCAGACAAAAGGAGAAAATAAAATCTGAGACTCTGAAGCCGCGATACCAGGGCTGAATTTCAGTTCTGTGTTGATTCCCATGATGTGTTCGATGCACTGTCAGAGACTTGTGATAACATAATTCCACGAGAAGAAAGGCAGACTGTTACCTTAGAAATCTCGCTGACTTTGCAGTTTGTCAGACAGTTGTGTTGACAATAATAAGAAAAAAATATATCGCATGGTTTAAGAAAAGGAAAGTGGGGGAAGGGAAGCTGGCATTTATAGCTCTAAACTTTCTCTCAACTCCTTCCTTTGTATTTCTGATCTCAGGCTGCAATCCAGACTCCATGGTGGTTTGTAATTAAACCCAAATTTTGAAGGTTCTGTGGAGTTCTCGTTGCCTACCAGGTCAAACTGAATCTGGTTTCTATCATGGAATATTTCAGTTCAGTTACCCCTTGAGGAAGTATGGGAACAGACAGTCCATTCATATTGAACAGATGACCGAGGCTTAAAAAAACCCTTTTTGTCTATTAAGCTTATGGCTAAGATATTATGAAAACGGCTTAATAATGTGCCCTAACATTTATACCACACTATTTTCTTACTTTAATTTTCCAGGCAATTAAAAATAATTGAAAGTTACTGCCAAACCCCCTGAAGATATACTTTTTCTTTCAAATAAGCTTATTTTCATACTTGTGAGGTCACCAGATATTTATTTGACCATCTTTATAGGGGTCAGGCACATTACACACACAGAATGGGGATGTGGAATAGAACTCGCATTGTAACAAGAAAGTGAGAAGTAAGAGGAAAAAACCAGTACGTGTCGTGCCCGGTGGGTGTTCATATTTAGTATTTGGGCACGGCCAACATAACTCATTATACATATACCAACTGAGGCCTAAATTCTGCAGTTCACTGAAGTACTTAAAGTTACATCTGTGTTTAGAGCCTATTAATTTTGAATAGATGCAGACAAAAGTTCGAATGCTTTGTCAGATATGAAGGATGAATTGGGACCAGCAGAGGGTGAGGGGGTTGCTCGGCTGAGGACGGGCCAGTCTGGCATGGCAGTTTGCTCCAGGGGGCCCTTCCGGGGTGCCGTTCGCGTTCTGACATCCACAGGAGTCTCTGTGGCAATGAGAAGAAAGGCAATGGAGAGAGAAAGCAGGAATTATATTGGTAGATATAGACTGTACGTAGTCCAACCTCTCTAATCTTCTCTCCTATTAATAGAGTTGTAGCAAACACAGCCCATGTGGCTGCGCAGTCACGCTGCACTGGAATATTGCTTAGCCACTTCTCCCCTAAAGGCTTAAAATCTATTACGTTATACAAGAGCTGGAAGCCTTTTCGTAGCATCCCAGTTTTCCCCCTCCGTCCATCCCATTCCCCTGCCATGTTTCCCTTCAAGGTGTCTTTTGCTGCCTCATTTGATGTTATAGAAAATAGGGTTTTTTTGAAACATGTGTGTCTCTCTAGACATATTCACATACATTCTGTGGGCATTTCCTCTTAGATCTCTTATCTGCAGTCAAAAGGGGAGTTTATGTTGGAAAAAAAGAAAAACGGGTGGGGTTTTTGACAGAATTTTGTATATTCAATGAGAGAATTTGCTGAAGGTTTCTTCTTTAGTATCGGTGTTCATGTTGATCATCCCAGTGTAGGGGGTAATATTTTGCTCCGTTATTTTAATTGGGGGGGGGGGACTGTTGGAAATGTTTCTCTTTTCTCAGTGTTACTAGCCCTTTTGAAGGACAAAAGTCCAAAAGTGTATCACTTCTGTATGGTAAATGACCTAGCTAAAATTACTTCTATTTACCTAAGTCACTCCTGGCACATAAAAGGTCCTTCCAAAGCAACCCCTTCCTGACAGAGCAGGGCTGGTGTGCTGGGAACGGCCTCTCCTCTCCTTCATCCTCCTCCTCCTCCCGCCCCCCTGAACTTAGCATCTGGTGGAAAGAGCATGTGATGCTTATTTCTAAAGGCAGCAAAAGAAGCTTTGAAAGTCTAAGACTGTAATTGGTTGTCTGCCTTTATCCTTGGAGCTCTGGGGAGGTTTCAGAAGTAATAACTGTTACTTAAAGTAGATGAGCTTCTTGTGGCTTTCTTAGAATTGTAGAGCACGTTAGTTGTCGGGTGCTTAAGGAAGCATCTGCCTGTCTGTAGCTTTCAAAACATTTTGGAAGCAAAGAATTTGGGTTTTTCCTGTCTTCTATATATGGATGGTGAGAAGTTACTCCTCAAAAATTGTGTTCTTACAGAAATGGCCTGCCTTGACTGAAAAGATACGAAGGAAAACCAAGTTCCTTTTAATGATATTAGATTTGCTCAGTATCTTACTTAAAGCTATTGGGACCTAAAATATCCTGAACTACGTGGTTACTACTCATCTCCTTCAGTCAAAAATGTAGTTACCTTTTGATAAAAAGACTCAAGGTGGTAGTTTCCACAGGGGTGGGATCAATAGCTGAGGCCTTGTACAGTTTGGTTTCACCAGGACCAGGGGTCTTCCATTGCACTGTCTTTTAACCTTTACAGGATTTTAATCCGTGGCCAATGTGTTGCCAGTATACTTTCGCTGATACATATTTAAAGCAGTCTTGGTTTTAAAAACTGCATTGTCCATTGGTTAGAACAGAAAACTCAGACTCACTGGCGATGCGTTACACTCAGGCAGTGACTTTGTGAGTATATTTGAGCTAATTGCAATTGTTTCTTTACGCTTTGTTGTACTTGAGCTTCAAAGCAAGGAGCTTGGCTCCAGTCCTGTCATGGGGCATGTAGACCATATCTTCCAGAACAGTCTCAAACTTTCTTTTAGTTATCTCAAGTAAATGAAATGCAAGTGAAAAATAAATGTACTGCAGCCCTAGGGCAGTGCCACCTTTCTGCAGCCTTGAGGATCCCAATTGTTTTCATAGACTTTTCATTCCGGTGTGTTGTTGATTACCAGAATGACACTACAGCCAAACTAGATCTGCTGATAAAATGCATTTTCATTAAGTAGAAGGGCGGGCATGCAGAGCAGGTTGTCAGAAAGAGCCCTGTGAATAAATGTGGGTAAGTATGGATGGCAGTGCAGACAAGTGGGGCCGTATTTGCTATGCTCTGCCGGCTCTTCAGACTCTGAAGTAATTCATTGTGATGTCCTCAGACTGTTGTCCCTGGCTTAGGCTGACAAAAGACGGTCCATTGCCCTCACCCCTCAGTCTCACATGCTTACGCACATGTGCCAGGCTTTGGGGAAAGGTCTGGAAAGAAAACCAACCTGTCACAAGTACCAGATTAGATGTTGAGAGGAAGAGTGGGGTGAGGACTGAAGGCCTTATTTTCCAATTGAATTGTGAGAGATTGTTAAATATACACTGCTTATTGACTTTGCTATTTTATATGGTATTTTCTTTTCCTTCCATAATTACTCTGATTCAAAACGAACGCAGACCTTTAAGCTTCACTCCAAAAATGCACAGCCAATTAAATATACAAAATTATTCAAGAAACCATAGATCTGGTAACTATCTGTAAAGTTGATCTATGTGATCTCGATCGTGTTTTTGCCTGATGTGCACTGCTGTAAGAACGGTAGGGTTTTGGACTAGCATCAAGGGGCCTAATGAAGTTTTGGCACAGAAGGCTATAGATGGGAGACAGTTGCCCTGACAGCTCACCATTGCGATTACTTTCTGCACTGGAAGTGTCATGGCTTCAGATGTCCACAGTTTTTGGACTTTTCTGGGAGAAACCAAGTATGTTGTCGTAGATGTGCTGTGAAGACAGTTCTAGCAGGACAGGACTTTGTAACTGCAGCGGTAAATTGTGCCTCTCTAATAGTGATAAAACCTGTGAGAGCATGGTTTGTACTTGGGAAAGATGCCAAAGTAAGATAGATGAAAGTCAGATGAACCCAAGAGGAAGAAGTTCTGAAGAGCAAGAAGGTCTCTTAACAAATGCCTGTCCTTGTAATCAAAATAAAAAGGTGGGATGTGCAAATGTAGGGTGCTTGTAGCCTTTTAGTTGTATCACCGTGATGAATCGGGGGCAGATTCTGTGCCATAGGGAGCTCTGCAGGCGTAAGAAGAGCTAGGGAAGAACCCAGATCAGGGCAGTCTGGAGCTTGGAGCCGCCTGCCCGGCTGCTGCAGGAGAGTTTGACAAAACTGACCAAAAGCCCATCTGTGGCCCATCAATTCAAAGCCCGCGCTCCCCTTTCCTGGGCTCATAAACTGCCTGGTTGCTGAAGTTCATTATGTATTAGCTGGTGTTTGGGGAAGAACACCATGCCTGGTAGAGAGCTGCTATTAGTGGAAATCACAAGGGGAATGCTTGTCCTTTTATGTAACATTTGAAATTAAAATGAGATTCTTGGCTGGCAGAGTGGACATGTCTCCACAGTACAGGAACTGATGCCTTGGAGAGGGTTTGAAGCTGGAACTTAAGTGCAGTTACAGCAAGAGAGCCTGGTTTCATTTCAAAGAAAATGGGAGGAGAAAATTTTGTCTGCAAACAGCTTTTTAATTACCAGAACTGTGACCCCACAAACAATTCATCAAAGATTGGGCAAAGTAGATCTGTTCATAGAGGAAATTTTGATTTTCCTTGATGAATCTGATGGCATAACTTCCTCAGCTTGAGTTCCAACAGGAGCTGAGACCTTAATCCCTTCCAACTGCCAAACCTGCGTTGTGTTTTCCTGGAAGAGCCATCCTGTGTGTGCCGGCACGGATCCCTGCTTCATTTGTTCTCCTCCGTCAGCCCCGCTCCCCGGCCCTTCGTATTGACAGCGCATCGGAGGGTTCCCAGGCAACTGTTGCCAATAAAAACGACCGGAGGAAAAGGGGCCATTCTTTCTCTTTAGCCCCTCTGACCTGGTTTATACTAGTCCCAATCACTGGCTCTACTCAACCAGTGGGAAGTGTGAGTTGAACTGTTTTGTTTTGTTTTGTTTTAAACCACAGGGCAGGGAATTATTTTCAAGATGTAACTTTTAGTTTCCACTGGAAGGGCAAAACAGTCTCTTAGCCAGTGGAAAAGAGGCTTCCAGTTGCATCAGCCAAGAGCCAGAAAGCAAATACATCGCGTAACAAACATTCGGCTATCTTTTCAGATGTTTCTTTAAAAGAAAAATAGAAAATATCAGGGAGGTACTTTATTTGAGGGATTTAACACTGACATTGAAATAGCTGCGAGCCACATTCAAGACATGACTTTTAGTTTGTTTCTGGCTCGGTGTGGCTTATTTCAGTTTTCCCATCTGTGCCGTGGGTATCATACTACAATGGTTTTGCGCTTCTCAAGCTTGCCCATAGCAGAGGGATTTCAACTGGAAGAATCAGGGAAGCAGAATCACTTTGAATGGGAAATCCTGGTTTTGTTGAGCAACTACTAAAGATCCATAGAATTTTGAGACTAGAAGAAAGGCTATTAAAAATTCAACGTTTGTAGAATATTTGGAGGGTTTTAAGGACTTATAGGATCAGATCTATATCAAAGAGTAATTTTAGATGATAGATCTACAAGCAGAACAGTGAAATAAAAGAGCAGTTTTTGAGATCAGGGATTAAACACCCAGTTGAACTGGCTGAGCATTTTTTCTCAATGCAAGTTTCCAGGTAGCACTAGCTGCCTCTTCGTGCTAACCGAGCTTCACTACTGCTCAACTCAGGGAAAAGTCAGCAATTTGCGTTAAAGCCTCCAGCGGCCCAGAAGAATCCCAGGAGCCTTACCAATCTTTGTGCAATAGAACAGTGGGGAGGTTATTTGTAATTCCTCCCTCCATTTCAAAATCAAGTTTCTGGTTTTTTGGGTTTACCTGGGAGATTGTTGCTGGTTTTGCTATACCACAACTTACTAGAAATCCCTTACTGTTTGCTCCTTTGGATAAGTGTAATCATCAGATGTCATCTGGCCTAATTTTTGTACTAAAAGAATAAAAGGAAGGAACTGTTGAGACAGGAGAGAAAACTTTTTTTCTTTCTTTTATGCTAGCCAAAAAGCCTTCAAAATGGATGATGACTTACGCCAGGGGCTATGTCGACTGTTCTAGAAAATAATTTAAATTTGCCTTTACAAAATGAAGTCATCAAAGGGTATTCTGTAGGAATTTACTTTAAACTGAGATGGTGTCTGAAATAAAATAGTCCAGTCCCTTTTCACTTCTTCTGTTGTAAATTTTGGATGTGATTCCGTAGAAATTAAGGTTTTCTGCACAGGTGTGAGAGAAACTCTGTTCCCAGTTTTTTAAGATGAACATCCTATACTACCATATGACGAAGACATTCCCTCTTTACATAGGATTCTTTGAGACGAGCTGGGAGTTGGCTTTGCCTTGCTATCAGTGAAGTAGAATCAGGCCTTTTCACAACCATCCAACAAGCTCCCCTCTCGGGAAGGGACAAAGCGAGTCCTTGTAGGCTCATCAATAGAAGGGAGGGCAGGTGAGTTCCAGTGAGGGTTTTTTTCACAGCTCCTTCTTATGCCTGTGCAGAACAGGCGCTCTCCAAAGCGCTCTCGACTGTGGTTTGTGAAGATTCCCCACAGGTCAGACTGGGGGGACACACTGGCAGCCAGCATGTGTGCTGTGAAGGCAAGAATAGAAAGCAAATACTTCCCGTAATCACACGTCCCAAAATGACAGGGTAAAACGCGTACTTATGCTTCCACCAGAGCAGTGAAAAATGGGAAGATGGAAAGTCTGGACTCCTGCCCAATGAAACCAAAATTGTAAAAAAGAAAAATAAAACAAATGCTACATACACTCCCTAGAACTGACACTGCAATGTGGTAGGTTTTTTTTCTCTTTTAAATATATACAGTAGACGAGCAGTAAATCTTCTTACAGCTCCATAGAACAGCATTATTTTTAGTTTTTATTATCGAGACAACCCTTCATAGCTTTCAATCTGTAGCTGAATATATTCATTTTTTTAATCCACGTGAGAGTGCAGTCCTTACAAAGACCTCTAATACCTTATTAATCATTTCTGGACCACGTCACAAAGAGGCTTTAGGAAGCAAGTGTTCCAGCCATCAGTGACGTGCTCGTGAAGCTTAAAGGGTGCAGAGAAAGGGTCCTTTTTCCCACATGGAAGATACCTCTCCTTTTGCATTTTTTAGTTTCATTTTAACTAGGAATCTGAAAGAAATCTGAGGACAGCCAGAGAAGCAGAGAGCACACTCCGTTCTCCTGTGGTTCAGCCTGTTCGTAGATAGACTCAGGCCTGTCGTTCATAAAAGCACCATGTGGAGAATTCGAAGTTGAGTTCCCAAGTTCAGGAATCGTGGTCTCGGTAACCTCCAGAAGTAGCTTTGAATACTTGTCACTGGTAAAGGTACATTTCTCTTGAAATGCCATTTTACAAAGCTGTGCAACATGATACCGTCACTGTGCCAGCAGGAGCCTGAGCCAGTCTCAGGGCTCTGAAGAGAAAAATTCAGATGGGTACTACTAGCAGAAGAGTTATCACACACGGCCATGACTGCGTTGTGCTTAAAATATGACTTTGCAGCCTTTTCTTCCAAGTAAAAGTAGAAGATAAACCTCATAGCACCCTTAAAAAATGGATAACTAATATTACCCATTTTATATCTCCAGGTCAGTTGAGTTTAAGTAACTGGTCCATGGTCACACAAGTGAACAAGTAAAGCCATTTAGAATAGAACCTACAAGTTCTGTCTTTCAGTTCCCACTTGTGTTACTCAATGTGCTCTTCATGGAGTAGGAACAGAACTCATACTCTGATTTCTCAGCAACGGTCTATGCAAATATTGTCTGAAGACTTTCCTAGGGCTCTTCAGGCATCACCAGCAGCATGAAATGCAGAGATTGGGGTGGTTGCTTAGATTTGCTTTTCATCGCTGAGTAAGAAAAGCCATCAATTCCTGTAGAAAGATGCTTTCAGAGCTTCTCTTACTTACTGTATGTTATTGAATAGCAGTGCAGGTAATGAGAGCGATAATCCCTACAATTTTTTGTTCCCTTGCTGTGCTTCGACTCCCAAAATTTCACTTTTTGTAGTGCCTTTCCTGCAAGGAAATGTTTATAAAGTATTAAAATCTTTGTCCCAATAACGGTTAACAGCTAAGTTGCCAAGTCAAATAAGAAGCATTCACAGCATTCTCATATGCTTCACTTGCAGATGCCATAACTGAATGCAGTGCAGTTGCCTGGAAAGGTAGTTTCAATCCGTCTTTTTCACTGTGTATATGTTTTTTGGCTATTGGAGAAGTTTATTCTTAAGAGGAAGATAGTGTTGGTGAAATAAACTTGGCAAAACCTGGAGAATAAATAGAGCGTCTACTGAGATGCTTTTTAATGTGCTTTTGCTCTGGTACAGCTTATGAGCTTTTGAAAATGCCGTCTGTCCTGCCTCAGTCTGGGCCTAGAGGAACACCTCAGGAGGGTGAGAAAGATTGTTGACTGAACTCCCACTTGGTCCTTGACTTCTTGGAGTGTGTTAAAATAATGCTGAGTTTTCCCAATAAGATGTGTATCTGGCCAGTCCGTTCCTTGTAACCCAGCAAGGACCTAACGGATGGGTCTGTATAAAGTAGCTAAGAAAAACCAGCCTGTTGCTGGCTGGCAGGAATTTGCTGGAGATGGTTCTTCACTGCTCTGGAAAACTTTTGGTATCCACAAATTGAAATATGTTAAAATCTTCAGGCATTTGAAATAGTTGAAAATCTTTACGCACCTTTGTAAGATTTTTACTGGTATGTCTATAGTATCAGAGGGTTTTATTCTTGACACATCTTTTGATGTAGAACAGAATTGGTGTTAGTTTCCTAGGGGAGGGTAGTGGAAATGATTTGCTTAAGATCGGATAGATCTGCATTTCGGTCACAACAACCCCAAGCAACGCTACAGGCTTGGGGCAGAGTGGCTGGAAAGCTGCCCAGCAGAAAAGGACCTGGGGGTGATGGTGGACGGCCAGCTTAACATGAGCCAGCAGTGTGCCCAGGTGGCCAAGAAGGCCAACAGCATTCTGGCTTGTATCAGGAATAGCATGGCCAGCAGGAGCAGGGGAGTGATGGTGCCTCTGTACTCGGCACTGGTGAGGCCTCACCTCGAGTGCTGTGTCCAGTTCTGGGCCCCTCTGTACAAGAGGGACATTGAGGTGCTGGAGCGTGTCCAGAGGAGAGCGACCAGGCTGGTGAGGGGTCTGGAGACCAGGGCATATGAGGAGAGGCTGAGGGAGCTGGGCATGTTTAGCTTGGAGAAGAGGAGGCTGAGGGGAGACCTCATTGCCCTCTACAACTACCTGAAAGGAGGGTGTAGAGAGGTGGGTGTTGGCCTCTTCTCCCAGGTGAATAATGACAGGACCAGAGGAAACGGTCTGAAGCTGCGGCAGGGGAGGTTTAGGTTAGATATTAGGAGGAATTACTTTACTGCAAGAGTGGTCAGGCACTGGAACAGCCTGCCCAGGGTGGTGGTTGAGTCACCGTCCCTAGAGGTGTTTAAGAAACGTCTAGATGTGGCACTTCAGGGCATGCTCTAGTGACGGAGATTGTAGGGATTTTTTTTTTGCATGTGCGTATGGTTGGACTCGATGATCTCAAAGGTCCTTTCCTACCATGAAGATTCTATGATTCTATGATCAGTAGCAAGACTTGGATTCACAAGCCCTTTTCTGCTTGTGTGTTCCACCCGTGTCCTTTACAAAACCAGCTTTCCTATCCAGTTTACTTAAGGAGGAAAGTTTTATTAAGGATAGGTGCTAGGCTTGTCTTTCAGAACTCCGTAGTGCTGGGTGTTCACTGCCAGCAGGGTCTTGCACCTTCCCCGCTCTCTGTAGGACAGTTGCTGGTTTAGATGTTTGCCTAAACTCCTTTGGAGTAACTGAGTAAATGTGAGCCAAGATGGTCAGATGACAGTTTTTAACAGGAAAAAAACCAACATATTAAATAACAACCAGGTAATTTTTAATCAAAGGCTCACCAAGTTAGTGGGAAGACCCTGCTCACCCAGTGGACCCCAAGTGACCGTCAGGTCCAGACCAGTCAGGTCTGGTGCTGCAGCACAGACCGACGGCAGCTTCAGCACTCGGCGCCAACGCGGGCATTTGGTGCTAGTGGTAAAATGTGCTCACAATCAGCTTTCTGCGCTTTCGGTGTATTTTTATCTTCTGATGTCTGACACGTTCTGAACCCAGCTAGTCTCTCTCTGGGGTTTCTCCATGCTTCTATCAGACCGGCGTCTGGTCTTGTGGTTTGTGCCCCTAATGAGAAAGCTGCTTAATTTTCACACCCAGACGGAGGATGGGGTGAGACAGGAAGCCCCACCCTTTCTCATGGTGTAACTGAACTCAGCTGTTTGCATGAACTAGCAGCAGAAGCAATAGCTTGAGCAGAATGATAGCATGCTATCTATAGATTTACAGCCCTTTTTTTTTTTTTAAATTTTGCCTGCTCTGGTTATACGTGCTTTTCTAGCTGCAATGGAGACATTTCTGATTTACACCCAAGTTAGGAATATGAAATTGAATTCTTCAGCCTCCCAGTATTTTCCCAATTAATTTTTTTAAGAGACTGAAATACAGATTTCTGTGTGTTGGGACAGCTTGATGGCTTTCGGGTACACTAAATCTTTCCTTTCTAAAGATGCCGCGTAGGATGCTGTGATTTCTGCTGGTATGGTATCCACATTTCCAGTCCATCTTTAACAGGAGTGGACTGGGCCAATGGACAGAGTCCCCAGTCTCATCAAAGCACCTGCACGGAGCGTGCTCTGTCCCTTTAACTGCCTGGCTCAGAGGCAGCGAGGGCTCGTAGCCCCATGCAGTGTGGGCCACTGCACCTGCTCCCAGCCTGGCTCATCTCCCAGCGGCACTAATGGCCACCAATGGCACTGTGGCGCAGAATCTGAAGAGCAGAGAAGCCTGGAGTTTTTATTCTTTTGCTCATAACGGTCACTACACGTGGTGGGAATGCATTCGCACCCAGCCTGGGAAAGGTTACACACAGATAAACAGATGCCCTTACCCCCTTTTAGCAGAGATCTGTGTTTTCAATTAGATTTTGGAATTTGATGCCAAACTTAGACCCAGTTACAGGGAGATTTTGTCGTCAGAGGATGGATCAGAATTTGGAGCATGGGCTGCTTTGCTGAAGGTACATTTCTAAGCTAAAAGTTCCACAGACAAGGTGGCCTCTTAAATATTTTCCACTCCTTTCACCTAATGTTTTCCATTCTTAACAAGGCAAAAGAAGCCCATTTTCACTGCCACATGCACCAGCAGCATGGCAAAACCTGGCTTGACAAAGAGCACGCTGAAGTTTGAAGGGTTTCAACAGGGTCCTTGGTGGTTTGAGAACATGGGGTTGCGCTGAGTTTTAGCCCTGTTCAATAGTGCTGTGGGTGGTTTTTGACCCGTAATGGACGTGTACCGTTGTATGATACGTGCCTTTGTGTTGGCTTCCACTGCCAATTGCATAAGACCATTTGTGGTTCTGTTGACACCCCACCCCTGCTCCATCAGCAGGATTTGGCCCATACTAGTGCTCTGTCCCTCCAGAGCCCTCTTTGTGGTGGCCTCAGCTTGTCCCTAGAGGAACGCAGCTCCCACCACAGAGGTCGTCAGGGTACAGCGGCCATCGCTGCGGGCCACGAGCAAAGTGTGAGGAGAGACCCAAAGTCATCTGCTCAGCCGAGTTACGTAGGGTCGGAAATAAGGTAGGGAAGAGAAAGTGACTTACTTCAGGAAATGTATTTCCTCAGGCACCAAGCATCATGTCCATGAGCACTCCCAAATCTTAAAAATTCAGAATTTTTTCTGGGCTCATTTTCCATTCTCTGTTGCAATGAAAAGAAACGTTGAGGTATCGCACTGACCTGGTACCGCTTGGGCTGCTGGTTCTGGTCACAGGACAGAGCGCTGGGGAAGGCTTGTCTGTCTGAGAAGTAGAGGGCCAAAAATTCTTTCTACTGATCTCGTGGTTTATTTCTGTAATACTTAATTGAAGTAGAAAATTTGATCAGACGTGTCAAATGTGGCCCTGGTTGGCTAAAGCCCAAATTGGGCTGCTTAATTTCGGTTTGCCTTAAAATGGCTGACATTAAAGTTCATGTGCCCACATTTCCCTTCAGAATGTACTTTTAAAAATCTTTTTTTAGTAACTTTATAAATCTTTCTGTATCTGTTTTTCCTCAAAAATCAATTGCTTCAGAAAACAACAGTCCAAAAGCTTAAGTTAAATGTTTCACATAGCTTTTCTGGACCCACTTTGTATCATGAAGTTTCTTACAGCTGTGGACTGCGGAAAACTTATATTAACAAATCACTTTGCCCAGCACAAAGCCCATTTGACAACAAATTATTAAGTTGCCTGCAGCGGAAGAAAAACTGAATAGGAAATAAGGAAATATTTATTTCAGTCTTCTAGGGTTTGGGTTCAAGTTTTTTGTAAGTCATTTATGAAGATGGCAAAAAAGTTACACCAGATTTTCAGTATTTCTTTTGCAACTTCGTATGTTTCATTATTTGGCAAAGAGAGAAAATGAAATAAAATCATCCATATTTGAGCCAATACCAAGGTTTGCTGGCTGCCGTGGCTGGGTTGGAAGTGTCAGAGTGGGGTATATTGTTGCCTGGAACCTCTCCTAGAGTGGGATGTAATTGGTGAGTCAGACGAAGAGAAGATTCTGTGTTCAGTATCTGGTCTTGTTCCGCATCTAAGTATCTTCCTAGAGTTGTGAGCAAATTTGCTTCTGCCTCTTTCAGCGTCAGAAGGCAGCACAAAACACAGTATAGTTCATTCCTGGCCTGTTTTGGGTATTTATAGGTGGAATTTTTGATGAGTCCATGACAGCCCCAGTATTTCTGCAGAGGGGGACGGAAGTGTCTTCGGTGGGATGGCCAAGCAGAGAGACATGTACAGGAGCACAGATGGAATCAAATGACTGTCGGTTGCAGTCAGAAGGCTTATGTTTCATGAGTTTCAGAGCTGAGCCTCCATCTCTTGATTAACAGCAACATGTAGTGCCTCAGTGTTTCATAGATCAGGTGGGAAACTACTGTAACTACTGCTTTTCGCTGTTGTTAAAATGGAACCTAAATACGTGGTGGGGTTTTTTAAGCATGTACCGAGAGGCAATTCCTGCCTCAACCAGCAGATGACCTGCGTAAACAAAATGGGATAGTGCATGGAAAGAAAAGTGGTGGAGGCCATCACAGCACTTCAAAAGTCATGTTGGTGGCAGTCCTTTACTGAGTCCAGCTGAAGGGCTTTACCACTTTAGACAGCACTGGTTTGTTAGGAATACTGAGGAGTCCTGTGGTGGGAGATGACTTGAAGTTAGAAAAATCTACATGCCCCATTTTGCACCTGCTTTTCTCTCCCCGTTTTTTCACCCCGTTTCCATTTGTGGGGAAGGGAGACCTGTTTTGCCCCCATGCACGCACCTTGTTTACTGCTTTTTTTTTCTAGCAGCAGCTCATGTTTTCAGATCAGTACTGGCTCCTGGTGACAAAAGGCTAAGCATCATTTCCCAGGTCAGCTGAAATGCGTTGTGCTCCGAGCCCTCCTGGTCCTCGGTGTCAGCCTTGATTGCCAGGGGAACGAAGGGGACAGTGGAGAAAGCTGGAGATGAGACATGATTTCTTTAAACGTGCAAATGAGATCATTCTGTTGAAATATCTCTCCTCGAACCTTTCTAAAACCTGACACTTGCTCGTTTTTGTGCCTGCCTGGGGTACTGGTGCCGTCGGGCTGGGGGAGCGCTGTGGCCGAGGGGACACTGGGCCCAGGACGGCCGTCTCCAGCCCTGCCCGAACAGCATGTTCTGCAGAGCAGAGCGCGGATGGTCGGGGGGAGGAATGGGTTTCCATGCTGAGTCTTGCCACCTGTTGCCTTTTTCATTCCAAGCCCCCCTTCTTCCCCACCCTCCACCCCAGGCTCCCCTCCCCACACAGCTCACCATCCCCAGTGGATAGGGCTGGGAGCAGTAGTCACTTGCCAAATACCTTTCTAATGCTGTCACTAATTCTGCCCAGACAGCATCTCTGAGAGCAAACACAAATCTTTTCCAATGCATTGTCCTGCGTTTTCTACAAAAAGCATTTAGAAATGCCTTTTCTTAGTTGAGTTCGCTGGGAGAGACCGTGCCATAGCCACTACGGGAGTCAGCCCTAGGGGAGCCTGAAGCTGTGCCCAAAGAATCCTCTGTAAATCCACTGAAGCTGGCATTCGGCACTGGCACGGGCTAATTTTGTACTTGGGGTTACACATATACACACCCATGTCATTCTTCTTCATCTGCTACATATGGAAAGCTGCCCCAAGCGCCAGAGCGCCAGGGAATGTTTTACTAAATCCTCCAGACTGGGTTTGATTACGTTACTGCGCACACTGGGCTGGGGAAGGTGCGAGTGGCGTGTGCTGCCAGATGGGCTGGCATTAGCCAGACAGTCATCGCCTTGAGCCGCAGTCCCACGCTGCTTCCGTGAAAGCAGTAGGCTGTTCGTGGACGTGAGGTCATAATTTCCTCCTAATTAAGGTGTGCGAAAGGGATGGCATTGCTCTACTTACGTAGCTGTCGGGTTTGCCTGGAAGTCCGCTGGGAGGCTGGGGAAGGGCATTTTAACAACGGTGCTTTCAGTTCCTCAGGTACTCTTCAACTGAAGTCATTTAGATCACAATTGTCAGGAGTGAATAACCATTTGGAGAAGCAGGCTCTGAGTTCCCAATTTCAGATGCCTTGAAGGGGACTGATTTTCAGAACACAAGACATTGGCAAATAAGATCCTTCCTTTCACTGGCAGATAGAGCCGGGTTTGAAGGATTTCAGGCTCTCCAAATGTTGCCGTGCCTGTGTTTTACAGAGGCACCTGTATAAATACTTGTTTGCCCACAGAAATCACAGTGAGGTGTAAGGATGAAAAGATTCAATGTAAATATGAGCGGTTACTAGTTATTACAGCATGGTTCTGCCACCTTCCTTAGAACCAAGTTGAGTGGGAATATGGAAAGGTAGAGAGTTCGGACTTGCAAAGAGAAAGAAAAGAAATAAAAAGGAATAGAAACTGAGGTGGTACGTTTCTCTTACTTCTAGTTGTGATGCAGCATAAGGTCCAGAACCTTCTCCCTCCCTGCTGATAGACGTGTTTGTACTGGCAGGGCTTCAAGCTGGTATCCCCACTGCACCAGTTAGACCAGTAGTTACCAATTTTTTTGCAAGCCACGCTGGGACTATAGGAATTTTATTCCTTCACAGTGTTGAAGGAAAGGGGTTTTGCTTGCCAAAGGGCTTTCTTATGCTTGAGGATGATTTATGGGCCAAGCTGAGCCACTTGTGGAAAAGGCAAAGCAGCTCTTGGCAGCACCCCCAGAATCCACTGCAGCTGTGGGGTAGTGAAGTCATCGGCATAACAACCACTGCAAACAGAATAACAAAGTCTGTTCTGTTCTCGTTTAAAATAATCTTTCCAGTTCAGCAACCACATTAAACCTTACCTTTCTGCATACAAAAATAATAAAAGGCAGATAGTTTGCTGCAAATGGTGTGACTGTCTCTCTCACATTACTGCCTATCACTCCTGCACCATCTACACTTTATCGAAGTATTTTAAAAGAAGCCACATTCTGTCATACGTGTCTGTCCCTTGTTTTCACTCCTTTGTTTTTCCTTAGGTTTAAAAAGGCAGAAGAAGCCCCAGTGTTTCTTCTTTTAAATACAAAATTTGCTTTTACCTTATAACCTGTTTTTAAGCTGATTGCAAAATGACTAGTTCTGTCTTTGATTTTTCCTGCCTGTCTTTGTTTCAGGTCCCTTCAGATCCTCCTGCTTCCAAAAAGCCCAAAATAGATGACTCTGCTTCCCAATCTCCAGCTTCTACTGAGAAGGAAAAGCAGTCCAGTTGGTTACGGTCCTTATCCAGTTCGTCTAATAAGGTGATTGCTGAATATTTTGTAATCAAAAGAGAGATCAAATTAGCATATAGCATGCCCCTACTGAAACCAGAAGAGAAAATGAGAGGAAGAACTTGCCCATGTTTTCTAAGTTAATAACACTTTTATCCTTTTCCTGGTGAACATTGAGCTGTGCAGCCCTCCCAGTCTCCTTGCTCTCTGCCAGCGCTCACTCACCTTGGTTGTGACAAAGGCGTAAGCAATTCCTTCGTGCCTTTGAGGTGCAAGAATCCTGAAAGACTCAGGAGCCTTTTGTGCTCTCTGCAAACTACACGTAACTTACGGACAGAGAAAAAACATGTGAGATTCTAAATTAGTACAGTTCTCTTCCAGTGGAATCTACTAAGTAGGTAGGTCCTAGCCAGTGAGGGAGTAGTTTTAGAGATAACAGAACATACTGAAAATCATCACTAGCACTCCGTTGTGTTTATAGTTTAAAAGATTGTTTGTATTTACTTATTTTTCTTTCCCCTCCTTCCCAGAGTATTGGCTGTGTCCACCCCCGTCAGCGTCTCTCAGCTTTCCGGCCCTGGTCCCCTGCTGTATCGGCAAATGAGAAAGAGCTCTCCACCCATCTTCCCGCATTGATCCGCGACAGGTGAGGAGACATGAACCGAGGGCGGAATGGGGTTCGCAGCCCTGCAGGTTTATTTGACAGCAAGTAGCTTTATGTTTGTTCCCTTGTGCTGTTGACTGGTGGCTTTGTAATTCATTCGGTCGGTCCACTAGTATCAGGTTAAAAAGCATTTGCAGCTGCAATGTTTTAATTTGCGGAAGGTAAACAAAAATAAGTACTGATATTTTGTGCATCCATTAACTAGGTAGGTGCAACATGCCATGAAAGTCTGAAATGCGGGCTGCTTCTATGAACTTACAATCCTTTTGGGGTACGGTCATCAGAAGTTCTCTGACTTCACTGGTTAAAGGAGGATTGAGTCGCTCTCCGAGGGCGGGTGGGCAGGGACCAGCCGGCCATTTCCAGGCAACTGCCAGTCGGGAGCTGCCGCAGGTCTGATCCGCTGTCCGGGCAGCGCGTTCCCAGCACGGCCGCGTGTGGCCTCCTGCACCGACAAGAGCAGAGGAGGCCGAAGGACCGAATGGGCGGCACAGGCAGCCCCCTTCCCTCCCGATGGGCAGCGGTGCTGGGTGATGGCAGAGCACGCTGGGCGGGAGAGCCGGCGCGGGACTCCAGCTGGTAAGGCCCATCAGAAAGCTGATGCTGTGGGCCAGAGTCTGCTCTTGGATAAGGAACATAATTAAACTGGTACAAGAGTGAGTCACCACCCACAATAGGTGGGACTGCTGGTGTCACGGCACGGGAAGCGTCAGGGCAGTTACACATTCCGTCGCCAGACTTGAACTGTTCAGTCTGAAAAATCTTTGTGCCAGATTTCTGCCTAAGGGTAATGGTTTCTTTGGAAAGTTTGACTAAAGCGGCCAGGTGTTTTTAGGGAGCGTTATGGAGAACATATTTTGCTGTCCTTATGAACAAGTTTCTCAGAAACTGTGAGGATTGATTTTAAAAAAAAAAAGGAAAGAAAAAAAAAGTAAAAGAAAGCCTACCAGCGTGTCCTTGCTTTTAAACTTTTCAGTTAGTTGGGAGGGAAGGGCTAAACTGGTGTCAGAGGATGCCCTTGGTATCGCTGTGAGAAATTTGGCCAATCTAAGTCTTGGGGAAAAAACCCACCTGCGACAGGTTCAGGAGAAATAGACAGTCTTGGTGATGTTTATTGAAAAATTCTGTGTATTTGACACTGCAATGTTACTGTCCTTTCACAGAGGTTTGTTGGGGTTTTATCTGTGCTTTTACCTACATGCACTCAGATGTGTGCTGGGTCAAAAAACTAAATGCTTTTTCAACTTCCGTAGCCTTTCTTAAGGAAGTGCCATTTCCGTGTTTAGAAAACATTTGTGGATAGACAGAAGTAAAACTGTGCAGTTGGGTACAACAATAACGCATGAAGATCAGGATGAAACATCATTATAATTTTTAGACTTTGGGAGATCTCATCTCTTTGGTGCTCTTAGAATATGTGGCACTTTGAATCTGATCCCTTCTGATCCGGCTGGAGATCAGGTGTATACATCACCTCCATGTTTACATGAGTGCAAAACGCTACACAGATACATAGGCAGATTCTCAGCTGGTGTAAATCAGTGGAACTTCACTGTCATTCCAATAATTATCTTGCAGTTTCAGTGTAACATGTGCATTGGGAAGCATTTTAAAGCCGAGAATATGACTATTTTCTCCTTCTTTTTTGCCTCCCCCTCTAACAGTTTTTACTCGTACAAAAGCTTTGAGAATGCCGTGGCCCCCAATGTGGCACTTGCACCTCCAGCCCAACAGAAAATTGTCAGCACCCCCCCCTGTGCCACAGTGGTATCGCGGAGCAGCGAGTCGCTGAGCAGCACAGTCCAGCCACGGAAAAGAAAACTCGCTGCGGAGAACCCAGTTATCCCAGAGGCAGCAGCCACTGTTGCGGCCACCGTTACTGCCACTGAAGAGGATAAGGAATCAGAAGCAGAAATTGAAGTAGAAACCAGGGAAGAATGTAAGTGATCGTTATATCTGCCTTTATTTTGTTTTATTTGTGCTGGGTTTTCCTCAGTAATTCACATGAGTGAGCTGTTCAACTCCTGGTGTGATTAAATGTAATTCTGGAAGCCTAATACCTCATCAGGATGTAAAAATACGGCCTTAAATAATAACGAAAACCAAGAATGGAACGTAAGCTGGGGGGGGGGTTTCCTGGGAGAGGAACATGCGTTGACAGAAAGAAGCAGCTGAGCCAGAGGTGTCCACTAACCTGGAGTCTTTTATTAAAGCAGGTAAATGTTGTGCAGGGGACAGATTGCATGTGCTGTTCACATGAAAAGTGATGGTTTGCTCTCTGATCACGAGCCATCTATAAAAGCCTTTGTGGGATATACACAAACAGCCTGTAAAAATTCCAGAGCGCACACACGTGCAAGTGTGGAATTTTGTGTCAAGGAATGTGGTCACAGTCTCAGGACGGCATCCGTGGCGCTGAATACAGAAAGACCCAGAGCCGGTATGTTCCTGAGCAGCGTTCCCGAACGGGGCCTCACAGCGAAGGGTGAAGAGACTGGTGTCACCTCATTAACGTCACTTAGATAATTCTGCTGCTGCCCTCAGTGGGTTCAGTCTTCACTCAGTACATGCAGTTTGTGAAGAAAGAAGAAATTTTACCCCCTGAAAACAGCAGGATCACGTAGGTTTCCCTGAAGAAATCTGTTTCTTGGCACCCACGGTGAAAACACTGTTTGTGACATAAATTCCAAAGTCACGATTCAAGCAAATTGTAAGTCGGTCCCTCAGGTCAGTCAGGTTTGCGTTTTCATCACATTTCAAGTATCAAGGCATAAAGCGAGTATTTTCTTTCTTCCATTTTGCTCGTTCAATATTGAGTATCTCCTCTGTACAAAAGGGCCTCAGCATGTTTATATTCGTTTTAGACAATTTTTAATTAATTTTCAATGTTTCTATTTTTCAGTCACCTCCTCCTTATCCTCGCTCTCCTCCCCATCCTTCACTTCATCCAGCTCCGCAAAGGACATGAGCTCGCCTGGGATGCAAGCCCCAGCCCCAGTCAGCAGTTCATACGAGGTTGCACCACATTCCGACTCTCACAGCAGCGGGTTGGAAGCCGAGCTGGAGCACCTAAGGCAGGCCCTGGACAGTGGCCTGGATACAAAAGAAGCCAAAGAAAAATTCCTCCATGAAGTTGTTAAAATGAGAGTGAAGCAGGAAGAGAAGCTGAACGCTGCCTTGCAAGCCAAACGCAGCCTACATCAGGTAATGCTGCAAAACAGCTTTCTCTTCCCGCTGTCTCCAGATACTCTTCCAGGTAGAAGCCATTAGGTAGTCTCATGTGAAAAGGAATTGCCTCATTTTTCCCAAATAGCAACAGCCTTTACTGGGGTACTGCTTGTAAATTCAGCTGGGAAACCAAAGCATACAGGAACCATTCCTACATTTTTACGCTTGCCACCTGGTTTTGCCTTGGGGTGTAAATCCATGGTTACCAAAATCAACATCTTGTCATTACTGAAAAAATCTCCTAGTCCAGCACAGTTTATTTTGTTTTCATTTCACTGAACTAAAAACATTTCTGTCCTTATGGAGGCTTTATCTGTAGTTTTAAAAGATCTGTGACACTCCTGCCATTGCCCAGCTGAGGGAGGGTATTCCTGGGACACAGAGACAGTTGCTGAAGCTCTGATGAAGAGCTGAGCTGCTGCTCCTCGTTAAGCATCCCATTAGCCATCTTCATTCAGTGAAACAGCTCCTTATTTGTGGAAATCCTTCATACATCGGTCACGTCAAAGAAAGAGCAGTCAGACAGAAAAGGCAGCAGATAAGTACTGGCCATTCCCAAATCCCAGGGGCTGAGCTCAATGGTGGGTGAACCTTTGTTTTATTGAGCCAGGGCAGAAGTAGTACGTAGAAATGGAAGGCAGAGCCAGTGCAGATTGGCGTGTCCTCTCCCAGTGTTGCGCGTGGAGCTGTAACCCGGCTAGAAATGTACGCCCTGCGGCGCAGCTGGGGTGCCGGCTGTGGAACAAGGGCCTTGTTTCATCGGGGACGGGAGGTGGGAGAGCAGCACCTGCACTCTTGGGCAGCAGCAGGCGCGGGGCCTGGTTAGCTGGCACGAGGCAGGTGGTTTCTTTGGGGAATGAAACAAAGGACAGCGCTCACGCACGTGATCTGCGTGCGATATGACTGCTGTGTTAAAAAAGCACCAAAAGCCCCCAGTAGTAGATCCACTAGCAGGCAGGAGGGGGTGAGAGGGAGATTGTATTGAGTGCGTAGATGTGATCGCAGTGAGAATTGTAACAGAAGTTTGACAACTCACACTTCTGCAAGAGCTGCGTACAGCAAGCCAGGTTCTGGGCCGCTCGCCTCTCGGGCAAAGCTGCAGGTCGAGGTCCTGGAGAAGGGAGGCCGAGAGCTGTCTGTTCAGCTGAATGCTTCGTTGTCGCCTTGAGCAAATCCCTTCATTCCCTCTTGTTTTATTTTATGTATTTAAAAGTAAATATTTATAAGTAATATATATTTAAAGCTAATTTTTAAATATCCAGACTAAATACATAGGGTGTACTTAAAGCAGGAATTAAATGAAGTAGTTGATGAAGCAGGATTGAGTGTCAGAGCGAGAGGGAATACGGTACCTGGCCATCGTTTCCCATTCGGGCAGCTGGGGGTTTCCAGTTCCCCGTACGGACGGGACTCGTGTCCCCGCTTCCAGGGGCTGCGCTAACAATGGCCCGGCTGGGAAGTGAGATTGTCAGCAGAGTGCATTTCCCATGACCCGACGGCAGCGTTACTTAACAGAAACACGTTGCTGCGAGGGTTCGCCTCTGACAGAGAGGAAATGCTGCTGCTGGGGGGAAAAATGGAACTTTAGTTTCTAATTTAACCACTTAGGAGACAGAGCTTTAGTGAGCCGCAGTTCTGCGCTTATGATGAACGTGTCTTTTAACAACAGCTTTTAAAAAGCTTGAGTTTCTTCCTTTGTAGCTTTAGGTTCCTTATCATTATCACTTCAATTAATGGCTCTCTCTTGGGTTTGAGATTTCAAGTAACAGCTCCCATTAAGAACCTGGACAGTGAGAGGGGCGGTTTCCAGAGCAAGGCATGGTTTTGATTTAGCCTCAGGTTTTAGCCTGGAGTTTTCCAGATGCTGTGACGGAGCGGTGCCTTGGCTGGTTGCCAGGAGACTTAGGGCCACACACCAGTTACCTCGAGCGAAACAGAACCGCCTCCAGTTAGAAGACGCACAATTTGGTTTTCTCTCATAGTTGCCTTAAGTGGATTTTGGGGGGACTTGATAAAATGGAACTGCTTACTGAGCTCTTCAGCAAGCAGCGAACTTTCTTCTTCAGCTTTGCTCTACACAGAGGGCATTCACAAATCGCATTTATCACAGCGCTGTGTATCGTCAGTGCGTTCAATCAAAGTGCAGGCGTTACAGTTGGTTTGTTTGAGACTCGGAGCTGGTGTAGAGCACATTGCTGGGAGCTCTCTCCAACTGCGGTTCATCTTTATTCACTCACAGATGGTCACAGCTATTTTGCTTGACAAAGCAAAATGTGGTGTATAGCTTTGTATTATCCAAGAATTCAGGGTATCTTGAGTGTAGGATCGCACGTGGACTTGAAGGAGAAGAGCTTGTACAAAGTTCCGAATGAGGTTTCGACATGAGCCTTCTCGGCCATACCCAGCAGCAGGTGGGAATTTGGATCGCTCCTGCTTTGCACTAACTCAGTCTCTGCTCCTCGTTTCTCACAAGTTTGCTTTTGTGTCCTAGGAGCTGGAGTTCCTCAGAGTGGCTAAGAAAGAGAAACTGAGAGAAGCAACGGAGGCGAAGCGCAACTTACGGAAAGAGATTGAACGTCTGAGAGCTGAGAATGAGAAGAAAATGAAGGAAGCCAATGAGTCTCGGATACGACTGAAGAGGGAACTGGAACAAGCCAGGCAGATCCGGGTGTGCGACAAGGGCTGTGAGGCGGGCAGGCTCCGGGCCAAGTACTCAGCCCAGGTAAGGCCTGAACGCGGAAAACTGGGCTAACAAGTGAGCTTAGTGTCTGCAGTTCTCAGGGTTAGTTCAGGTGTCTGTCTGTCCGCTAATGCCAGTGGCCTTGTTTTGTCTAACGCGATACAAGTCCAGCTCTGTTCTGGACGTCGTCCCTGCCCCATCACGTCTGTTTACAGCCCTAGTCCCTACCGCGTGGTGTTAACTGACGCCACACTCTGACCTCTTCTGTCAGTCACACAACTCTGCCTAGGACCTTGCACATTTGTCATTGAAATCACCATTTACAGAGAAATAAGACAAATGCTAGCCATCATTTCAGCTCCACTAATGCTCTGTTGGCACTCTCAGTGCACAGGGATCCATTTCAATACCGGAATATTAGGCAGAGCCATTTTCTCTAATAGTGGTGCTGTTCCTTGAAATTGCCCTCGACCTACAGGAACTATTTAAAACAGGAGAAAAAACCAAGGCCCGTCAGTGAGCAAACTGCAGGGCTGGCAAGGCGTGATGTTTACAGTTGTAAAGCAGAAGAAGAGCACACTGTCAGGTCTAAGAAAAGACTTCCAGTTTCATCTCAATGGAAGTTCTAGGAATGCAGGAACGTGCTGTTACAAGCAACATCTATGCTTTAAGCTTTAGAACTAAAAAATCTCTCCCCGCCCTCTCCGCATCAGATTCTTTTGTAATAAAAGATTTTGAAGTTTATTTAAACCATCCAAAGCCAAGCGATCCAAGAGCTCAGGCTGCACATCCTTAAGTCGTGGTGTCGCGTTGGTGTCGCAGGGCACATGGAACGCAAGGCCGTCCACTCCTCCAGGCCCCCTCAAATGACCCGGCATTAACACGCCGAGCCCCAAGCAGCATGGCAGCTCCTGGCGTTCCGTGAGAAACAGCCCTGGAGAGGAATCCATTGCCTGCCCTGCCTTCCCCTTCCTCCAATAAAACAATCCCAGTTGCACAGTAATGCAGTTCCTATCGCAGGGCACGGTCCCACGCCCGATTTAACCCCCTCGCCCCCCCGCGCTAGAGAGAGGGGCTCTATAGAGCCAGCCCCTCTCCTGCAGGCTCCTTCCCTTCCGCTGCCCGCCTGCCCGGGGGCTTGCCCTGCCCCGCTCCCACCTAAACACCCCCTGCCCACCACCGGCCCCAGCACCGAGCCTGCCCCAGGAATGTGGAAGTAAAAGGCAAGGGTCAGCAGGCGCTGGCAGCAGAAGGGCCCTGAAAAATGAGGCACGCTTGCCTAAATTTAAACTCCTGCAGCAGAGCTGTATCACTTACATGCAAATGCCACAAAGGTGTCACACAGCCGCAAGATTGACTTGCAGGTTGTGACACACCTGCAGTAATGGTACCGGCAACACTTCTACACCGTGTTTACTACAGCAGCTTTCCTGCCGCGCGTGTTGTTAAACACACACGCAAACGTGTTGTTAGGCCTGAAGCGTGAGCTGCAGCTATTTGGTGTGGTTACTTTAAGGGGGGAGGGGAAGGAAAACAAAAAGCAACAGCAATCAGAAATTCTTCTAAGGCCAGGCTCAATAACGGGAAGGGGAGTGGTGCGCTTGTACCAGTATGAGCCATGTCTGCCCGGGAGCCCCGCAGCAGGAAATGATGTGGGCTTCCTCCGAGCATCGCAGGATGTCTCGCTGATAAGAGGTGTCCAGACTAAACAGAAGCAGAGCGAGCGCTGCTGCGCTGGGCGGTGCCGGCAGTTGACTTCCACTTGAGGGGAAAAAAGGCAAGGCAAGAGCAAGTGCAGCTAAAAGTAAACCCCTGCGGACCCATCCGGACCAACCGGCGCGTTGCAACGCTGCAGGTGTGTCCGCCCCGGTCTGTGAGACACGTGACAGTTTTTGACAATGTAGATTTTCAGTCTCCTAATAAATTCCCTCCTTGGAGTCTGGAACTGCTTTATTTAGCAACTACCTCACAGATTTCTGCGTGGCACTCCAGGTATTTTTCTATCAAGTAACTTCAAAGCCTGAATTTTACAAGACATCAATATAACTTAAGTTCTTAAGTCGTGTAAGAAATTCTAAAATTACGCTTTATCCATCCTTGTCTCTTTAATTTGGAGTGCACACACACAGTCGGTCACTTCGGTTGTATTCGTTACTTCTTATTTTTGAGGAAACTACAATTCTCTAGACAGGCTGAGTCCGAGCAAGCATCAGGCAAGCAAGAGAGGAAATAACCACTTCAGGGTTGACTGTCTTTGTGTAAGCTTAAAGTACTCGATGCTTAATTGAGTATCCGTGTGGTTTTGGGCCTGCCTTTCTTCCCACCTTGAGCCTGAGAGCTGAACATGGATGGGGTGATGGGGTAGCCTTCATTTGAGCCCAGAACATATGAGTTTGCCTTCCCTTTGTTAAATAACAGGCTTTGATAACCGCTTGTCTGTTTGTGGCCTGAAATGGTATCTTTCAAGCCAGTGCAGTTTTTCTAATGTTTACACCCCTGAATACCGGGGCTTTTCTCTGCCTTTGGTATCAGTAAGTGAAAACTAGGATGATTGACTGACTGCTGAGGCCTTCGGGGAGGCTGAGGCCATCTGTGTCTCTTGCTGTAAGTTGGAAAAAGACTGTTAGAGCTCAGCATGTGAGCTTCTCTACAGCTATTTGGAGCATTTATTTCTTTAAGTGCATTTCTGTGCAAAGTTATGATGCTTTAGGACCTGCGCAGTCCCCTTGCTTCCCTCCCCAGGCCAGCCGCTACCTACCAGGTGAAATGGTGCTAATTCCCACTGTTGCTCGGAGAGTTTCTGCTCGCTCAGAGGGCTCCCTGTGGCCCAGTTCTCGCATCCATGTTCACAATCCCCTTGCCATCTGCACTGTGCCCGCCTTGCCTCCCCACGCTTCTGCACATTTTAAAGTGCAGGATATAAAGGTTCTTGTGTAGGGGAGGGTACTGCACTGGCTCTTGTTGGACATTACTCTATCGCGGAGACACGGGCTATTCCAAAGGTGACTGGGGCTGTTCCTGGTCTCTCCTCTTAAGAACCGTTGTAAAAGATCCGAGAGTAAATTACCCGCGCAAACTTAGCGTGTGGTTCAGTTTGCTGAAGTGCTGTCTGTGTAAAGAAATGAGAGTAATGGCTTAAGAAGTACAGTCACCAGAGCTCCGTTGCACTAAGGCACTCCTGACTACTCTGTTTTTCAGCCTCCTTTCTGCAACTTAAGCCACCAGAAATATTTGAGAAAGTCAAAGCTAAACAGTTCATGCAATGCACTTGCACAATTGTACAGCAGCGTGCGCAAAAATAATAGGGAAAAGGGAATTCCTTCCTCACCTCAACCTTTATAGTCTCAAGTCTGAAGTACATGCTGTTTTATTCCTCCTCTCACTTTGTCTGTCTTACAGGCTACAAACACACAATGGAACTGAAACATTAAAATAGTTCATGATGTTTCTTCCTCTGCTTTTCTCTAGATTGAGGATCTGCAGGTTAAGCTTCAGCACGCGGAGGCTGACAGGGAGCAGCTCCGAGCTGACCTGATGCATGAAAGAGAGGCTCGGGAACACTTGGAAAAAGTAGTCAAGGAACTTCAGGAACAACTGTGGCCTAAATCCAGCAGCCAGCCCAGCAGCGAGAGCACAGCGAGCAGCCTCGAGAACTGAGCAGCCACCGCAGCGTCTGACACACCTTCAGAACGAGAGTGTGCACAGTAAGGGAGGAGGGGTGGGGACGCGTGTAAGTGCATGTGTGAGTAGTTGTGTCTTGGCACACAGATCTCTGAATATGGATTCTTATTAGTCGGAAGGCAAATGTTACTCTTTATAACAGAAGCACTGAATTACGCCTCTTTTTTTTCCAATCCATATAGCACAACATCTTACTGTGCCTATAAAACACAAAGTGTTTATAAACAAAATACTTTTAAGTCCACAGCAAATTTTCTACCGGCAAACTCCAAGCAAGCAGCATCGTCCAACTAAAATCAGCGTAAAAGGCGAGCATGGCAGTGTTTTTGTGTTGCCCTTCTGCCTGTTGGAACATTTTGGAATTCAAAAATAAACAAACTTTTCTTATAAGCTATTTAAAAGAATTCATTACACAGACTTGGTATTAAAAAATTAACAAGATTTTTATAATGAACCTTTAAAAGCAAAACAAAAAAAAATCTTCGATGCACAATTTTTAATGACTTGTTACAGGCTTTGGGATTCTTAACGTAGAAGCCCTCTGGTGATGATGCCATTTCATTAGCAGTTTTCCAGCCATCTAGGAAGCCATCGCAGTTTTAATCCCGTCACGTGGTTGTATGAGAATTTCAGAGTGCTTTTCAAAGTTGATTTTTTCCTTAGAAAGAATTCTCTTCATTTCCTGGCCTGAACACAAGACGAAAGGAAGACGCGGGACTGTAAAGGGGTGGGTGGGAGCGGGGATGGGAAGAGAAGACGTTACAGAGCAGCCTTACAGACTTCGGCCTGTGCAGACAGACCACGCCAGCTCTTCCGAAGACGTCTTCGTTAATCGCTGTGTTCAAAAGACTCACTTCATCCAAGAGCACTTCAGCTTTAGGAAAAGAAAGAAGGAAATAAAGGAAGGAAATTCATGATCTGTTAAGTCAGTTGAGAAATAAAGCAGAAGACATACGCGTTTTGAAGTCATTCTGAAATCTTTACTTCAGCTTTGTGTTTTCTGGAAAACTCATCTTTGTTGCACCATCTTCCCATAAATTCAGTATTTACCTGCTTTTATTATGAACTGTCAGTCAGGATTTCTGTGCCCAAGGAGAGTGCAACATCACATTGTCGGATACTACAGAAAAGAAAACCAACATTTTTGCTGCTGTGAATAAGCCTACATCTTTTTTAAAAAAAAACTTTTTTGTTTTTAAAAAAAGAAATTACTTTAATTTTGGGATCCAAGCCGCAGCCCCGGAATAAAAATGCAGCATGCCATCACTTTGTCTTGTTGTTGGTGTTATTGTTGTTGTTGTTGTTTTGTTTTGTTTTGTTTTTTAAAAACTGCACTTTGTCAGAATCTTACTCTGCATTTTATTCCATATTTCTAAAGTTTACAAGTTGAGCATTCTAGATTCTACCCTGCCTAGCAGATGGGAAAATCGTCAACCTGGTTTTCCACCGTGTGACACCTTGCATCAGCATTTGCGTTTATGCAAAATGAGGATTCCGCAGGTATAGAATGCCACCAACTCTGGATTTGCCAGACCAGTGCGCTGCTGGTTGAGTCTGACACCGGTTTGGCGTGGCTTTGTATCCCCCGGAGCTGGGAAGCAGCAGAGATGCTCCCGCAAGTGCTCGACAAATAAAGTTGGTGCTTTACTGAACAAGAGAAAAGTGATTTTCACCCGTAAACACTCACCTCTGACACACTCACGCTTATCAGCATGAAGTGAAAATTTGATCTGGGGCTGCAGACGTGCCTTCCAGCTCATTTTTCCTCTCAGCATCTTATATAGGCAATGCTGACACTTTTTTTACCTTAAAGAATAAAAAGAAAAAAAAAAAAGAAAACCCTATGCATCATCATACACAGAAGTTATTCTAAACGAAGAAACGTATTTCCAGTAATCTTTATTTGCTTTTGGACATTAATGCAAACTACATAAGCTTAAAAATTATTTCCCAGTAGACAGAAAGCGGCTTCCAATCCTAAAATTACAGTATTTACTTACAGTACATTAGAGAGATTATTTTTTTTTTTAAACAAGAGCTGTTTGCTTGAAACCATTATAATAACCATTATAATAACTGTGAGCATTAACAAAGAAGTTCATATATACGTTTTAGGTACAAAAAGAAGAAATATGAAAGGAGTAGAATTACTGGGACAATGTCAAACTGTTGGGAGCAAGAACCAGTTGTACCAAGTCAATCAGAGGAAAGTGGCCGTTTCTGCAGGGCCGTGCCCCTGTGTGTTTGGGATGCTGGAGACCGAGTCCAGAGGCAGATCTCCTCTTCTAAAGTGCAATGCAAAAGGAATTTTGATTATGCTTAAGCAGGTTTTTTTAATGTGTTTTTTTTTCTTCTTTGTATGTTTTTTTCTGCAATTATTAAATCATATGCATGGAATTAAAATCTCTGCCATACGTATATTCATTAATGGGCATTATTACTGTCTTATGTAAAGGGTTTATTTTGTTATGCAGTATGCATAAAAATGTTCTCAGCCTTATGATTTCCAGATCTGTATTATTCACTTATTTCTTCAAGGGAAACTAAATAATTTTAGCTTCAGTTGATCATTGTGCATTTCAAGTGTCTCATGTGCTGTGCTGCCACGTCAAGAAATTACACATAGAACAACCCTATTCCCACCCCCACTGCCAGCTTCTTTGAAGCCTTACTTTTGAAATTTTGTTTGTTTGGGTTTTTTTCTCTGCTCTTTGATTGTGCCCATCCCCTTATGACTCAGCAAAAACCGGCACCATGCGGAGCTCTGGTTTTTCACAGGAAAAGTGTCCCACTTACCTGTGGCACACGACCTGGTTTTTCTTTCCTGTGTGCCCTGGGAAGCACGCGCGTTCGCTGGCACAGTGGCTTCTGTGCGTATGATGCTTTTATCCTCCAAAATTCATGAAATCTGCATTTTTTTCCAAAGGAAAAAAAATAGAACAGAAAATAGTCTTATCGATAGTAGATAGTCGTGTCAAACACCCAGCATCACCTCTGCTTCATGCGTAAATGGGGTAACATTTGCAAGAAAGAAGCCTCCAAAATGGAATCACAACTATTGTCACAGCGCCGTGGTTTCTTCTTTTGCTGGGCACTACGGTCGTTCTATAAAGCGTAATATACGGCAAATGAACTTCACAATGGTCGAGGTTAAGACTCAATAGTATTTGATCACGGGAGTGAAAACATCCCAATAAAAATGGTTCTGTCAATTAAGGTTTTAAATCAGGACGAATAAAGAAGGTGCAAGAAGACTGGGAAAAAGGTTCTACACCAGCCGTTAATCAATGGGAGAGGTTTAAAGGATAGGAGTCTATCTTAAATAATTTTGTCTTTCCTAAATACGCTTTAACAATAAAATATGAAATATTTCTGCAGAGTATATAATTTGTTTCTAATTCAGCATTCCTGTGCATGTAATTAATTTTAAAATTGCCAGAAGACAGACACAGAGACACTAAGTTTAGAAAAGGGCTGTCAAAACTGTGGGAATCTTCAGAGAAAAAAAATGTTAGTGAAGGTGCTCGAGGTGTGGGAGTTCTGTGTGTAATTTCTGTGTCTGCAACACCTGAAACAATCCGTAGTGGCCCCGTCAGGCGGAATTGCTTTTGTTTCGACTTACTGTGGAGTCCCTGCTGCATTCCAGTCGCACTCCGGCCCGTGAGTGTAGGAATTACAGAGTCACATCTTCTCATTTCATCTGCTCTTTAGTTTCCTTTAAGAAGTTAAAAGGGAGAAGAGGTGTTTCACATACAGGCTGTTGACTCTCCCTGTACTTAAAAATATATTACTTAATACTTGTATATTCAGTTTAATTACTCATTGTTTCTATTACTGAAAGAAGACTTAACGAAGGGAAAAAAAAAACCAACAGCAATAACATTCATATCTATGGAGCAGCTAACTAGTATACATAATATTCTGCTTTTCAAACAGAACTAGCCAATGTAAAAAAAAAAAAAGTTAAAAGTAAATTCAACATGTAAATACTTTTTTTCATTTTACACTGTTGTATTATAAGTGTATATGGTGTTTACTTTTTCAAAACTTTCTTACCTGGTAGTTGTCTTGTTTTATGAGTTGTGTTTTTAACTAAGAAGAACCTTTGCTGTCGTTAGGAAAAACAAAACAAAATCTTTTTGCAAGTTTTAATGTGGGTTAACCTTTCTCCATCATTTGCATTTGAATTGTCCTTATTTTCACTGTAAAGTATTTTATTACCAAAAGGTAGATTTTCTTTCCATTCTGCCCTCTCATCAGTCCATGTGTTTTAGAGAGAAGTTTTTTGTTGGTTTGGTTGTTTCTTTTTTTTTTTTTTTAATCAAAAGAATTCACAGAAATGACATTTTTTCAATTGAAGAAAAATAAATCTTTACATTTATAATAGCCAATAGCATTTCAGCACATTTTTGTTATCCTGGTCTCTCCTATGCTGCTGCTAATGACAATATTATGACTTACTCTACTATTCTAGAACTATTTTTATGTAAGTAATGTATGCTTTCTTGTTTATAAATGCCTGATTTAAAAAAAAATAAGAAAAAAGCTTGGCATATTTATCTATTTCGCTGTGTACCTTGATAGTCCTTTTCCACCCCCTTTTCCACATCCCCTCCCCTTGAAGCAGATAATATTGTAAAATAAAGGACTTTATGAGATTATGTATGAAAATAGCTATGCTTATATACCACAGTGACTGAATGTACAGTGTATAGACGCATTACCTAAAATAAAATTGTTTGTCCAGAAAAAAATAAATAGATATGGGATGTTTTTTGAGTTTTGTGTGCTCGCAGCTGTGGCTGAGTTGTTCAGGCCAGGTAAAGCGTCGGAGACGTGCAGGTGTCTGAGGAAGCACCAGGCACCTCTGCTGGAGGGGTCGGGGCTGCCAGAAGGACTTTAAGTTAAACACCACAAACTTAGAGAAACTCTGCAACACGCATGCACACACAGAACCCTCCATACTGTCATTTCCTGCCATCTTTTATCTTTTCTGGCATGCCAAAACCAAAAAATGCCTTAGCACTTAACGACCTGAGGCTGGAAACAGCACCTTCCTCACGTGGCTTCCCCGAGGCCTCTCCAAGGCTCCACTAAAGCGCCGGGCGGTTTCAGGGCTGCACCTGACAGTGTTGTGGGGAGAAAGGAATTTAATCGGAAACGATGCACAGCCCTTTGTGGGGAAATTCTAACAACGGAGTGAAATTTCTTTTGAATAGTGAGAATTGTAAGCATATAAAAATTTGTACCAAGTCAAAGAAAAAGAAATACAAGAGAGGAAAAATGCAAAAAGCAGAAGATGGAAACATATGTTAAAGTAATTCTCTCATGGTTTTCTGAGAAATGGCTGCAGAATTTCCACAGCTCTGGTACATTTCTTAACATGCCCTTGTAAAACACTGGAAAAGCCAGAGAATGAGCGGACAGCTTAAAAAGAAATAAATCTCTACTCGTATTTCTGAGTCATTGCCGCCGTGCTTTCTAAGGGCTTGGTTTATTTCCTGTTTCTGCCACCTGGGCATCAGCAGTGGCAGAGCCGGGCTGAGCCGCTGCCGCTCCATGGAAGGTGAGATCTGTCAGATGCTCCCGGCCCGGCGCACCGACAGAAAGCTCTCGCTGCATCCCCCAGCTCACCCCAGAGTCACGCCTCGACGGGCTGCTTCTCCCCTCGCCCCTGCCTGACTGGGAACTGCCAACACTCACCAGTACAGCCAAGGAGCGCACAGAAGCTGGCCAGCTTTTTCAGCCTGCGCTCATATGTTTGGCACATTTAAAGCCTTAAAGAACAGGATGCAACTACATTAGTAACTTCCACCCCCAAATGCCAGCAAAATGGGGATTCCACCCATTTTTGGTACCCAGTGGAACCAGTAAGGTTTTAAGTCTAAACGCGGGGCCATATCGTTCGTTCACTTGTAAAAAGATCTTGTGCCCCCATGTCAATTCATACACGTCCTTTCACTTGTACATCTGGTACTGTGATTTGGTTTCTAAAATTAAAAACAAAAGTTCAAATAAATTTCCTCTATGTAGTTAAAGTATACAGCTGATAAATCTTTTACGTTTTCTGATATACTTAAGTGATACACTTCAAGTAACTTTGTTCCACAGATTTTGTACACAAAGAAGTAGGTCTGAAGAGAGCAGATTGCCAGTCACTTTCAGGCAGACCAGCTGTGTTTCTGTCAGCACATCTCGTTGGCGTTTTCTTTCAAATTTTTCGTATCTTTGGAAATACCCCATTTTGGAGCAAAATGGCTTCAAAGAAAGGAAGTTGTTCTCCTGTCACAAGGGGCAGGAGCCACACTCCCAGCTCCGTAAAGAATTTACCAGCTCATTTTCTTAACTTGAAATAGTAGAATTCCTTTCAATTAGCAACATAGGGAAAAATTTCAACTTCATTTACCATTCTACTGCAAATCAGTAAATCAACCCAAATTCCCATAGATACAGACCCTACTGCCCCCACGCTGATAAAAGAACACTTCAAAATTATTATGCAAGGAGACAAAGACAAGAGACAAATTTTTCCACACCATGAAAATGGCTTCAAGCTCACTCGACACCCCGTGCTGAAACAGCAAAGGGATGGTTTGTCCCAAAGGAGCCCTTCCTGGTGGGAGAATGACGATTCCCCCAGAGAACGTGTGGTAGTTTTGCCGTTACAGACAGAACCGCACCTATCCCAGCCCTGGGTCAGTGCCAGTTGCCAACTCAGGTCAGAAGGACACACCACTTCTGCAGTTTTCAAAAGAACCTGGGAGTAAACCTTGTTTGGTTTAGTTTCCTTCTGAAGTTAGCTGAGGCTAACTTGGAAATAAGGCTTGGCCTGACGTGTGGAATCTCTGATGCCTGAATCCAGCTATCCAGCCCTACTGGACACCTTCTTTATTCTTGGACTATCCCTTTTCAGCTATCCCAAATTTATCTGGCTACTGGGCATTCTAGGAGCTTTCATTTATCTGACCTAGATTACAAGAACAAACACACAAAGCAAAAAACTATATTTCATTTGCCTGTCCTGAACTCAAGTCTTTCAGATGGGAGCTGTGCACTCGAGATGACTGTCACCAATCCCCACGGAGCTATGGGTTCAATTTTGGCAAATCTTGAAAAGACACATAAAATTACTATCAATTTTATTTTTTCTAGCTGGCTTATATAGAAAACCAAATATCACACAAAAAACCCCAGAGCTTCTAATCTGCCAGCTACAGCTGTGTATCAAGGACGCCAGTTTAATTTGACATTGTAAATTAGGTGTTCACAAGTGGTTCACGAGTCTAAGAGACAGCTGGGGACGTACTGAGAAAAGCCGTATTTTCCGAAGGCACTAAGTCAGGTGCCTGTCAGAGAGTTTCTTACTGGGCAGCAAGAAATTGAGATGTCCAAAACACTCATATGGGCACTTTTCTTTTACTCCGTTTTCCTCACCTTTTCTGGATTTTTATAGTCTTTCTTTGGCATCATGCCTGTACCGATGCAGCTGCAGTTCACGCAGAGGCCATCGCTACCTCTTAACTTCATCCGTGTAGCGCCTGAAACGCCCATTTGCAGAGACAAACCAGAGCTGTCTAAAATACAGGGCAAATTACAGAGAGTGAAAATGGGAGAATGAAGCAGATTCTTCGATGTTGCTTCAAATTCAACAATTAAACAAGACTTAATGAAGAACTGTTTAGTTCCATAGACATTCTTACTGCCTAACATGTTACACTAGAACACACAGCACTTGTCACCATTTGAGGCAGCTGGCTATGTCTAAAGCAGAACTTTGTGAAGAGATGAGCCACCTCTCCTGGTGTTACTTCTCAAAGTGACTGACTTTTCATGCTGTTCCTGGTACGGAAGCAAAATAGAAAACCAGATTTGGATTGATAGGTGTTAAGAGCAGAGGCTGAAAACATTATTATATACTCTGTCACCAAGGAACTCTGAGTGCAACACCACATACTGGTAAGAAAGACCAGGCAAGCTGTCTTGTGGTTATGACTAAAGGGGTAACTGGGTTTTGAAAACTCCGGTTATTCTGCCAGAATAACTTTAATTTACTTAATACAAGAACCAAAACACTAGGAATCAGACACGAACCTACTCAGTCGAACACTTCTGAGTACCTCCAAAACCAAAAATGCATTCACATTATCAGTTGATACTCTGAGTTCAGCTAAAGCTGTCAATGCCCACAGAAACCTGACTCATAGAACTTGGTATGCTTAAGTACCCCTTAAGTTCAACTTAATTTCACAAAGTGGAAACAGTTAAAAAGTCTAATAGAGGCCCCACTCCCCTTTCTGCTCAGTTCTCCACAAATAATGAGCTACAGCTCCTACCCCAAACAACCTTCATTCCGAACAGGAACAGCAAAGAACGAGGGGAAAAAAAAATCAATGGCAAAGTGAACTGAACTGACTGAAGCTCGAACTGTCTGCTGGAGATCAGAAACAAAAATCAGATTTCCTGAGGCCTGAAGTAAAAAGTCTTCATGTCTTATTTAACAGCTTATGTTATTCAGCCACCAGGAAAAATACCCAACCAAAAACCCCCCCCAAACCCCCTCCCCCCCCACTCCCACTCCTGGAGCCGCTCACTCTCCACGGGGTGGACACACAGGGAATGCCAGTGCTTGTATGGAGCACAACTCAAAGAAATAGCTACAAAATATCAAAACTACGATTGAACAACAGCTCAGGGCTGCACCTCAGTCATTTCCATTCCGCTGTAGGCAGCACCCCTTATTTATACCTAACAGATGGAGCAAAGGGAAAACTTAACACATACGTAGCAGAGTGGAGGTTTGATAGGGATTTTCGGCAGAAATTATGAGAGCCCTTGTTACTGCCCATGGTATCCAAACCCTACTTTTTACGTGCTCCCACCTTCATTTGCTGAAAAGATATTAAAGAAATACATCTTGGCACATCTGCAAGGAAGGGATAAAACTTGCAGAAGATGATAGGAACCAGGGAAGCAGTAAAAACCCAGGAGTGTCAGAGTTAATGATGATATGTGAGTAATCCAGTTATAACGGCACTGTCAGTAGGAAGAGAGCACAAATATAATAAAACACAGCTGTATGACGTACACTCCAGTGGAATTTTTATTAGATGGCTTATGCGCACTTTAAGTATACCTGACTGCAATGCAAATTCCCACACACTTTTATTTGGGAGGGAAAAAAGTTTCCACAGATCTCTGCACTGAACTGATTTAGGTGAATTGTCCTGTACAGCATCCGCGAGTTTTCTGACTCATCTTTTTGAATTTACTTTTGTATTTGTTTTCTGCTGAATCTGCTGAATTATCTGGAACCTTGAGAATTTCTTGCTTTTAAGTACTTCCCCAGAGCCCATTCTAAGCCAGCTATCCTAGTGCCCTGGCCCGTCTACCACTTGCCCAAATGACTACTCCCGTATCTCCCAGGTGTATGAACTGTAAGAGAAAAACCCGCAGGACAAGAGGAACCCTACATGGGTGAAAGGCAAATGAGGTTTTACTGCTTCAAAGGAGGACAGATTTGTTCCAAAATCTGCTCATTTCTGTAAACATCATAAAGACTATAAGCTTGAGTGATCATCGTTGCCTTGGGAAGAAAGCTTACAAACAGAAATTTATAAACCCGGTTTACCTACATGATGTTTTGAGTTCATGAAACGAGAGTGGCTACATGTGCTGCCAGTTCCAAGACCTGTATCACCAGATGCTCTTGAGCTGCAGAAACTCCTGTATTGGCTAGTTGTCAAAAAGTGTCATTAAACCCCTACATTTATGTGACCAAGGTATAAAACCACGTACTACACAATGCATTAACAAAGCCGTTGGCCACACAGCCCACAGATTAAACTGATTCAACCAGTACACAAATGGATGCTTTTTTGTAGCATCCCAAGTGACAATCTCCCTGCTGTCATATATATGGATCTATGTTCTTATTTGTTCATATACCAAGTAGAAAGCACCTACCAAACATCTCCACAGATGTACTGCTGGCCTTTGCAATGTTGATTGCAAGCCCAGTAAGGCCAAGTGTCGTTTTACAGATGGTAATACTGTTAAGCACTCCTAAAACTAGCTCCTGGATTTCAACATTGCTTTGCAAAATTAGTAACCAGTTAGACATAGAAGTCAAATTTATTTTACTTACCTTTCTAACCCGTAAGGTAAGTGAAGTGAGAAGCAGATATACTAATGAAAGAAAACACCAAAACCCCATAGCAATAAGCTAAATTTCCTTGTGTATTAAAAAACCCCAACCAAAACCTCTGTAGGTGTTGCCCCTGCCCCTGAACTCAAGACCTTCAGTAGATCTCGGTACTGAATAACATGTTATGCAGCACAACTGCATTGCCAAAAGATTCAACACATGCGTCATTTTTAAGCAACAGAGTTCTACTAGTACTGCCTCTGAAGTATGCAATTACTGTATCTTTGCTTATGACATCACAGTTGCTTCCTTTACAGTCCTTTGCATGTAAAAATTGGGATGTGGTGAGTTATGAGATACTTTTGGCTACACCAAAAAAAAAAAAAAAAAAAGGGATACATTAAGACCACAAGCAGGGACAAGTCTCCCAAGTGGAACTGGTGCTGTTAGGTTAAAGGTTCTGTAGGCTTTTAACCTCTGAACTCCTTCGGCACACGAGTCCCACTGACATTAGTGGATGCCCAAGAAACAGCAAGCGAGTGGAAGCAAAGCACCTGCCTTGCCCATGAACTGAGCTTACTATAAACAGATTCTTTAAGCTCTGACTCTCACAGTGCGTAAAGCAGGGATCCCATGCTGCTTAATTCAATTTGGCAGATAACATTGGTGAAAGGCATTGATTTCTTCCCTCACTCCCCCCTTCTCTTCCATCAATTTTCCCAGATAAGAAGCCTGTGGCTCAGACCCTGCTGGTGACGGATGCCTTGTAATTGCTTTGAATGGATTATCACCAGACATCTAGCAGGCATTTACAGTGCTACAGCTGTAATCAGAAACAGAGTCTCACCCAGCAGAAGGACTCGGAGGAAGAGACAGCTGTCTCTGTTGCCTCTGCCTGTCTCTCTGTTCTTATATTAGGCCTAACTTTATTTATTTATATTTTTAATACAGTAATATCTAGGGCATGCAAGTGAAGTCAGGGTCCAGATGGGCTAAGTGCCGTTCAAACCCTAAGAACCTATCTCTGCTTCTGACAATGTGAGTACAACTCAGGCTACAAGAGGGCTGTCCTTCCATGCTGCTGAAATCTTGCTTTTGGCTAAATAAGTATCCACCCATTTCAACGGGTAACGTTACCAAAAAATTGGGAAATCAAAAAATACATGTTCTGTTCTGGCAATTATTGGCTGAAAGACATTAGATAAGACACTTCTCTTCTTGCCTTAGCTTACTGCTGCTTTTCTCATTCTGCTAGACAAAGTTGTCAGTAGTTTGTTTACAAAGATCACAGTGCCATTCTAATTTGATATCTGGAATTCAATTTGTATGGCTGGGGGGAGAAATAACATGAATAAATAAATGAGACAGACTGTTACATAGGAACAAAATTAAGCAATTTGATCTACTGTATTTCATATTAATTTTGTACAATTATATGTAGCTGCCCAATACTAAGAGGCAGTAGATCCACGTCCCTGGTGCTTAAACTGAAAATTTAATCAACAACAACAAAGATTTTTGCCCTGCAAAGTTTCATTAGGGATAACATAAGGAATAAGCCTCACAATGCGTATCTAATTGTTCAAAAATTCACAATATCTGCCCAGGATTGTAAATACCCATCCATCCTGCACCACGAATATGCCATTAAAACTTGGCACAAAGATACTTGCATTTGGCTCTCTTTCCAGTCGTTTCTTCAGAGAGGCGAATGCCACAAGGAAGGGTCACATGCCTCTCCCTGTCACTACCTCCCTTTCCTTTAGCAGACCTTCTCCCCTGATCAGAGAAACACGCTGGGACAACTCAACAGGGCAAAACAGATCCTGTTCTACATTTCCTGGCACTATCTGGAAGGTCTCATTCACCAGGGTTTCTTCCTCCAACAGGAGTTTTACACTAGGATTCCTACGGTATACAACAGAAACCATGCATTCTCCTCCTCAAAGAAATGGGACTCAAACACTTTAATCCCCTTCATTTTCCTGATATGTAATTTTTTTTAGTGCTTGCACCATGCTATCAGCCCTGGTTTTAATTCAGTCACTCATGCAGCATCATAGTTTGGTCAGTCTATATAGGACATTTACATGGGCAACGGTACCTTGATAGGAAAGGTTTTCATGTTTAGTACGAACAGTACAAGCTTCACGTTTCCAATCTATAATTCTAACCAAAAATCAATTCCACTTTGAAACAAGTTTCATCTGTGTTCTAGCTTGAAGCTCCCTCTGCTATCTTCGAAAACATGAAATCTTCCTTGGAGCAAATGAAGAGTTGCTGTCAGTTTAGTGTTTGGATCATCAGTGAGAATCCTTCCCTGCATACTCCATACCTACTTGTCTAACAAAACACTGAAAGCCTCATTTTAAGTGATGCTAATTTCCCAGAACTCCAGTGAATGGTAACTTACAATGTTTCATGCTGGCTTATTACACGTGCAGAAGTTGACTAATATAAAGAGGGAGCTTTTTAAAAAGTCATATGACACAAAAAGTAATACGAAAATCCTTTACAATTTTTGCACCTTGAAAAGAAGAATGAAGGCGGGGGAAGAGAGGACAGTGGATTTGCTACCACATATGTACAAACCAACTCTGTAGGGCTTGTGCAGCTGGGAGATAATGTGCTTTGCAGGTCACTGGCTCTTAAGCGCTGTGTTATCTCTCTGTAACATACACCTTGTTGTGTCTTACTGCTTAATTACAGCTGATATGCAGGCCATAATATTGCTTATCATTAGCCAGAGGATGACAATTACAATTTAAGATTAAACTGTTTTCATTTTTTCGTCAGCCAAGTCTCTGTATGACACTTCCTCAGCCCAAGAAAAGATTTCCACATGCAGAACAAATCCATATACTAATTGGTTATGTGCCCCTCATAATGAAGTATAATTTAGGAAGCATGCGTTGCATGGTGAACAGTACCCAATATTGCATAGAGCCTATATCTGAGCTTGGAGGGTCAGCCAGTCAGCTACACGTGCCTGAAAAATCTCAAGACCACAACAGACAATGAAATGCTGTGATCTTCTACGTGGGACAGGTTCCAGCCTGGTGACTGTCAAGAGCAGTGCCTCAACTTGCAGTAAGCTCAGTCCTTCCCTTTAGCCATCACTTTTCAGCTTGCCTTCCACTCCATCAGCTTCACCCTCTCTTCTTCATTCCTCTCCTCCCTGTTTTCTACAAAGGCTTGCTAGTGTTTTAGATGACATCTGTCATACAGGCAGAGGAGCAGCTGCAGGCATCCATCCTCCCCCTATTATTCTCTTGCATTATGATGCACTGCAGAAATCCAGGGCTTAGTTCAGCAGAACACTGAAGTATGTACTTGATTTGAAAACAGTGTTTCATACATCCCAAAGCCTGTTTGCTTTATCGGGGCTTTTGTTTCAGAAATGGACACAGTTAGAGATCCTAGAGTTGGGAAGTAGTTTCAAAGACTGGACTATTAAAGGATCAGCAAAAAAATGAGGAGTCTGCACAAGCTGAACTGTCATTAAGTAGCTACGCCCTTTTCAAGAAACAGAGATGTGTTATTCTGCACAAACAACCCGAAGATTTAAAGATTGCTTACAAATATTCTGCACTAAAATCCACAATGGCCTGAGAGATTTAACTATTGATCACCAACAATAAAGCTTAAAGTCTGAATAAGAACTGTGCTTCTGTACCTCTGCTAAGCATTTATGAGATTCCCCCAGACCAAAGCCTTTAACGCCTGAACATAAACGTGATAACATACAGTTCTGATGACTCTTAATGTCAGAGGTCGATGGTTTAAATCTTGTATCCTGTAGTTTGTCAACTCCCATTTATCCTATCCAGCACAGCACAAGGGATAAATCTTCCAAAAATGCGTTCTGATCTTTCACCTACAGTAGATTAAAAATAGCCCAGAGCAAGAGCTTTTAGCATTTTGTCATAGCAATTTTTCTGTCAAATATGATAGATAGCCAGCTACATGGAAAAGAATGAACCAGCTCAGAAATCAGATAATGAAAAAGTCTGAATTACACCTCCAAGAAGCAGGAGTTTTACTCATGGTGGAAATCCCCACTTAGCTCACCCCGCTGAGCCTGTGTTGCAGCACAGAACATGCCATAAGACTCATCCAGTAAGACATTTTTTTCCTCCCTGCGTATTTTTGATTTAAACCTCCTAACACTTTTGGGAGCTAAAGGAAGAGCCTTGAGTTCTGTTTTGGATTTTGCAGTCTTCTAGCATGATCTTGGGCAGAATGCCCACTTCAAGTTTTATTTAAATATAATAATTTAAAGACAGGTGCTAATTTTGGCTATCCAACATAATTATAAGAGCTTCAGCTTTCAGTTTCTGAAAACCAGCTGTTTACAGTGTCTCAAGTTAAAAGCCAGAAACAAAACATCTTCCTCTAATCATCTTGCTGAATTACACTGTTGTTAAGCCTTGCAACTCTTCTAGGTATCTTCTGGTGACCTTGCAGCAATGAGATTTATATCACCATTATTGAAGCATGTAACACCTCTTCACTACCAGTAAAAAGAGAATCTTGACAGCAAACTATCCTGATCTATTACTCCGAGGTACTAATGGTTTCCTTCCAAAAAGAAAAATCAAACTGAGATTTATACATGTTCATTTTCACTAACCTAATTTCAGACAGTTTTGACAATGTGTTAAATACTGATTTTACTGTAAGTTGCTGGATTTTGTATCATCAACCCTTTTATGAAACCCTCCCAAGAAGATTTCTACTCTTGTTATCATAATGGTTTTTACAGGAGCTAAACTAGTAAGAGAATGCCACAAAATGTACTCAACTGTCAGAAGACTACAATAGAGAAGATTCCCTCTGAATTATGTACATTCATTAGCAAGGCGCAATAGTTGAAAAAGTATTAATAAATCCAAAGAAGGACTTAATGGCCTGAAAGTTAATCTATTTTTCTAATGTTATCAGTTGTTTTAATAAGAGATACTGTCTATTACTGTAAACTATGCTTTACTTGTATCTTTAGATCACCATGGCCACAATTGCCAAAGTGGAATAGATGTCCAAAGTATTTATTCAGGAAACTAAAGCTTCCAAAGCTGCAGCTGCTTCCATATTTATTCAGAATGATGCACTTTCCCAGCAGCTTATAAAGACTGGAACATCTGTTTACCAGACACCTTAATGACATTCTACCTCTCTGAGTAGCGTGCTAAGATTTAAAGAGTTATCACGTTAAATCTTGCAGAGGTGCTAAATAAACTGCACCAAAAAAAAAGCACTGTATTGCTCATAACCCTTCCCTCCCTTCCTAGCCTCCATTCTCCAAAGTCTCAGCAGCACAACAATCCAGGTATTTATCAAATGTAAACCATCCAGTAAAAACAGATACTAAATAATTTTGGCATCTCTGTTTCTCATAGATTCGACTGTGTATATGGTGCAGCACAGAACATCCATGTGAGCTACCAGAAGTTACTTAGACTGAAAGACAGAGAAGGTGGCCTGGGGGAGACAATGCACAGAAGAACAAACCAAACGAACCCCAACAATGCTTTGTACCTAGGAACTCTAGAAATGAATGAGAAGCTAAAAATTTGCACACGCTCTCCAACAATTCAGGTCCCAACTTTCAAGTTTTCCAGAGAGGTTGCCCTTTTACTTCAGACTGAACTCAGATTCCATCTTGTTAGAACTTAAGTAGACACAATATACTGTATTATATACAGTAACAGAAAAAAAGAAAACCAATTTGGGAAACCCTCAAAATAGCAGCTACATACATAGCATAGGTCTTACTCATGCAAGTAAGTAAATTCCTTATTCAACAGGAATACTACTTTTCAGAATCACGTGAGATTAAATGTAAAACTGAGTTTCATCTATGAATCACAACTGAGTAAAGTTCACAGAATTTTACCCATTACCTTAAATTGGCTTCACTTTTTCAGAACACATTATCATTTTAATCAGACTTTACCTTTGCATCTGGAAGCTAGAGCCTGTCTGCTTTGTCTACCACCATCACAACCGGAATAACCCACGAGATCAGAAATTTCCACACTTTTCTAACTCATCAAAAAAAGAGACTTCACCTTGCTCTCTCTTAAATCCACATGCCGTCTGTATTTAGGGTTTGGACTAGGTGATCTTTAAAGGTGCCTTCCAACCCAAACCATTCTATGACGCTCCTAGTATTTGTGTTTATGTTTTTCCATAGGCTTTTTATATGCCTCATAAAGGCATTTGCAGGGCCAAAGTAATGCGTTCTTCGCATGATGGTATCACGTGTTCATCTTGGTTTTGAAGCCCGGATCGAGAGAAGACAGCCTATGTTAATTTTATGCCTATGTTATATTTATGTTATTTTAGCCCCATGAATGGGCCTGTGGAAGGAAAAGAGTCCATGAAAAACAAACACAAATGCCAGGACACTTGTGTTAATTCAGATTTAGCTGAAGCCTACAGTATTCTTCGAGCTAACTCCCTTCGAGCTTTGGAGTTTGGAGGAGTGGGGCAGAGGGTGGCATAGGCTCTTCTAGTCCCAGACAATAACAGTACAGATTTCTATTTGATATTGCAGTGTTTTCTGGCTAACATAGTCACGTAAGAAATTGTCTATCATGCAGAAAGTGGCAATTTCACATAACTGCAGCAGTGAGAGAGAACACATTAAAAAAAGGTACAGCTGCTAAACTTCACACCAGAAGCCAATCCAAATGGAGGAAACATGGGTGATTCAAGCCAGACACAAAAGTATCATTAAATGAAAGATCAAAAGAGAAAATAAAAGAAAACATGTTTATCACAATTATACCGAAAGATATTTGTGATTTTTATTACTCATATTTTGTTGATTATTTATATTTGGGTAGAATTTAGAGGATCAAATAGAGTATGAGATTCAGAGTCAGGCCCAAATGATTTGTGATGTAGATAGATATGTCAAACAAAGTAGCTGGAGAAAGAAAGGCACTGAGAAAGGAAGGAACTGACTCTTCCAACACCATACCAGTCAGCAATGAAAACGCAACACATCTCCTCCGAGAGCCATCCAGTGCCTTCTAGTGAGTGCCAAAACAGGCAGCACTTCCCCATTTTCTCCCAGCTGCCAGTCATCATAATACCGTCTCATCTGTATTCTCAAGATAAATCCCATATGCATTAGAAACCAAAGGGCTCTGACAAATTCTAGCTCGTGTACAGTAAACAGCACAAGTGCTAAGGGAAACGATTTTCTGCCTTTGCTCATAGAGCCACATAGGGTCTCACATCCCGACCAAGTCATGAGAATCCAGTGGATCTTAATAACAGAGACCAAACACCCTGCCCTGTCGTCCTCTCTTCCTGTGCTTAAGTCACACGTCATACTAAGTTTCCTTTTATAAGCACTTTATATGGAGGCAATAAACTATTCACAGATGTTATAAACATTTTACAGATTGGGGCACTACACATGCTAGGGTTAACAATTATTTACTAAAGCAGCTATTAATCATTTACAAAATGTATATGAATTGAAACTCGGTATAATTCATTACTATGTATAATGGCTGTTATCTTGGCTGACACACTGCAGATCGGTCCAAGGATCTCTGCAGTTCAAAGATTAATTGTACATCTAAGGTTAGAAACAGCTAGGATTCCCAACAAGAAGCTGTGACAGGCTCACACCTATCACAGGCTGGATTCACAAAACTACAACCAATATGGGAAGTTAACTAAGACTTTTTACTGAAAAGAACCAAAACATTGCTTCTTCAAGAACACATCAAATTTCTCGGTCCTGATTTTTTATTATCTACAGTTTGGATGATGAAAGCAATCAGATGCTAACCACCCATTTGTACAGATATAAATGATTGCACTGAAGTTCATGGATGGCAGGGACACTCAAGTCCCCTGAATTTTAGGCATCCTGTTATGACTGGTGCTTTTCTTGAAAAGCTGGGAGTACTCCTTCGGAAGGATACAAAGGAATAGCATTCTTTCTTTGGCACTTTTATTGGGATGAATAAGAAAGTTGTAAGCAAACTCAAACTGAATGTACTGCTATTTTCAGACACCTCAAATGCTTCTCTATGCCATGAATGATACACCTATCTCTTTTTAGACAATGCTATTTATCTGTCCGAGACTTGTGTTCCAACCAGCCATGAAGCAAGGCAGCCTATCCAGGGAAATTTTTCTGGGGGAAAAGAAAAAAAAAAAATTCTCCTCCCTTTTCACCAGAGACCCGCTTTTATCTCTTGCAAGCAGCTGAAATTCTGGGGAACCAAAGCCCTAAGCCATCTGGCAGAAATCACCAAGGCATGTTTTCAACTCACTGTCGCAGGTCATGACCTACAACCATTGCCAGTGTTCCAGGGCTTTTTTCTCTCCCCCTTGTCTTCCCCAAAGCAAACTCAATTACAAATTGGAAAAATCCTGCAGTGCAATTTTCCCCTCATGGGGCTGAATGTCTGTCACCTCTGTAAGAACACACTTCGTAAGAATTCCACAGTTGTTGCTTAGCTGTCAGTCCCAGTTACATCAGTGATTACAGAAATATTGAGCATTTCAGGTTGGAGGGCAAAAGAACAGGTGACCTACTACTCCTTCCACTAAATTTATGCCCTGACTGCTAACTGCGCAGGCTGTGTTGGCAGTGAGCATTGGTGTCACCTCTGGGTTTCTACAACCCAAGACCCTTACAAAATATAAAATGTCTCTTTACTCTAAAAGCAACATTACTTTGTCCTGGCAACAACCTGCTCATTGATTGCGTTTTTCTGTGGATTTTTGTTTTTCCTCAGCATGAATTCAAATCATGTGCACTTGTGCCACATTTCAATTATCCGTTACATAAGTGATCTTCTTGCATTAAATCTGATTTAGTTAGAGTTTACAATACAGTGCATCTGTGCAACAGCACTTTTTTTCAGCACAGTGTTTTCCTCCGCCAGTATTTTTCATGCTTCAAAACTACTTGTGTACTACCAGGAAAACTGATAGTTCCTCTTCCCGTAATGCCACATACTTTTCACATTTAACTATGCAACCTATTTGCATCTTGACAATTATATCCTTTCTGCTCCTTTACAGAAGAATACTTATATGATAAGACAGCCAACCTCAAGCTCTAATTCAAGGAAACATTTAAGCATATTCTTAACAAAGCAAAAGAGTAAATGTATTACCACTATATGGGACTATTCACTTGCTTAAGCACGTGCTTAAACACTTCCCTGAATAGAGACCGTGTTAACCTACAGGGCAGACTAGTCTTTAATGTAACCCTGGAGATACAAGAAGAGTGTCCAGGCTGCATTTGTGCAGTCTGATAAGCACTAATCTGATAAAGACTTAACCACACAGGCTATATGCGTCAATGAAGACAGTGTAGCAAGTGGATATTACAAGGATACTTCTTATCTAGCTGAGAACAAATGAAAATTAATTCAAAGAACTTGGTGCTTTAAAGATAAAAGCTGGGGAGGTCTTGTAGGGTGGACACTAGAAGATGAGGTTATCAGAACAACAGGCAGGCTTAAAAAACCCCATCTCTTTATTACAGTGGCAATTAAAAGATAAAGTTGCAGACCTTCAAAAGATATAGAGGTGTCTCATTCTAATTTAAATCATTAGACATTAAAGCACTCAGGAGTCTTTAAAATCTGGATCCTAATGGCACTGATTTTTAAAGTGTGGTCAAATTTATAATATACTTTTCCAAAAAATTGTCTGCTCTGAATTACTTCATCGTGAGTTGTTGGAACAAATGAATCTGCAAATTTATGTTATAACAGGAAGAATCATAAGGGAAGCATGCTCCATATTTCATATTGTCCCACACACAGAGAAAACATCTAGAAAGCATATTGTAATCCTTAATTTGATAGTGCCACTGACATATTTCAGGAAATTGTTTACATGTGCTCAGGGAGTCTGCATATGTAGCAAAAATACAAGCTAGTCTGGTAAAAGGTCCATTATAAAAAATATTTTATACAATCTGAGAAAAGGGACACTGCATGGCTATGTGGCTGCCTGAAGTTAGATTTCTTCTAACAAAAATTCAAAGCACCATCTCTCTGAATGCTACTCAGGTGGACCCTTTTACTGGGATGCAAATCTGCTGTGATGCAGGGAAAGAACGCACTGTCAACTGTCCAAGGCTGGAGCATGAATTAGTGAAGAAAGCTAATCTCACAAGTCACTGGGCTCACAATTTGCAAGTATGTAATTATGCACCATATTGGCATCTATATTCCTTGAATTCATTGCTCCAAGCAAAGATAGCTTTGGTTACCTGAGAAACTTTAAAAGAGGGGAAGAGTTATCGTTGACTTCTGTTAGAACTGGTCCGCACATGACTGGGGAAGTTCAGGAGCTGCAGGCTCAGCTCTACAATGCTACTTTCCACGGAATGCTGCACAGAAACATCTTTCTTAGATTTTTATAACACACATCTCCAGTTTCACACCACTGTGTAACCTAGTGTAATAGGGCAAAGACACAGAAGGGGCTAGTCCTCCTCCCATGTGTTAAAACAAAGTGGATTAAATAAATGTCTGTAACATCATAAAAATGCTTTATAAACATACTTTTGTTAATTTTGGTTTCCAGGTCATATTTCAGGCTTTTTTCTACCCCAGGATCTCCTAGTTTCACTGACAGGTATGAAAAGTCTTCATGTACTTTTGCTTCTGTAGTAGAACACCAGTTCCAAGCAGGATCCCAGCACTGAATATGAGCCATTCAGTTTGGAGTGTGACAACAATTAAGACATCTTTGTTCATTCGTCATATGATGAACATCCATGTCTCTCTCCAGCTGACTCAGTGGCAGCCACAGGGACCCAATGCTTTCAAAAATAGTGCTAAATGTCTCTCTAAATTAAGCCACTGACAATTAATTCTGAAATTTCAAACAAAAATATTTCCCTTCTCAGACATGCCAGGGCTAAAGGAAATTTAAAATAACTCTTTCTTCTTCCTATATCTTGAAAACTTTTCTCTAATGAAGTCCAAACCATACAGAAAGGCCTGCTTTCTCACCTAGTGAAATAGAGCACCAGCCAGTTTCATTTCCCCAACACTGAATGCTTAAATTCCCTGCTTTACAGAAGAATTGCAACTCTGAGCTAGACTCAGTGGTTTCAGTTCTCAGGAGGTTTGCTTCCCACAGCTGCTCTTCAGCCAAGCTGTGAATGAACCTGAAAATTCATTTGAAAAACCCTCTATGGTTTCTCATGCTTTCACAATTACATTATAGCTCTTTCCTCAACATTTACCACCACCCCCTGCAGGGAATTCCCCCAACACATGGGTAAAATTTACCAAGAAGGCTTGTAAACCTTGATAAGCATTTCATCTCAAACAATGCAAAAACTTGGTTTCAAATGAGTCTGGGAAATTTTCTTTTAGAAGCTCTGTGATTTTGGTATGGAAGCTTGGACTTTTAAAGTTCTGTTCTGTGACCTGGATTCAGAGCCCACTGAAGCAACGGGAAGGACTCACATTAATGTTCATGGGCTCCAACTTTTCAAACTGCTAATGTCTGTCACTTTGTCAGTGACTCAGTAGGAAAGTACTCTGTGAACTAAGGCTGGGGACAACCATCCTCCCTCTGATCAGAAGTTGAGTTAGTGGCTGGCGTGTTCTATATGAAATGTCAGATGACCCACTCTCCAGGGGTTAAAGTTTCTTCCCTTCCGCAGATAAGAACGGGGCGTGCAGGTCTCAGTGCAACAGTGTCAGACCTAACTCTTTACCAATTTTACTTATATTAGTCCTCAAGTGATCACCGAGGTCACAGCATTTGCACATCAGAGTAGCAGTCTCCATGGAAACCAGTAAACTGGCATCTGCTTGATGTCTTGTTTTAAAGGAGCAGTGAAGCTGCTTGCACTTGGGTAGGAAAACCTCCTGCAAGCGTGCAGCTCCCATCACTGGAACGTTTATTTCTTTCATATCTCAATTACACATTCCACTTTCCAGCCTTGCCCTATTACTGGTACATTGTTTATTCTAAATGCACCAGACGCTCTCATTCACCAGAATCACTCAGGCCCGTTTACAACCACTTCTTTGTTAATGGGTTAAGATTCTACCAGAAGCTAACATGGAGCCAACCCACAAATTCACACCCCAGAACCTAAGGACAGAAGCACTCATTTTTAACTGATATTGACAAATCAAGCAAATTTCAAATTATTCAGAATGTGTAAGCAAAAGCTTGATCATCATCATCTTATTCATTATAATTATACACTATATATAAAAATCTATCTTATCTATATTATCTATAAATCTAGCTATTTATAGTCAAGGTAATAAATTTAAACAATTGTAACATGAAGAGCCACAGTAACTGTTAGTTTCTGATGAACACATTAAAAAAAAAAAAAAAAAAAAAAGATGTCTGCAGTCTATATGTTGAGCCCAGACCTATTTCACATTTTCATTATTACAAGATCCTGAATTTTACATTAGCCACTACCCTGCATTTCCTGGACCCTCAAATAAACAAAAGAGTGAACCTGAGATGTTTCTTTTGTAGTATTAAACTTAATACTCAAGTATTAAAACTGTAGTATTTTGGAGGTGGGAACTTCCTACTACATATGAACATAGCTCTAGAAAAGTACATCTTTGATCTTTCTTTATAGCCAGCACATCACAAAAAAAATAATATTGTTCAAAAGTTTATTACATATTCACACACACTGCTGCATAAAGTTCATGTCCATGAACACCACTTTAAATCACCATAAGTATTTCTGCCTGATCAAAGGAAATAACTGAACAGAGAATCAGCTCCAATGATACCCGCTGGAGCATAATTTAAAATAAACATCATGTAAACAACCTCCTGAAATATGTTCAGCAGTACAATCACATTCTTTAAAAAGTAAAGATAACATGAAAAGCAAAAGGGGAAAGAGGAGGGGCTTGCCAGATTTTAACTTCATGTAACAGATAGTTATACTAGTAAATTAAATGTGCATAGGAATGTTCTCAAACACGAAGGGCAGTTGACAGAGAATGGATCATGCCCGTATTAGAAATCTCTTAAGTCTCTGAAACAGGGTGACTGCATATAAACTACTTGCTGGAATGGTCTCCAACTTCAAACCATACCTGGGAACCGCTTAGAAAAATACTAGCTGGCATGGGCCAAAATTCTGCCAAGAAACATTCCAGCACTTCAGTAGTACAGTATCGTGTTCCACGTTTGAGGAACGTTCCTGGGAACATTCCCAGGCATCCTTGATTTTACTAGTATGGACACAGCCTAAGATTTCCAGATGCTTGCTAGAATAAAGCTTTGCTACTTGGACACTATCTTCTGAACAGAAAACCCATGCAAAACAAAAAAAATAAAGGCTTTACTATGTCAGAAATGAATATTACAGTTAACAATACTTCCTAAAAGGGATTCCAGGTCCAGTTTGGAACACGCACCATTTAGCACTTGCCAGAAAGCTGTATGCTCATTAGACCTTTATTCTACACCCTCACTCTACTATTGTCCTGGAATAAACAATGACTACAGTACTTTAGACAGACAGCTTGCAGATTCAACTCAAACACCACACCACTGGCAGAAGATCCTAACTTTGTAATTAAAAAAGGGAGCTCAAAGCAGGACGAATCAATACCAGTTATAAGGAGAAACGTTAAGTCTCTGCTAGTGAAAGCACAAACAAAACAATGCTTCCTGCCCACAAGTCTCTGAGACTTCCCTTTTCCTCCTTTTCATCTCCTTCAACCTCTTAGTCCCTTTTGGTAAGTACAACAAAAGCGTAATTTTAAGACAGAGAGAGAAATGAATTCTCGCTGCCATGCAGCTACATCACCTTGTAACAAAATGTTCTGTGAAAACAGCATAATACTCAATGATGTTCAGAAAGGCAAACAGAATGTGAGGAGTCACTAGAAACATTTTTACATCATTAGGTAAATTTACGATTATGTCCACATTCGGATTCAGTACTGCCCTCTTTCCCCCCCTTTTAAAAAAAAAAAAAAAAAAAGAGAGAAAGAGAATAGTAGAACTGGAAAAGGTACAGAAAACGGAGCAAAGGATAGTTAAAGACACACAACAATTTCTAGGTGGAGAGCAGTTAAGTAAACTGAAACTCTTGCCACAGCATGTTGCAGATGCTAAAACTCAAAAAGCAATTCGACAAACAGAAGAAGAAACATCAACAAACCCTACATACAATAGCAGCACTTTTGGCTGAAGACCTCGAAACACAGAAACTGGGAGTCCATACTGGGTAGGTATCACTATAAATTTGCTCTGTTCTCCTGCTCTTCCCTGGGCACATGACCGGAGCAATTCTCTGAGACAGGATATTGGGCTAGGCAAATCTTTTGCCTGATGCTGTATATTTGTTCTCATGTTGATTTAATTTAGCCAGCGTGGAGAGACACAGTGGTAGGGAGCTGGTACCACAGGCATCCTCACAGCTTGCCGAAGGGAGTATCCTGTGTGTTGTCCCCCCAACAATGGGTCTGTATGCCAACAAGGTCTTACATACTTCCAATAAATTTTACTACAGTCTGGTAAGGGAGACATCATTATCATTCACTTCACAGCAGAAAATTAAGGTAGTTTTGGTTTTGTGTTTTTCTTGTTTTTTTTTTTTTTTTTTTTTAACATTCCTTACCTAATTTAGTTAAAAAAATCACGCATTTGAAACTTATGCAAAAAAGGACTATCAGAGAAAAGTATTCAAAATAATTAATCAGACCATGAAACACTTTCTATACAGAAATATTTTTAAATGGCTTAAAAATCTTGAGAGTTATTTGAAACAAGTAAACAAAATTTTCATTTGCTTCCTATGATTTCTAATTCTTGATGTCTTGGGATCGCATTTATGTTTGTTTTTTTTTAATCAAACTTCAAAGCCATAGAAACTCAGCTTTTCAAACATCAAGCTAATAGTTGTAGGACATGAATCTAGAGGTGGGCTTGACAAAAACTTCCAAGTATCACAATGTTAAAAATCAAAGAGTTGGCAAAATACCTCAAATTTGAAGAGGTGAAGAAACATGAGTGGCACTAGACGGACTTGAACAGCTGTACATATTTCAGCCCAAGATTTTAAAATTTCTGTCAAAATATTGCAGTGAAAAGCTAACATTCTCCATGGAAAGCAGCTATTTTTGGTGAAAATGCTATTTTATCGAAACTCTATTTTCCATTAAACACAGTTTTGACAGAAATTTTTCAACTATCCTTATTCAGTGTTATGCTCTGTCGTTGAAAATGTTAGCAGTTTTTTTAGGCTGTCTCTACAACTGCAAAGATTTATAGGGACTTGGCAAAGATGGAAAACAGAAAAAAAAAATCTGATTTAAGAGTAGTATCTCTGTCCCTGCATATTACACACATTCCTAGAAATTATTTTTACTTAAGTTTAATATAATACATGAGCAGCATGCATTAACAGCATTGCAATGCTACCTCAACAAAACAGTAATCCTTCCTTGATTTTTTTCCACTAAATAGTACTGACAAAGCATGTTTCCTCTATTAGTAAAGCACCGGAGACTTTCATTTTGGCTTAACGAAGTAGGGGGTAATTTTTCACCTAGATAGGTCCCGGGACCACTGGTCAGTGTGTTGGGTTTGGGAGTTCACAGAAAAGCATTCAGGGCAGGACTACGCAGCCATGTCTGCTGGAATTACGCAGGACTCCCTAGGCGATGCTCCGAAGGCAGGCTGGCCGCTGCTGCCTGGTTGTATCATATTACAGCTCAGCCTGAAGTAAAACTGGGGGGAAAAGATGAATCAGAGGGTGCAAAACAAATATATTTGGAAAATCATTAACCCACTATTGGAGAAAAGGAGAAAGAAGGATAGAGAACTTCTGAGTATCAAATTGTATGCAGCTTTTTTTTTTTTAAGCTTTCCAAAATGTATTTACAAGGTTTGAACCTTGCCTGAACTAGCTAGCACTTAGGAACAAAGTTGATCTCGTTAGTAATGAGGTGAAATGGAAGCTATAGCCCTGACCTTCACACAGCTTAGTCCTGGCCTTTGCCTGAGACTGCAAAGGGAAGATTAACTGGCAGAGGCCGAGACAACACTTACAGCTATTCCATCCTTGGTGCTCCTGATGGGCTGCTTCTGTCGTACAGAAATAAAGTGCCGGGATATCAGCTGGGGTAAATCAGTGTATCTCCAACTGAACTCAGGGGCCACCTTCATAGCTGCTATGAACTACTGAAACATTAGGGTCCATGGAGTCATATGATGTTACAGCAACTGAAAACATGACCTGGATTTTCCTGCCAATATTAGAATACATAATTCTCATGCCCCTTCTTCCTCTTCATCCCCTGCTCAGATGAACTTATGTAATCACAATTATTAGCAAAGGTACCTAAGCTAACATTCAGTGATTGCGTGACAAGAGGCCGTCTGTAAGATCTTTTTAACCTGACACAATTACTCATACAGCCAATCTGCGAGATACGCATATGCCAGCAAAACGCAGGCATAACCCATATACAGAACACTTTGGACCTAAGGAAAAATTAAAAAAAAAAAAGAAAAAAGAAAACCAAGTCTGAAGGTGGATCTGAGAAAAGGAATGCTTCTATATAACGTCTCTGACTAGACTAACTAAAAAATGATGCAGGGAAACAACAGCCTATTTCCAAATCAGAGAGATGTGTACACATGTACACATACAGACACACAGAGTTTTTTTGCTACTTGTCTCTATGGAACCCCTAAATATCCACTGACATTATTACAAATCCTTCTTCCTTCCTGCAAGCCAGCATTCCCCAGCCCGTTCCATCTCTCACTTCCCCCTCAAAAATGACAGACTGACTCTAATCTCCCACCTGCATAAATCTCCTACAGACAACCACAAATATTTTAGCTATGCTGATTTATGGAAGCACAAGCAAGACTAAACCAGGATATATATCCTCCATGCACAATGACTGATGGCTTGCTGCAAATCTTTCCATTTAAAGCGCTGTCACTTTTGCAGTTCCACTGAGAGAAAAAAGAGGAATAAAATAACATGCAGTAATGCAACTTATGGCAGCTCCTGGGAAAAAAAGCATTTGTGCAACCTGATTTCTTCCAAGTTTTCCTGCATAAAATCCTTGCTACTAATTCAAGAAATTCTATTTGACGGAGGATATGAAAACAGCTGCAAGACCCCGCAAGCCCTCCTCCTCTCCCCCAACCATCCCATTTTCTGACTTTAACTGACCATGGCAATCTTGATCTACAGCCAATGGGAAGTTGTCTTTTTAACCAATGCTTTGCAGCTGACGCTGCCTGCTTTAGTACCCATGGACTGAAAGAATGAATGAATATGAGGATTCCCTACTCAGATTTAACTACAGCAGTAAAAATCAGGCTGTAGGTCCTGATTCCAGAATAGTTAATGGCAAAGACATCCCTGAATTCAGTGGACTAAGCTTTGAAGGCCACTAGGCACAGGCAACTCCCCTTGACCTCAGAAAATATCCATCACAGACGGGATTAGTCTGACAAGAGCAGGATCAGGACCACTGAGTTTACTCACGGCAGACAAACAAAAAAGACACAAACTGTGCACAACGAGAGACCCGTCAGCATCTGGTTCAGTGTCTCCATGCTGTGTAAGGGCCCCACAGAGGCAAGAGCTTTCAGAGGAGATTGAATTCATTTAGCTGCTCTGAGCCATGCTGTTTTAAGATTTGTGTTTTGCATAAGGACGTCAACAGGGACAAATAATGCTGTTGTGGCAACACATTATTACTCTTCTGCTGAGTACTGACAGTTGCAGTTCCAAAGAGCTGGGCTGAGACCTGAAGTCACAGAGCAAATAAAGGGGTTTCTGAATTCTAGGCTCTACCAACAACATCTTCCCAGCACTCTTTCCTCCTCTGCACCTTCCTTGCAGTGGGCGAAGTCTCCCCTGCTAGCCTGTTGAAAGCCACAATTTCACCTGTTGTCACAAGCATATTAGTGGTAATGTCTGATTGAACAGCTGTATGCTTCCTGCTCTGCTGCAACTAATTGACTAGTAAGTAAAGCCTTACACAGCAGGATCACTGATCATACTCCTTTTGTTCAAGTCTAAAATTTAATTGACTTACCAAAAATTTTGCCGGCGCAAATCATCTGTGTTTTCACATCCTGGCTCCACGATATTAGCTGGAAGAAAGAAAGAAAGAGGCACAGTTGGTTAAAAAGAAGAGCAGCAGGTATTTTATTTCTTCAGAATGCAGAGCAACACAGGCATATCTGAAATGCAATGGTTATTTTAGGGCATGTTACATTGTCTACATGGTCTATTATACAGAATTCTAGGCTCAATTTCCTCTCCAGGCTCTGTGAATAATCACTTCCTTTCTCTAGACCTTAACTTCCTCAGTCAGTGAAATGGGGAAAATTATATATACCCTCCTTAGCAATGCATTTAATGACAAACCTTTATGTAATAGCTAATTGTCCAATATCATTAATAAAGGAGGAGACCAGCTGCCAAGTATCTTGGGACATACTCCCATCCATATCAGTGACAAAGTCACACACATTTGCTTTAGGTTTCTCATCCAATACTTACTAGTGAAACCTGAGAATACCTTTTCTAACAGGAAACTTTGCTTTCTCTTGCTATGAATAAAAAAAGAAGCAAAACAGTGGTAACATTTTGTACTTGTTTTCACCATCTTGTAAATCCAACTCAAAGACATGAAAAGAAAATCCTTATTTGAGAAGGAAATAAAAAAAAACAGATCTCAGTGACAGACACTCCAGTAAGGCCCTAAGACTTAATTGCACACGGATTTTCTGTTAAATATCATCTGGATTTTGCTCTAAAAGTAACTTTGTGGACTGCTTGAAGATTTCCTTGGGTCACTGCTTGAAGTGCTGAAATAATACTGGTATTAAGCAGGATCTTAATAAGAAACAGTATTAAAATATTTTAAAAAAAAGGTAAATGAGGATTTTGAAAAGTTTGGCAGTAGGGCAGACTGATCGTCAACATGAGCGTAGCAGAATGTTCCCCACCTTTCCACCCCAACTATCTTTTAGCATGAAGAACTTTTCAGTTCATGTGTCAGACTGACAGCAAGTGACTTGGACAATTTTGACAGCTATTTGAATTTGTATCATCTAGCGTGTAACCTAATAAATTCTCAAATCTGCTCAATATGGCAGATATTGGTGAACAGCGCTATTACAAAGCAGGTGCCCATATAAGGACATAGAAGCACGATAAGGCTTAAATTGATGCTCCCAGGGTGACACTTTGTTCCTTACATCCCAGAATCCATACTGTCTGTCTCTGTGATAGTCTAGTTGGGCTAAAGAAAAGATTCATTCTGCTAAGGCAAAAAACCTGAAGGCACAGTCTTTGACAAGCACAAATTTTAATTAATGTACTCGCTGTGAAGTAGCTGCCGCCAGGAAAAAATGAACAGGATTTTGGCTTAAATAGCCTAGACATCAAAGAACAGTTCCAAAGAGGTCTACATAAAAAGCTGTATGGTAGCAACTCAAAGGAAAAAATAGAAAGGTCTTAGCCAAACCATGAAACATCAAGGAAACGGAAAAGAAAAAAAAATTACATTGCTTTTTTATTTCTGCTAGCCTTCTTTTGGACACATGGGCAATGATTTCAAATAATTGTACATAATACTACTAAATCCTTGGGTTATGTGTGAACCCATACATTTCAGAACAATAGACAATAGTTACACAAGAAGATTATCACTATGTGAGAAATGCACGTACAAAGTACAAATAGGTGTTATGGTCAGGGTTCAGGACTGAGCCTGCCAAATATAACTAAGAGACAGAATACCACTGCTAACCCGAGTCTTACTTCAAATTCTGTCTATTATTTGGAATGGATCTGAGCAATTTTTGCTGAACATTCTTTTATTTCCCCAAACAATATGCTTGAGGTCCAAACTTGTGTGCAGACACACACATACACAAGATAAAACAAAGGACACAACATTTATTAACTTAAAATAAAAATGACTTCAACTGACAGCGCGATGCCAAGACATATAGATGAAATAAGTTTCCATTATAATTCTATTCTGCCTGCAACTAAGATTGTCATAGACATTCAGCCTCTTGATACCTAAAGATGATTCTATCACTGATAGAATGAAAGGCTAAATACAGCTACATGAGACGCAGAATATAGGATCTGATCACTTAACATACACAGAGCATGGAAGTAAGCAACATGCTGTTGATAGTAAGGTTAGAGCATTATTTAGGTGGTTAGATCACATTCCCACAGCGTTCGCAATTACAAATTGACAAGTCAAGACAGACGCTCCTAAAAAGAAGTTGTTTTGAACTTTTCAGGAAAAGTTCAGTAGTAATTTTTAGAGGCGACAACAGCAGCTGCTCTCAGGCTTCCCGCAGTTTAGACAGGAATTTTTCAGTTGCATGCAGTGGGCTATTAGATGGCCATCAAGCATAATCAATTATAAACCAATTCTAACATAGTATGTAGGAATGAAATTCTTCAATTTTTTCCTAAGAAAAAGGCAAAGCTGTTCTTCAATAGCAGTAACAGTGTACCATTTTATTATTAATACTTAATCATGTGGGTTATTTGATTGGCTTAGTTAATGAAAGGGTGTTGTCCTCCAAGATTAATCCATAATTAAAAGTAATAAACAAGGGTTTTGCCTTATCAAGATGCACTATCAACAACATTTACCCTTCTTTAATTTTAGAGAACAATTCAAAAATAGAGCAGAAAGAATGTATTTTTACCCTTGTGGCCACTGCTGCCACAAAATATTGAAACGATCCTCCACTACATAGCTGAGAGGGGAATAAAACACTGTACGTTTGAATTGTTTGAAGAGAGCAGTGAAACCAATTAGAAATATCTATAAAGGAGAAAAGCGTATTACAATTTTATTGTTTGAAGTTCTGAGTAAGTAAGCATTGGTTCACAGATGTACAATAAAAATTTGAAAAATGTGACTTCATCCAAAAATTAACTGAAACTGAAGATAAGAATGTGCACAGCATATCCTAACTATGGGCACAGCTTGACTATCCATTGTTTCCACTCAGGCATGACCATCTTTACCATCTAGACAGAACCTAGACCATCAAACAATCAAACTAAAACAGAACCACAGAATCTTCATGGTTGGAAAGGACCCTTAAGATCATCGAGTCCAACCAAACAACCTACAATCTCTGCCACTAGAGCATGCCCTGAAGTGCCACATCTAGACGTTTCTTAAACACCTCTAGGGATGGTGACTCAACCACCACCCTGGGCAGGCTGTTCCAGTGCCTGACCACTCTTGCAGTAAAGTAATTCCTCCTGATATCTAATCTAAACCTCGCCTGCCACAGCTTCAGACCATTTCCTCTGGTCCTGTCATTATTCACCTGGGAGAAGAGGCCAACACCCACCTCTCTACACCCTCCTTTCAGGTAGTTGTAGAGGGCAATGAGGTCTCCCCTCAGTCTCCTCTTCTTCAAGCTAAACATGCCCAGCTCCCTCAGCCTCTCCTCATATGACCTGGTCTCCAGATACAACTCCGAGACGCAGATGACAAGTTGCAATGCATAAAGTTAAAGCACCAATTTAGAAGATGAACGTGGAAAAAAAAATTAAAATAAAAAAATCAAAGTTCATATTCAACCTTCCTCAAATGTCAACAATTTACTAAAAGAAGCAGTAAGTCAAAAGCTAGACTCACGCTTTTCACTGCACAATAGTTAAAATTGAAGGAAGTCGGAGGAGGAGCACTTTGCTTTAATGAGTTTTGAGGAAGGTAGGTAGAGGTCCATCTGGTAGTTGTTACTTTGTTCTGGTAGAAGACGCACAATTTACCGGTCATTGTGTTAGATGCTGGACAAACATGTAACGGAGACATGCTCAAAGGACCTTGAGTATTTCAAATGGGTCACTGAAATACATTTAATAAAGATCTTACGCTACAGCTCTGCACCCTATATTTCTCCTTGGTAAGGAAAAAATAATTATATTTTTTGTTTAATTGGGTTAAATAATGATACTGCAGTTCTAGTACATCCAGGTCAGCAAATGAGGAGATGCTGTACATCCTGCATCCCAGCTAGAAACATGCAGATAAAGCCAGAGACATTTTCAGTTACTCAAGCCTTTACAGGATTTGTCTACCAATGACCAAAATATACTGGAATAGTCACCCTGTCTCTTGTCTCTGGTCTCCTTCAACCTGATTCCACTGGCACCTTTGTGCTCCAAGCAGGCCCCCTCCGAGCATGGAGCCCCAGACAACTCTCCTGGATACAAGGGTTTCTCCTGTAGCTATGCAGACTGAGATAGCCCTAAGTAAATCCTTAAATGTGGTTACACAATTTACATACTCTATTCAAAGAGGTGCTACAACAGTAACACTTCCAGAAAACAAAAGAAAAGTTAGAGAAGAGGGATAGAAAGAATAATTTGTAAACAACTGAATGGAAACTTCTCTTTTAAGAGCTTCCTTTTGCAGATTATCCTCTTCAAGCTGAAGTACGATGCTACTGAGAGCCTTTCTGATTTAGGCCTAGCATGTACTACCTGTGTTTTCTGCACCTAAGCTGCCAGTGCTAGACAGAATGAAGTAGGTGATCTCTCCACTCTGCATTCTGGAAGCTAAAATGGTAAAATAAATGGGGGGTCCACAGAGTCTTCGCAGTTCATAGATTTGACCTACTTCAAAGAAAAACCAGGAAGGGCAGTGTCAGCTTCATGCTGTGAAGAAATTGTTGCTGCTCCGACCCACCACACCAGACTGTAGGATGCTGCTGTGAGGTCACCTGAACAGATTCACTACAGAATTCAAAGCCACAAAGTGACCTATTTTACGTCTGATAATGAAATAAGATGCTAGGAATCATTTCCAGAGAAGTACCTGGTCACTGACTGCAGTAAAATCTCTGTGTAGTTAGCACAGCCTTCTCTAGCATTGCCTGCACAAGTTTGTGTTAGAAATTTGCTAAACACACAACCATGCTCACTTTTAATACATTACTTGTTTACATGAGAGACTGACAGAGCACATATAATCAGAGACAATCCATACAAGGACAAACATTATCAGGGTCAGTTTCTAATCACAGACTCCTCTAAGTCCAAAGCTTTAGCACTGTTTTGTTAGCACATTTTTCTTATGCTGCTGGGTGCACTTCTCTTAGCATCCAATATTTTTGGTTTTGCCTTTAAAAACAGGAAGCGTAACAGAGAGGTTGGGAGTATTTTTTTTTTTTGCAGAGGAGAGGAAAATGTATTTCAAACTGAGCAAGAAAGCTGCCATTCCAAACACTAAGAGGAAAGTTTCATGCAAGAAAACTGTGTATGCTATTTTGCACTTGTAAGAAAGTTTTGACAAATTGAGGGAGTCTGTAACTTTGCAACGTGAATTTTTACCCCCCATATAGGGACCAAGGGCACCGCTGATGTGCTCCAGGTGTGGATCCTGCATAACAAGAGAGACAGATTTGTTAAGTATCAGCTGAGTATGCATCTGCCTGCTCCTTTCGCTGCAGGTTGCAGAGTTGACGTTGTAATAGGCAGACTTCAAAACGGCAAAGAACACTCCTTTAAACACAAGGGTCAGGTGGTTCTGATCAAAACAAAATAAATCAGAAAAGCAAACAAATGCACTCAGTAAGCCAAGTTTCACCATGAAAGGCAAGAGGGTCTTTTTTTCTTTGCCTGCTATTGCCCTTATTATCCTTAAAATAATGGTTCTGGGAAAGAGATCTCAATATATGCCATAAAAAAGCTGTGGCCAGCCTACAGAGCATGTTAAGCAGTGGGAAGGGTAAACTGCTCTGGACGTTCTAATGAATGAAATGATTTAATAACATCAGTTGGTATAGCTCACTTATAAAAACTTTCATAAGCTTTAGCACTGTACTTTACTCACTTGAGAATTCTTGACAGCTGCTAAGACACTTTCCAGCTATCCAATTAGGGCAGAGGAATGGTACAGTTCCAATAATTAATTTCAGAATTTGTCAGAAAATTAAGAGAAAATTATAATGACTTTTTTTTTTTTCCTTTTAAAGAAAAAGGTATCTGACAACTAAAATAGTTCTTGAGGAGGGGTACTAAGGAAATATTTGCACACGGCAAACAGGCTGAAATCTGGGCAAGAACAAATCCACAATGGTTCACAGGGCTGATGGAAGTACTTCTCAAGACAGTCACAGACAACTAGGAAGGTCTGTTGCAGGTTTTATTTTTGGCTTGGTTAAACGTGATATATAATCTTATCGGATGTACTGCAGAGAGATAAAACAGTAGAGAACAGAGACAAGATCTGGGCTATTTAATGAAACACCTTCTGTTAAAAATTCAGCTACATAAAAGGGCTGTATCCTGCAAACCTCTACAGGCCAAGCAGAGGGTCTGACCAGCAAACTGTTGTTTGTATTCAGTGACGAGTTTATCTAAGTACAAACTTCTTCCCATCTTTGGATAAAACTGGTAAGCAGAGGGACCTACGACACTAAAACCTGGCCAAAACAGGGACCACCTCTCTGTCTTACTACCAAAGGCAGTTTATGACTCAGCTTAGGAAAGACTGACCTCCAGACCTATTCCGCACAACGAATTGCCTTGCACCAGGCACACGGCCTCGTCTTGAAAAATATCAAAAATAGATAGTTTGGGAAAGATGGAACTACTACTACTACTGCGATCACAAAGCCTGATGTAGTGCTTACATCCAAGTTCTTGGCCTATGTATTACGGTCACCAGAAAAAATGCAGTCTATTTCTCTGCAAGGTAAGGCAACTCTGCATAATGTTGTAAATGCCAAGAAGGGTGAAGGTACAGGGCCTGAGAAACAGAGAAAATATTACTTCACTGTGCAGACAGATAACCCAGAATTGCTTGCAGCAGGGCAGGAAATCATATCCAAGATTTCTCCATGATATTGGCACCTCCCACACAGATCCTCATCCTTCCTACTAATGCTCATGGAGCTGGAATATTGCAACAGCTCCTGCGCTTGTCCAGTGGGACAGGGAACAAAAGCCTTGAGCAAAATGATCATGGATGTAAGTTGCTGATACTGTCTATGTGGTAAACTCAACCATTTCTCTAATGTCTCAGCTTAGAAACAGTCAGCTGTTCTCTGTGTGGCCGAGATAATGAATCTCGCTCACAATGCAAGGCAAACAGAGGCATTCTGAAGAAAGAACGAAGTGATATGAAGTCAAGATACATGTTTTAAAAAGGTTGGGCCAAGTGGCATATGCCTGTCCGGTAATTCCTTCTGCCTTCATCTTCTGAACTGTGTAATAGCGTGTGACTAATATCAGTCCTCCCACTTCTTCAGCCTAGTCATTTCAGCTGATATTTTAAAGTGTACCACACTATGTGCTGACATGCCTCCACCCTCTGCTAGCTTTCCTGTGCTAGAGAGAGACAGAGAGAGAATGACTCATGCATCTCTCCTACTATTCAAGCCTTTTAAGCAAATTCAAAGGAAAGTTTTAAAGGTGCTCTCTTGATTTGGGAATGCCTGGGTGGGGTTTTCTTTTTCTGTGTGTGCTTGTTTTGTCAAATTATATGTAATTTTCCAACCTCTATGATGCTGAGACATTTTAATAATTCATGAACCTTTCTGACACTGTCAAATTGCAATTTGGAAATGTCAGAGGTACCCACTGGTATAGGCATTTGTGGATGCCTATAGGAAAGGAAATGGAAAAAAAGAAGGATGGTGGAATTAGGTTGCTAAATGCCATGTCTGGCTTGTACTTTATTTGACAGCCATAATTAAAAGCTGAGGTGGTGGAAAGAAGAAAGTGAAAAACCTGAAAGTGAATGCATTTTAGACGTGATACCAATGCTAACTGACTTCAGAATGTTCTGAGAAAAAGAAATACTGTAGATTTTTAACTTACAGCATATTTATGTCAGATTTAAATGCAAAGTATTTTATCACCAACTCTAGGCATCTTCAAAAGACAACTATATGATGCTTACAAAACCAAAGGTAGAACAGCCATCAATCCCAACTGCAAAATGAGCAAAGAAACAATAACACCGTCAGGAAACATGGACTTGAAAGTACACCTCTAACTTTCACAAAACTTGAGCTATTTTGAAGGAGCAGGCTATATTTCAAGAGCAGATTAAAATCCTCGTCACTAAACTGCCTGCCTGCAGATCCTGCTTGCAGCTTCACCCAAACATGGCTGATTATAACAGTAATGGGATCATACAAAAAAAGGGCTGGATCACTACAAAGGCAGATCCTCATCCCTTATGGTTTTACAGGTCAAACTGACCTCCATCTGGGAGCTCGCATGCAGCCAGTGGATGTGCTATGGTCATGTGGCCATAAGGAAACAGATGAGTTGACACTTTGCTTCTTTATCGTGTAAAAGTATAATAAAACACTAATAAAACACTATTTAGTAATAAAGTTAACTCATGTTAAGAACTCTTAAATAGAACAGAAAACAGCCCTCAAAAGCAGCTACTTAGAATCAAGAAGCTAAAGAGAAAATACTGACTTTGGAAGAACCGTGTTACTTTGTTTTTAACTTAGACCCCCCTCAAAAAAGGGAGAGGAGAAAGTCATTAGGGAGATTACCAAGAAAACAAGTCAGCTCTGAAGTTGTCTCCTAGACTTTTTTATTCCAGGTCAAATCTTGACCTCAGACATGATCTAGAGAAAAGGACAATCCATTGATATAAACAGCTTGCTAAATGGCATCTAATGTTGTCCCCAGGAGGACTCTACCTTAAGATACCCAGATGTCTTCCTGCTCTACCAGCAACAAGCTCCTAGGAATTGAGATGTTTGTTCTTCTGGAACCTGAACATCTAGGAAAGACCTAGGAGGATGAGGAGACAGGGGCATAGGGGACTGATATTGGATAACTTGCTTCAAGGGTTGAATATCCACATTCTTAGTTGAGATGATAAACTGGGAGGTACGGCATGCTTTAGGGGTTATGTCTGATCTTCGAGTACATGGGCAACTTCTGCTATAGGGAGAGATGCAAGTGGCTGAAGAACTGCTGAGCTATCTCTTGCTCTAGACATAAAAACCCACTGCCTGCCTCTAAAACAACCCAAAGGTAGATTCTAATAATATACTTCCTGTCAGCCTCACATCTTTTATTCAGTTCCTTCTCTTATGACAAAGAACTTCCATAAACTGCCCCGAGGAGGAACAGGTCAAAGGACCATCCTGTGGCAGACTGTTCAGTAGATGGCCCCTTTGTGGGGACAGCACGAACACCCACGGCATGGGCCACTGTCACCTCAGTGGTGCTTCCTTCTAAACTCGGCACCACACGCAGCAGACCTCTCAGAGAAGGAAGTTCTCCACTTTGCAGTTGGCTGCTCTCGGCTCTAGACCACATGCAAGTGCAACTGGGACTCCCTCGCAGGGAAGGGCCTTTTTAACTGCTCAGCTACTTTCTTTTTACACAGCTTTCCACACACAGTTTCCAAACACAGCTGCCGTCTTCCGCCACCTTCACACCCCTCAGCCGCAGCAAGACGAAACCCTCAGTAGACAAGAAAACCAGGCTGCTTCTGACAGGAGCGCCAAGCACAGCAGTGGAACCAGGGCTCCTCCAACGCCTCCCCACTGCGGGGCGGGGGTGGGTCCATCCCTGTTGGGAATGACAACGGGCCCTGTGCCCAGCCGCGGCCTCCGACGAGCACCCGCGCGTGTGGAAGCCACTCGGGCCCAGCCGGGCTCCGCTCGGCCTCCGCCCGGGGCGACATGGCGGCCGCCGGCGCTCGCGTCGCCTCAGGCCTTTCCCGCGCGCTGCCCCTTTAAAGGCCTCTGCGGCGCCCCCTGGCGGCCGGCGCCCGCCCCCCGCCGCGGCCTGCCCCGCCGCACCCCGCCCGCTTCCCCCGGCGGCGGCGGGAGGAGCCGCGGCCGCGCCGGCACCCGGGGCGCGGGCGGCGCCGCCGCCGCGGCCGCAGACGGGCGGAGGGAGCGCGGTGGGGTGAGAGCCCTGCGCCGCCTGCTGCCGCCTCCCGCCTCTCCCCCCTCGCAGCGGTGGGGCTCTGCCTGGGTGAAGCCCGCCTGGGCTGACAGCGGGCGAGCCCGGCCCACGGAGCGTTTTGTTTTGGTTTTTTTCTCCCTCATTAAACCCGGCGCTCCATCAAACGCCGTACCTCCATCTTAGGCCCGTTTCAAAACCGAACGGGTGCGGGAAAAGCAGTGGGGACCGACCCCCCGCACGGTGCTGGGGCCGGTGCCCCTGGTAGGCCCGGCGCTCGGCCTTGAGCGCAGATGTAGGGACAGGGACGGAAGCTATTCCCAAACAGCTGCCTGAAGAACCAGGACAAACTTCCCCAAAACCTCTTTGCAGCTAGAGCAAGGGAAGAACGGCGGAACGCTTTCCAGTTCGCTCTCCCAGACCCTTCACGGGGCAAATTTTTTGTTGTCTCAGGGCCACAACTAAATTGTTAAACACACGTTCTTCCATTCTGAGGTTCTCATGTCAATGGTGCCCAGGAGTAGCAGCCTCTCCCAGCGGGGCTCTGAGCAGACATATGTCAGTGACTCACCCAGGCGCTTGCCAAATCATTAGACCATGAATACCTCTTAAAAAAAATAAAGAAGGGACACCGATAAACAAACTGCATCAATGCCCAGCCAGCCTCCCCCTCCTCGCGGGCCAAACTATTTGTCTGAACTGGGAGGCAGCGTTTTATCACTTGGAGATTGCAAGTTCGATTGCGAAGTCTAGTCTGATGGCTGGCTGGATAATTTGTCTCTCAGCTTGGAGAGAAATGATGGAAGTCAATTTGACAGCTGCGAGGCTCCCCAAGGATTCCAGACCCAAAGTGCACAGAGCAGTGACAGACACGGCGATGCTCTGAATATCAATGAAGCTCTGCCTGGGAATAATGCTGAGGCAATACAAATTGCACATGTTCAGCTGGAAGGTTATCACTATCATTATAGTTATTAATTATTGTTATTATTACTTCTATTATTAAGACATGAGAGAAGCCAAAAGCTCTTCTTGGTCTCATAGAAGACAGATGAGTTCCCGATTCTGCCCCACATGCTTCCCTCCATTTCATGCAACCACATCAATGTAAGCGGAGCTACAGAGGGTTAAGAAGATCCTGCACCATAAAAAGCTGTGAAGCTTTCCGCTCGTTAGAGAAGGCATGGGACTTAGTCTGAGGTCAGGGAAGAAAATGACTCATTTGGACCTAACTTTTCTGTGTCGCGTACAGGGCGCTGCGAGTGGAAACATATTGCTGTCTCTTCCCAGGGAGCTGGGAGCTGCCCGGCGGATCCGTATTGACGAGACAGGACGCCAGGTGAGGAGCATCGGAACCGAAGCGCAAGAACCAAAGTACAGGCAGTTCTCCTGGTGTGCATTTACACCAACAACACAAATCTATTGAGCTGGTAACTGCAGAACTTACAGCAGAATTTGGCCTTCAGTATCTATCAGACTTTTTTTAGCTTTTTTAGTTTATTAGCTTAAAATAATAACATGCAGGTCCCTCTTGCTTGGTTTCTTGGATGGGCAGCAATAAAACTGAACATTCTTTTCTGCCACTTGCAAATAAAGGTGATCTCATGTGAAAGCCAATTTAAGTTCTTGGCTTATTGTATTTTCTTAGGCTTTCTTGGGAAGACTTGGGCAGTTGGCTCAAATATCTTGAAAGTTGCCGTCAAATGCAGCATTTAAAAAAAAGAAAAAAAAAGAAGGAAAGAAAAAAACCCCAGACCGCTAAGCAAAATGGCTTTTGTGCTCATATTCAAAACTGTTCATTTTGCCATTGGAGAGAAGAGAGGTCAATTAAAGCAATATACTAGAACCTGCTTACGTAGCAAATTTATTCCTGAAAAATAGATTTACAAGGGAAACTAAGCTCAGTGGCAAGACCATCAACTCAGTCAGAAGAAGCACAATTGTTTGGCTAAAACTATGGCAACTGTACAGATACTAACATGCAATCCTGCTTTATTAAATCAAACCTCTAGTGAATCTGTTATCACCATAGTAACACTGTAGTTATTACATGGAAACATGTTGAACTACAGTTTGATATTAGCATCTGGTTAGCATCTGCGCAGTTTCTTATTCACATTACTAAAATTATAGTCCAGGCAGAGAAAAACTTAAGGAAAACTATAGCTTTAAGGCCAAATCCTGGTCTCAGGTGCATTATATTTAACATACAGGTCCGTGATGTGTACCCTATATCTGGATTTATAATTAGGGTCTTGATGTGGTATTCAGAGGTTAGTTTATGTATCTCCTAGGATGCAAATACACACACACTGTGTGTTTGTAATAATAGCCATGCAAAAGAATTGCAAAACCATATGATAATTGTCACTGACCTTCTCACAAGCGCTCTCCAAAGCAACCCAGGTTTGCAGAGACCGCTTCGAACATTTCAAACCTCCAAGCGGTTTCAAACAGAGCTTGTTTTATTCTTATTTATTTTAAGCCACCTGCCACAACATTTTTCCTGTCTTCTTCCTCCCACATAAAGTGTGGCACTTTGTATTCAGGCCAGTGCCATTTTGTGAATAAAGTTAGGAATTTTGCAATCCGAGAGAAGTGATAGGTTTAAGGCCCAAAAATCTACGCACAGTTGGGATGAGAAGTGGCTGAGTTATATCACTAGAAAGATGTACTCCTGGGTTACAAAAAAATAGAAAAAAAGGAAAAATAATGGTTTTCTTTTGGGATAATAATAGATTGTGATATACTTTTTTTCCTTTGGCACCAAAGCCCATGTACTTAGACTCCCAGTAATCACATTTTTAGATTTACAGATAGAAGATGGAAACTAGTAAACATTCTTCCAATTATTAGAACATAATTTCTTTTTTGCAGGATGTGGCATATAGAAAAATATAAGATGGAACAAAACGCCGCACACTATTCAAAATACACCTATTCTTGCCAGGGCAAAGTTTGCTATTCTGTCATGCCAAACACAAAGACGGAGGAACAATTTTGAGTACACTACAATCTTAAGAAAGTCAGTAAACTGAAACACTTTCTCAATGTGTCTGTAACCATGTGAATAAAGTATCAGAAGTCAGCAGAAATAATCCTACAAGTAAAGCTTATAATATCAAATTAATTATACAAATAACAGGAGAGAGAGGTGTATAATTTTCACCCGAGAGTTAGATCGCCTATCTGCACTCTCCATAGGTCTTCCTTCTCAGAACTGGACATTATAGCATGCGAGAAGGCAGCACCACACGGAAACAAGAGCGACAGAGTAGAATACAATTTCTAGTAACAATTTGCTGCTTCAAAAACCACCGTGTAAAACTAGGTATCTTTGTCACTTGCACGTTCTAACAAACTTACCCTGTACTCCGCTGATCCCCGTTTAGTGTCAGCCGTTACTAACCACCTCTCTGCTATCCCCGCTCGCTCCCCGCCACGCAAGGCAGGCTAGCTTTTAAGGAATACGGCCTGTTCCAGGCAGAGTAAAAGAACAAACACAAGACAGGTTGTGCCATTTTCTCTTCTCCTCGATAAAGTAAAGATCTCATAAGCAAGAAAACAGCATTGCTTAACAGCTGGGTCTTACATCTACATAAGAGAATGCCTTTTCTCAGAAAAAATAAACACATTTTGGGGACTGTATATTGCAAACAACTGGAATAGGTGGCATTTCATTCCTCTCCCACCACAGAAATCTGTTACGTTACAGATTTCATTTCATGTTCTGTTGCAAAGGCAACATACGTGATCCCTGTATCATGAAGTTATTTCCATACGGATCACAAACCCATTTCTTTGAGTGCATGCAGGAAAGATGCATAAATTAAGCTAAACTGACTACATGGGCTAACTTGCTACTACCCTTGAAGGCATGTAATATAGACGCAGAATAAATTACAGATAAATAGCTGGATTAAAATAAGTACTATCTTAATATTCCAATCTTCAAGCAAAGCAGAATATTTTGACTGGGTTACACCTATCCTCCACTTCTGTAATGAGGCAGAGTACATGGCAAGTGGCACAGGATTAAGTGCATAGCTTTTAAAAGTGTTTAAGTATCTAAACCCTTAGATAATACTTAGATTTTCAGGAGCACACAGGTGCCTACCTGCCAGTGAAATCAGTGGGCAGTAAGATATCCCAGGTGGTATCAAAAATCCTGCCAGACAGAGCAGCTTTTCTAAAGAGAGAGCAATACCTTTTAGTTAAACCAGTCCTATGTATTTACCAAGTAGAAATATATTTAAACAAGTTTTTTTAATGCTTTGCTGATTATAGCAGTCCAAGATTTCATCAGTTATTTGTTGAATATCGGTAGGATTCGTGGTTTCAATTGCAACAGGAGACAAACCGCTGTCACAGGTTGCCCTGCCTTCAAAATTCAGAAAGTTTATTCAGTTTTTCCCCTGTCTACTACCATGGAAGGTTTGATGGAGCTTATGGGTGACAAAAAGTCAGAAGAATACTGGAATCCATGAAATACACAGCTATGAAGCTTTCTGATCTTTCCAGAGGGCGTCTGCTCAGATAACACAGCACACAATAGACTTGCGTAGCCCAAACAAAGTGCTGTGGCTGTAGCAGCTCGGGAGAGCTCAAAGGGGCCTGCTGGGTTCAGAGATAACGAGTCTAGAGAGCATCTTCATGGGCACCTACTCCTTTTTCCTACGTAAGCCAGGTGAAGCAGTTCCAGTCAGTAATTACTGCTCCTGAAGCGGTTACTCCTCTCAGCTGTGCAAGTGAAAATGAGCAAGGCTTTGGGAAACCCTGTGGGGGGAGGAGTCCCTATTGCTTAACTATGATAGCAGGTGAAGCAATGCTGGCACTATTTTGGAATGAGAGTAACATTATTAGTGTTCTACATATACTTACTTTCTACAGTCTACAATAAAAAGCATTATTTTGGCTCAAACTACTGCCACAAACTGAGATTCAGTGCAATAGGCCCTACAGTAACTAGATGCAAGCACAGAGCATCCGTTGCAACCTGCAAATCTGAAACAGTGCATTTTTATTAAAAAATAAAAGTGCCAGCACATAACTGGAAAGGTAGCATAACAAACACCACCACTAAGGGCAAACAAACAGAAATAATGACATTTGGAAGAGGGATTAAGACCTGCAGGGTTTTTTGTGCTTTTAGTCACACATTAAGTTTATAGATACTTTTTCTGCTTAAGTATTGGTTCTGTAACCCCCTCCTGCCTCCCACAAAACGCAAGAGCTAGTCAAAGACACAAGCCTTCTCTGCATCCGACAAGGATGAGAACAGCTTTGACAAACACAACGAAGTTGCACTATTAAAGAGCCAACATAAGAAAAGCTTTACTTTGGAGTTCTTTGACAACTCAAATTCAACTTCCCCAACACACACAGACTCTCTGCAAGGAAAACACATCGCTACAGACTTACCGGGAGCTGAACCTGCTGGGACTGATCCTGCCTGGCCAGCTTCATGGGAAAGCTGGAGCGCTGTGTGTTCACTGGGCTTTCCAGCACAGCTCACACAGGTCGCTTACTCTAAGGCTACTTCTTGCTTGCCGCCCCCTTTTTTTTTTTTTGGAAACAGGAAGAGAAGCCCAACAAGGACCACACTGAGCAGTCACATCTCTCAAAGTACAAAAGATACCTCATACATACCCCTGCTTCAACAAAAAGCAACACCATACCAGAAATGATCTTTTGCTGGTTCTCCTCTCACTCTGATCCTTGGTGTTCCCTTCCCCACTCCTCAGCTCACCTTCCAAACTGCAGCTTCCAAATGGCAATTTCACAAGCACCTGTGAGAGAACTTCATTGGAACTAATTATCTGTTGGTTGTCTGGGACCTGAGGAGTCACAGCAATTACTTCAGTCAAGAAACAACCTGGTGGAGGGCGTTGCTTCTTTTCAGAAAAATGAACTAAGCTACTCCCTAAAGGAAAGTTCTTAAAGCGATGGAACCTATGAAATACAAGTTAAATACCAGTCAGTGAAATCACTGCCACCGATGATTTATTATTACCATTAATAATCACATCCCTAATGGTAATATGTATATGCTCATCAAAAATAGCTCTTCTTGTGCTAGTTTTGATATGATTATCAATATGGATAATTTTGGGCATGGGTCTAATTGGAACTTATTTATCTGCATGGAGAAAAAAGGAAAGGCAGAGGGGAGCGGGTAAAGAAAGAAGGAAGCTTAATAGAAAAGGCTGTGAGTTGGAGGAAATAGTCATGAGCCCAAAGCAGAAAGAATTCAATGAAAACTGCAGAAAATTCTCTGGTGATTTATAACCGTACAGTTCTTGCTCTATGAAATAATGATAAGTGAAATTAAGTCCTCTTTCAACACTACAGGACGTTTCCTTTGTGATGGAGATGAATCCCTTAAGAACTGTGAGGAGGAGCAGGAGCCATAGTGAAACATTACTGTTTTAGCCAAGAGAGAGCAACATCCATTTGTAATATATGTTTGCCTGTGTAGCACAGGTGCATTTTAACCAAGTCTCCCAGGAGATTTGCCTAAGGCCAGACTGTTGCTGCATAAAAATAATAGAAAAGAAATATGTTTAAGTAAAAGCAAAGGTAAATTTGTCTGGACTGCTGCCTAATGGGAGAAAGAAGGAATAATACAATTTTTTAAAAGCAATTCTCCAGAGGCTGGCTCCCCTTAGACTTCCCTGCAGCCCACGTGCTCAGGAAGATGCGAGACAGATACTTATTTTCGATTCTGTTGAAACGCAAAAAGAAAAAAAGATAGCCCCCCTGGAAACATAAATAACTAATTCAGGACAAAGCAAAGAAGTTTACAGAGTACATGGTTTTAGTAGCAGGCAAAGTAGAGGCTGTAAGTGGATGATATCAAGAAGCATTAATGCAATCTTTACACTTAGCGACTACATTCTTAAACCAATTTAGCTCTGACTTCAGTGTCTGCAGAATCAAGCAGAAGATGACCAAAGAAGGAGACAATGGTGGTATCCAGTAGTGCGAAAAAATGCCAGCAAAAGGAATAAAACTGTGAATACATTTTTAGGGCAGGAGTTGTTTTGCTGGAGGATGCTTGTGTCAGTGTTGATGATGGCTGGGTGACAACAGACAAAATTCTCTTCAGATCCAAAACATTAGCCAGAAATTAAATTTTCAGCGAACTGTGGGCAGTCCATGAGGTCTTACTCCCAACACACTGCCTAAAGCAATCGGAGGGTCTAACCTGTCTTCTTTCTTTCAAGACTGGATGAAGTCATTCTCTACCAGCTGGCAGTTGATAAGGTCCAAGAGCCCACAGGGATTCACTTTGCTAAGGAGAGTTGAAGACTTGGACTTTGTAGGTAGCTCTGAGAATCCTACCTGCTTGAAATCAAAACGCGTGGCCGTGTTTCATGGTAGACTGCATCAGTAAAATTTTTTATCATGCCTTCTGTCTTTTGGGTAATCTTCATTAAACTTGACAAAAACTTTTGATAAATTCTACACCAAGAGCAAAGAACAATGAGGAGGAAGAGAAAAGGCCAATTTTAACAGCTTATATATGACTTTCCATAAAATCCATGATTTTCCTTCCTGCGTAACTTACACAAAGACCTTGAAGATGATAAAATAGGGGAAAGGGAATCAAAAATTATTTGCATAAAATGGAAACAGGAAAAATAGACCTATATAGAATATGTTATATTCTACTCCAAGGAAATTCACAGACCTGTTTCTATAATCTTGGGAAGGAAGCCAAAGAATACTGGAAATACACAGAAAGCTTTAAACAATTGATCTTACTGGGAGGTTACACTGGTACCTTTTATCCTCCTGGTATCCAGATGTTTCAGAAAATACCCAGAAGTGAAACACTTGTAGGTTTCTAGGAAATAAAGCGGAGAATCATTCTCATCTTCCCCTTCCAGCCTGCTGTCAAGCCATCCATCTAGGCTCTGGTACAGGTGGACAAGTTCTCTGTGATACTGCAGACAGCCTGCCTCAGGCTTTTGATCTTTGATCTTACAAAAGCCGTGCAAAGGTGGATGGAGTTAGCAGCTGAAAAGGAGCATCTTGGGGAAGAAAATGTGTGTTGCAGCAATTGCTGCAATGGTGTCTGGGGTGGCACTCCCGACGGAGAACAGTTTGTGTCAAGGAATGCTGTGCTGCCGGACAATACTGTGTTTTCCAGAGAAGAGGTAAGGAGAGCATTTTGACAATCTGCGCCGTTAATACCTTGAGTGCAGAGCTGTTGGAAATGGCTGTATTTAGCGACGGCTGATGTTATGCCTTTACAGCTTCAGACCTAGTGCTTCAGTTACAGACACTGCGTTATTGCTCCAGCTTTGCCCTCAGAATTCTAACCGCAGTGGTCCAACTGCTAGATGCAGACCCCAGTCTGCAGGATATCCAGTATCTCCAAGACAAGACCCCAATATCTCCAAGATATTATTTTAACTACAACTGCTAAAAGGTCAGCATTAGTCTACCCTACCAACTACAATCAGATGTGCCTTCTTGAGACAGATTTCAAGAAGAAAAATCCTCTGACAACCCCTGCCCCCTTCCAACGTAAAAACTGGAGCATGCCGCTTTAAAACTAGCCTATTTAGGCCACAGATGCTAAATGAATTCAGCAGACAGACGGAGTAATGGAATGTCAGTGTTCCAGTCTGCTGCCTTGAAGCAATAGGGGTTTTTTATTATTAATTTCTCCTCTCATTTTCCAACGCTGCCTCTGGGCTCTATGCTTTAGATGCAGTATTCTTGTCAGTCTCGCTAACCCAATTTGGAAATAATTAAATTTTAAAATATTAAAGGGATTATAAATACTTCCCACCCCACTTCCCCCACCTCATTCCCTTTTATGCTGTCCCTCCAAAACTGCTGAATTTTGCTTCAGGACTTAAAATGTGTTACTGCAGAATCTGATTTGTTACTGCAGTTTCCTTTGCAAAGGCTGGAGAATATCTGAAGGGAAAAAAGCCCAGAGTTAATTCCAGTAAAAGGTGCCCAGGAGCTTTATGAGATAAAGAGCTTTCTGCCATTCTGACATCTTGGAACCTGATCTCACTCCCAGATAAATTAATGTTAAGACTCTGAAATTCTTAGAACGGAAAGATTTTTGAGTCACATGTGAGTCCTCATAATGACACAAACAAGGATGTAGTTTATCACAGCATCACTGAGGTCCAAGCACCCTGCCCAAGCAGCGTCACCTACAGCAGTTTGCTCAGCACTGTGTCCAGTCGGATTTTGAAAATACCCGAGGATGGCGACTCCACAACCTGCCTGAGCAACCTGTTCCAGTGTTTGACCACTCTCACAGTAAAAAGCTTTTTCTTGTGTCCAGCCTGAACACAAGAAATCTCTTTCTTGTACTGGGGAGTCCAGACCTGGACACAGTACTCCAGGTGTGGCCTGACCAGTGCTGAGTAGAGGGGAAGGATCACCGTCCTTGACCTGCTGGCAATGCTCCTCCTAAGGTAGCCCAGGGTGGCGTTGGCCTTCCTTCCCGTGAGGATGCATTGCTGGCTCATGGTCACCTTCTTGTTGCTGAATATCTGGACACCTACACAGGCCTATAGATTCTTAAGGCTGGGAAGAACAGTCTCCCCGTGTAGCACATCTCAGACATTGGCATCAGGTATTTTCTTCTTTTCCTGTGTCTCACAAATAGTTTGTAAAGGTATGTATTTACAAGTCCCGAAATGGAAGCTGAATTATTCTGATAATGTGCCTCCAGCTCTGACTATTGGGATCTTTTAAAAGACAGTTCCCCAGGTTTAGAAAGGCAAAGTCACAATGTGAATCTCACAATAGATGAAGGTTTCCTAACTCTCAGGCTTGCCCTTTTGTGGGTCCAACACGCTGCTATTATTTTAAAGCTACATCTGGAATAGAGCGTACAAAAGAAAAGATGAGACCATTACCAGCTCATCTATGCCATCTTTGTCCCACATTTCCATCTTGAAAGCATTCTGTTTAGCTTCAGATCTTTCTGGGTCACCAGTGGTTTGTTTCAACAACTGTACTCCAGACCTCACTGAGACTCAACCAGGCATTTTTGTTTATGGTTTCTATTTCCTGTATATTCTCCTCATTGATTGCATTTCCCAGTTCATGCCACGTCTCGGATGGAAAATAAAAAGCGGGCGAAACAAAGGGAATCCAGCACGTCACACATATCATGTGTAACACATAAGCTGAGGTTAACCGGAGCATGAGGATGGCTGTCTAGGAACTTGGACTTACTTTTGCCTGGAAAGGAGTCAGTAGAATCCAACCTAGCTCAGGTTTGTCTAATGATGTAGATGCAAAATACTGATGCCATTGAGAAAAAACAAACAAACAAACAAACAAGGTCACTGGACTACTCCAAGGACTCTGGGGACATACTAAAGAGGGCAGATCTGTGGTTTTTCGCATCCAGAAAATGAAATTATAGAACATGGAAATAGTTTTATATTGAATATGGGCAGGGCTTAGTGACCTTCAGACAAGGTACCAGTCAAGATGTCACTGAGAACCGATACATAAAAAGATGTGAACACGATAATTTTATCTGAACCTGAGTTACAATGAATTACAGTTTATAGTTTATACTGGAGCAAAACCTATTTGACTTTTTTCTCTGTTTTACAATATTGAGGGAAGTAGTTTGGTTCGGGCACCAGAACTCAGAAGAATACAGTTCTGTTCCTTATTCAAGCAAAATCCCTAGGTTCTATTGGGCAGGTAACATTATGCTGCTCTTCTAGAAAAGCCAGACACTGGTACGCACCCTGTAATAACCAGAAATGTTGTCCGTCCAGCACTTCTGAAGATGACACCTCTATAAGTTTGTTTACCTTCCATAAAATAACTGTTGCTTTGTAAGAGGATACAAAGATCTATTCTTTAGATTACTTGAATTTCTCAGTTCTCATAGAATCAGTGACTGTATATGAATCACACGTTATATATGAATATTTAGGTCAGAGAAAAGCGTGCAAACTGGCAACATAGTATGTAAAATTAAGGGCATTCTTTCAATTTCTCTGTGACATGTTTTTCTTCTAATTAGTAAACCTTCCTACATTGTTTATTGTTTTTCCAGAATCAATATAGTTGGATGTTAAGTAAACAGGTTTTTTAATCAGTGTAAATCCTCTGCATTTTTCAGAATAATTTCATGACATGACTTAGGAGAGAAAGAAGCCTCAGTTCAAGTGGAAGTGAAGAGAACAGCAGTGGCCGCATCAAAAGGACAGGAAGACTACACTTACATTCTTGTAGGATTATGCAGTTGTAAAAGCATGAGCTAGTCTGTCTTGAAATAAAGGAACTCCTAGCTCAGAGTCCCTGCTTAGGCGTATGACAGATACCCATTTATTCTGCATCAGGCAAAGAAGGGATCCATAATACAGTGAGCTATACTTGGGTTGAAGAAAAAAGCTTTTAAAAGATAGCAAGTGATGCCATACGTTTTCATTATGGAGCATGCTATGCAGAGCTGGGTAGTCAGCTCCCACCAACCATCTGGAGAGAGAAGTCACTCAAATTTAAGTGCTGAACCTGCTGTGGTAGACAATCGGTGCCAGTGAACCACTCACTACTCTCCCCCTGTCTGTTTTCCTGCCTTTTGCTGCAATAGAACCTTAAAATAAAATAATCTGGCTACCACTTTCCAAACACCCGCTTCCAAACACCCCAGCTTCCATCTGCAGAGTGCACTTCATTCATTGGACAAAGTGGGACACTTCCAAAGAAAAAGCTATACTGCAGGTCCCACCAAAAGGGAAATGCCAGAGAGAGGAAATAACACACGAAAAAATCGCTTCTTCTTTACCGAGCTCCTCATGGCCCTGTGTTAAACCCTAATTTCTGTTTTATGTCTCCCCGATTCCTCCCCAGTGCTTAATGTCTCTTTTGACTCCTATTAAAAGCTTCCTGGGGCTGAGATCTTGGGAACCCAGCAAGCTCACTGGGTTTGCCTTATGAAAAGTGACTTTAAGTGCCAGGGAGGGTTTAGCAGCTTCGAAATAAAAGAACTTTCAACCATGTTGCCATAAATTGCTTTGTTGCCTGTAGTCAGCAAGAATCAGTTTGAAGACTTCTGGAGCCTGAGGGTATCAATTGCTTTGTTTTTTCCCTCTATCAAATCTACCCTCCAGTGACTTGTGTTACACTGCAGGCTGCTCTGGGATGCTCAGCAGATGCTAAATGGGGCGCAAGAGACACATCAAGCCCCTTGGCATGTATATATTTTTAAATCAAATAGGCAGACATGGGCAAAAGAATCTGTGATGGTGAATCGAATGTTCCTGGCTTGCTCTGTTGTATACAGTCATCCTCCCTGTAGGACTAGGCAGTGAGTGAGTGACGAAAGCCTAACCAGCTTGGGACCAAGTGCTATAAGCCTTAGTCTTGTAAGTACCAGTTCCAGTGGGCTCACTGGGACAGCTTGTATTATAGCAGGTCATTTCATAGATGAAGACCTACGAAGAATATTTGTAGGTGGGAATAATCTAACAAGAATAGAATAGGTTATGTCAATTACAGAAACAATTTGGTGCACGTCAGCTGTGAATTAAAAACAAGTAGGATACGGAGTGCCGTTTCCACAATAGCAGCTCCTAAACAGAAGAAGGAATACCGAGCAATTTAATAGCATTGGGATGCCCATGCTTTTTCTACTAATCAATAAGATAAAAATCTTACAAATAAAGGGGACTACTAATGGCTTTTTCTCCTTTGAACTTGCCTGCATGCATAAATTGCACAGAATTAACCTAAATTAGATGGGGGTACTGGTAGCAGTCTTACCTATCATAACTTTTACTAAAAAGCAAACAGGAAAAAAGATGAATGAAGGAAGATGAGCTTGCTTCATTTTAACAGTTGACTGGCTATCTCAATACCTACCTAAAGGCAGAAGACTAAATCCTATTGGGAGGAAACCTCTGGTATGAATGAAACTTATTTGTGAAAATGAAGCTGACATAACGGAAACATAAATAATTAACTATAGGTACAGATGCCGTATTTGCTGTAAATTATCACCCAGGGAGAATGTTGTATGGACAAAGTGAAGCATTCAAACTGCATAACATATTTTTAGAATTTGGATCTCTGCTGCTGAAGAGAGAGAGCTGCTTAGCAAAGCACAGTGAAGGCCGGTGCAATGATTACACCAGTAATGCAGCAGCTGGGGAGCTGTATTCACTCTCCTTTGTCGACACAGACCTTCCATATGAGCTCTGCCAACTGATTTAGCTTTCCAGGGTGTCAGATTCCTATCTAAAATGCTGAAGGAACAATTCTCTCCTATTTAACAAGGATAAGGAGTAGGTAAATACACTATAGATTGTGAGACAGTCAGGCACTATGGTGGTGAGCATCATCAAAGCCCCTGACACGGGCCGGGAGCGTTACGTGCTTGAGAGCACGTACTGAAGAAATGGTAGAATAAGGTTATGGGAGTCCAGCATTCTGTGCTCTAATGCCACCAAAGAGAATGTGCTTGCTGTAAAAAGTTTGAGAAGTCCAATTTCACATTGGTTAATATTTGTGGTTCTGAAGCTTCAAAGTCGACAGAGATTAGATGTATTTCACTGGTAGAAATAATAGCTGATTTAACTATATCATCTGCCTAGAACTCCACTGAAGCCAGTACAGCTTTAGGAAATAGCTACCCTAAAAAAATGGTTCTTAGTAAATAAATTCCTGCTTGGAACAACTTCATGACTGTTGTTCCTTTTTCACTTCCATCACATCCTCACAGAAGGGCCTCAGCTTGCCTTGTGCGCTGGTGGGAAGTTGCTGCGTGACAGCAGTCAGTAGACAGCCCTGGCTTGCTGCTGCTGCTGCAGTGTCTGCCTGGCTCCGTGGCTCAGGAACATGTGCAACTCCTATTAATAAAACAGTGTGTACTGGTGGAATAATGCCAAATTGCTCTCATCTCTGTGTTTCCTAATTTCTCCTGTAGCCCTGGCCCTCCAAACAGGGACAAAGATCTCCCCTGTCTCGTGTTGGTAGCTGTGGAAAGGGGCTGTTAATTACTCAGCATGTCACTTTGATGAAGGCAGCATGCTGGGAAGCAAACCAGCCTCTTGCATGACCACTAACCCAGCCCTTCCTCTTCCTCCCTCGTCCTCTTCCCCCAGAGCAGACAGACGCTGAGTTCATGGGCCCAGGTGCACACGTGCAGGAAACAGCGGCAGTCAGCGTCTCAGACAGCAGCCGCCGGGAGGTCTCGGTAGGATTAGGCTTGGTTTCTGCGTGAAACAAGAATGAGACAAGATGACAGACGTAGGTGCTCGTTTCCTGTAGAAACGTTGGACAGCAGGAGTTGTCCTCAGCCCCACCAGTGCAGGGCCAGGCGCCTGCCCCGGAAAAGGAGCTGCAATTAAATAGCGGGTCCATGCTGTGTCATGTACCCAGTTCTGAACGTTGGACCTTTACTCTTTAGAACATGGAAAGTTTAAGTGCAAAGAGAAACTCTGGAAAGTTTACAGCAAGGGGCATGGGGATGTTTCATGTTTAGAGAAGAATGAACCAGGAAAATCCAGAAACTGCAAGTCACAGACAATTAAAACCTGATTTAGGCTTTCCTCACTGTTTGCTCAGGCAGACTTCCCAGCAAATCTGCCTTAGTGAAGAAGAAAGAACTACAAGTTTGACAAACGGTGACAATACCTTTTTGCAGGGAATATTCCTAGAGGAGAAGAGCACACTGTAAATAATAATAATAATGTTTCCTGAGAGGTTATTTTGCATTCTGCAGAGAGAGAAACTGAGGCGCCAAAGTGCTGTGACTTCCCCAGGGCCCCCCAAAAAGCTAGGTGTCCTAACATGCACCTCTGCATACAAGCTAGTAGTGGAACCTTTTTTTCATCTCTGTAAACAAAAGAAGCGTCACTGCTTTGGTGTTTGCATCTGATGGTGGAAACACAAATCTCATTTTCCAGGAACCGTATGTTAATTAATTGAGGAGGAAACATTATAGAAACCAAGCAGTTAAACCAACCAACCAGAGTCCCCGCCATTTGTATATAACCAGCTAAACGATATTCAACTTCTCGTATGTAATCCTGGGTTAGTGCTGGCAAGTTTTTATAATCCTAACAGGGGAACAGGAGGAAGGTGCAGATATCTGAGTGATCCCAGCAGGCTAAATCTTCACCAGACAAGCTGGCTATCCATAGAGGAACCATAGCAAGGCAGCAGCCTAAGTGAAACTGGGCTGCTGAGTTCATGCAAAACTTCATCAGCTGTAAACTTACTTTGCAGAATAAAAGAAAAGCCAGTTCAGGTAAAGATCCTGTGTACTAGATCATGGGAATATTAAGTGACATTAACTGTGTAGTTTTGGTTTAGATCCAACATATGAAACTCTGTAAAAGCATAAGAAAATTAAGTCCAGAGATAAACAAGTGGGTCAAAAAATGCAGGGTCCTAGAAGGTGTAAGTCAGTCTCTGCAATAAAAGCAATTGCAGGGAGCCATTCTAAGAGTGATGATGAGATTCTGAGCATCTATCAGAATCGGATTTTGTGTTGGTAACCCACAGTCTGTTACAGGCACAAGGAAACAAGGACCTCTTGGTAGACTCTAACCCTTAGAGTTTTTCCAGTGCTAATTACCTCACATAAAGCAGATCTGGGGTAGGCTGAAGCCCATAAGTGATTTACTAAAGGCTATGAAGAGAACCAGTGGCAGTTCTGAACAGAGCCAAGACTGCCAGTTGCCTCGTCTTCGCAGAACCCCACACCGTTTCCCCCAGGCTTGTCATCTTCAAAGGGTTGTGCGCGCTGTCGGGAGAGAGGAGGAAGGATAGCAGTGCGTGTAAACTGCTTATTAATCTTTTCTCAGTTATAGAATTAGGGCTCAATGAGCTAAGTGGTCCTCAAGAGTTATGGACCTGGGAACTAGCACAATAATCAAATCAGTGATCGTAGCTAATCTTATTCTACAGTATCAACCTTGCGTGGCTGCTTGCCGCCCACAAGCAGTAGTCAGCCATGGCGATTCAATCATAGCAGCCTTCAGAGCCTTGGGGTCCATCCATGGCAGTTAATGGGGGCTCTGTGAGCAAAAACTGCACGGTACAGCCTGTGTTACTGTCTCATTTCCCCTCCTTAGTTGACAGAAGCATCAAGTGCACTTGTGCTCCGAGGTCTGTCCTATATAAATATCCCCAGGAAATAAATAAATGCCAGTGCACTTGTGCATTTCCCTCAGATATTCTTCTCCCCAGCTGCTGTGCTGACAGTACTTACTAGGAATCAGGCACTTCATTCGGGCTCACTGTTCTGCTGGAGGGAGATGGGAACAAGATGCTCCTGCGGCGGGGAAGGGGAGGGTAGCAATTCCGTTACCAGAATATTGGTCTGTTTATTTATAGATGCGCACACGCACACAAACCTTTGTAGAAAACTGGAAAATAATTTGTTCTTACCCTGCAAGTGAAGGGGATAGCTGAAGACTGAAATCTTATTCAGGGGAAGAGTTGTGAGAGAGTAGAGGGGAGAGTTCGGGACTAGGGGTTTAATTATCATGCAGATGGGTGCTGAGACTACATACCTGTTGTGAGGAGTAAAATAGAAGGGGATTGTCTTAGCGATTCCGTTTTCCGGCAATTCTGGCCACAAGCCAGCTGGTTATGATTGGATTGAGTCCCCACAGGACATTGCAGATGACAAATAAAGTGTCCCCAGGACAGGTGTCAGCCCGCCATGGTGTTCAGGAATTGAACAACTGTGACTAAGTAGTAAGCTTGCAGGCTACTCTTCTCTCAAAAGCAAGCCAGGCTTACAGCCATGTCCATTCCCCACCCACCCCGATCCAACAAAACTGTGCTAGAGAAAAGAGACAAACAAGAAGGAGAATTTAGAAGGGAAGCTGAGAAGCCATGTGGTCTTGGCTAGAGACCCAGGGAAGCCTGGTTCCATTTCCTTGGGGGCAGAGCTCCGAACATCTGTGTCTTTTCCTACCCTCTATCTTCTGCTGTACCTTTAGTGAGACTGATGGAACTGCCTTTCACTGGGTGTTTAGCACTTAGCAGCACAGCAATTTTGACTTTTTTTGATCCTTAATTTATATTCTAATATTGTAACAATTAAATGAAACGTATGAATGGGTTGACTCAATTATTCTGTATCAGTCTGTGGCTTCATGTCTGTCATGTGTGATCCTCTGCCCCACCTTGCAGTAAAACAGAATTTACTGCCCAGAACTGTCCAGAACTAAGTACACAACATCTGCTTGGCTGTGTTTACCTGCAGAGTCACCAAGGTCTTTGGGCCTGACCCAGAGCTCTACAAATGCCATTAAATGAATTGAATAGGTATTTCTGAACACCACCAGAAGACACAGTTAGGCTTCTATTCCACGCTCTATGTCTTTTTTGTCCTAGGTAAACTGTGTCACCTTTGGATGACTCCTATCTAGAGAGTAAGAATGCTCACCTATCTTTCTAGAAGTTATGAATTAAATTATTGAAATGCAGTGGAATCTTCAGAGTCCTTTGGAGCAGAGGCACTGAGAACTCAAACGTCAGGATTATGCACGCAAGAGGAGCTGCGTTCCTGTGCCAGAGCAGCCACTCACCACTGATCAGCTCAGCACAAAGTCTTTTAACCCGGAAACTCAAGAGTGACTCTGGACAGATGAGCCTGTTGCAAGCTGACAGCCCTGGCTCTTGCTTGGCTTTGTGTCTGCAGGTGGGTCCGAGCCAAGGAAAAGCCCAGCCAATGAGGCTGCTCTGGCATTACCTCTTCACAGTTGGTCACAAATGACCTTGCAGTGAATCTCGTTCCGTGGAACAGAGGCATTCCCGCTCTTTCCCTGGAGACTGCCTCTGGGCAGACAAGAAGTCACATTCCACCAAGTTCTCACATCAGTCTGGGTATTAAATGCAAGGAGTGCAAATGGTCTCTCCTGCGTAGAGCCTGCAGGATACATATACTCGGTGAGAACAGTGAGGTTTTAGGGATGGTTCTCCAAAGGGAGACAGACCTTCTCAATTTAGCTCCCCATTAATTATTGTCAGGTCATCTGGTTAAATCTCTAATAATAACAGACACACACTGTTAATTTCTATGGCAATCTGGATTCTGCTGTCGACATAAGTTCACTTGCCAGTGTTCATCACTCCCCGTGGCCCTCAGACTGGGCTGAATTACCATTTTAGCTGGAATGTATTCAATCAATCAGAATCGATGGAGACCGCCCCAGAAAACAGACACTCATTCACAGGTGGGGTCTGCAGCGCTTTCTACTCTCTGTTCCACACATCCTGCATTGTTGCAAAACTTAACCAGTATCAGTTTCACTAGAGAGTTATGCATGGCAAATTATTGCTGTGTTTGTTAAATTTTTTCTCTTCTGTCCAGTATTGTAATGTAACGATGCACAAATATCAGTTTATCCAGTGGACTAAGGTCTCTTCATTTTGGAGACACCTATGAATTCTGTGGTTTGGTCCTGCTAGTTAACTGTCATATAATCAGACTGTCTAGAACACAAATCACCACACCTCGATATAACCAACAGGTTTCGATCAAAACAGGTCTAAGGTCTAGAACAGCAGGAAATACTCCAGCCTGGGATGAAGGCTGAAAATAGCTGGACAACAAGACCTAGGTCAACGGGACGGCCAGGAAGGGGCACCAGTACTGGAAAAGCAGATGGTTAGATCTGTGATGCAAACATAGAGGCATCTGTGTACAAGTGTGGGAGTGCAGGACTGCTGCAGGTCAAAATCTGTGTGCATTAATAAAGTTCTGTGTGTGTGAGTTGAAGGCAGATTTTAAGTGGAGTAATAAGGATATAACAGATCAGAGCTGAAGTGTTTCAGAAGAATTGTGTGGCAGCTCAAGCGGAGATAGACGGTTCTGCATACCTGGTTAGGACTTGATGGAACCAGCCCACATTCCCTGCGTCTACCCCTTGCTGTCCTTTCCACTCATAATCACTCCCAAAGCAATCACATATAAAACCAGGGCCTCTTTGGATTTCTTTTTGTATGTTGTCTTATATGAATGAAAAATGGATGCATAAAATGCTAGGGAACATCCCCTCTGATATGATATAAGTCAATATGATTTCAATGACCTGAGATGACGATTTTTGCCAGAAGATCCCACTCCAACGCTGGAACTGCAGCACAAGATTCTCTTTCCTCTTTTTCATTATCCTTTCGCTCCGAACCTAGCCATGTCCTTCTTATTTAAGAATTGACCCCGGCTCAAAGACTGACTGGTGGAATGAGAAAAAGCACTTGGTTGCTGACCTCTCCCTCTTCCTGAGTCTGTCTTTACACAGGGATCTATGTGTTTTGTCTAGTGCTAATGAGCCGGCCTGTGTTATCTCTAATGTCATTTTAAAATTAAATTAACCCCAGACTGTGGGTGTGTGTTTGCATGGCGATAGTAATACGTTGGGAAGGAGGATGCCTTGGGCGCACACATGAAACCTGCAAAGCTTCTCTGTCGGCTTTGGCTGCTGTGCTGACTGGCACCACCCCAGGGGAGAGTATGCCCATGCATCACAAATTTGCTTTTTGGTTCCCCTTCCACCCACCCCTGAGCTGAGTTCTCTGCCAACTCAGCTTCTGTATAAATCAAAGGGAAATATTCTCCCCCTCCTGTTTTTTTCTTTTCCTGAACAGATTGGATGTCATTATGTGCAGCTGAGCTTGCTGAGGCTTGGGCGGGGGAGGGACAGGAGGAGTGATGGAAAGAAGAGACGGGTTTAGAAAAAATGCTTACAGTCCATCAGAGGGGGAAAACAGCCTCCAGCTACAAGTAACCAGCACTTCACACACACACTGATTTACTAGGGAAACCCAGAGTGCTTTAATATTTAAAAATAGAATAGAGAGTCAGGAAAAAAGAACTAGAAGGGAAAGGATGTTATCCCTATTGATGGCGCAATGAGATAGACATCCTGGGGTTGTGATGGAGGAGCTGAATGTCAGAACACCTTCCCAAGCTGCCTGACATATTGGGCGTGCTCAGGTGGGGATTTAAAGAACGCATGCAATCTTACGGACATTAGTCCACAAACAGACGGCGATGAATGGTCTCAATCATTACGTAGAAAGGCTCATCTTTTATGAAGTGAAAAGCAAAAGCACCCTTTTACTCAGTTTCCCATCATTATTGAGGGGATCACTACATGAGAAAGAGGGAGAAGAAAGGGAAAGGGAGAGGGGAAGGGGGAGGAAGAGAGAAGCGGGGCAGGAGGAAAAAGGGGGAAGGGGGCAGGAGAGAGAGGGGGAAGGGAGAAGGGGGGGAAGAAGAGGAGTAAGAGGGCAAGAGAGGGAGAGAAAGAGGAGGGAAGAGAAGGGAAAGGGAGGAAGAGAGAGAGAGAGAGACAGACAGAGAGGAAAGGAGGGTTGCGAGCCAAATGCATGGCATTCAAAAGAAGCAGCTTTCAAACGCTTTGGCTGGGATGCAGATTTGCAGAATCTCTGGACCCATAATTCCCTGGCATACAAAGCTTGCTGGAGGCATCAATGTGCCCAAAAGGGGCTTGCAGAATAAACAGCAGATAAAAAAAACCAACACCCACAACAAGCCTATGAATTAAAAATGAAGGCAAGGGAAACAGCTGTACTTCCAAGCTGCAGGTGACCTCATTGTGCAAGCTGCGCACTGTGAGGCATGACCACGTCCAGTGGCTCTGAAATAGCAGGTATGGACAATAATAGCTGGCAGGAAGAATACACTCCCCATCGATATTAAAGAGTAGGTAATTGCCCTTCTCTCCTGCCAGCTGTATTTTAATCCAGAACTAAATTACTCTGAACATTCTTATAAACTTTTATGTTACAGCATCTCCTAAAGCCTCAGTTGACACTACTAAAAAATACTGTTCTCACTTAAGTTAAAACAGCCAGAAGGATGATTATCCACCAAGATTTGCCCAACATCACAGAGTCTGTGACAGTATCAGGAAGAGTCCACATTTCCTCAATCTCAGCCTTGTGCCTTAAGCAAATAATTACTTTCTCCCTGTTTTTAGATGCTTATTCAAATGAGAAAAGCTTGCATATGAGAAACAAAAAGGACCCCTACCCTAAAATTCAGTTCATAGATGCAGTTCTCTGGTTAATAATTATCCTCAACTTCAATTACTTTGTACTGCAGCAGAGTGGTATCCTGTCACATCAGATAATTAAAAATAAGGTAACGGTGTTGAATAAATACTGTTGACTCCACTTTACAGATGGGGAAACCAAGTCAGAGGGTGGAATAATTTTCTTCAGTGTTCCATAAAATGTCAAAGGCAAAAGACAAAAACGGGTGTTATACATCTGTGTTATGTGCCACCAAATCAGAATTTTCCATTCACCAGTTTCACTGGTAGTATTATGCAGCTGGTAACTGAGGATGGAAAAGGGTGGACAGTTAAGCGAAGAGCCATGCTAAATTGAGACATCTTTGTACTCTGGAGAAAGAGTCCAAAGGAATGCACTGTCTTAAAAGACCATATCACTTCCCAAAGGTTGCCCTTAAACTCCAGTATTCAGGTTTGATATAAAGATTAACAGGCAGAAAAGTCCTGAAATATTTCCAAAAAAGAGACTGCTAAAACTGTGGAAGTGATTTTCTTGTTTTTAAAGAACAACAATTTTCCTGAGTTGCTGGATAGAGAAGATTGACATTCGGAGTGGCAAATCCGGAGGATACTGGGTAAAAAAGGTCTAGTATTTCAAAACTTCAATCTTCTGTCATTTGCTATGAATGGAAACGATTCCACAATGAACTACGGTGGATCAAGTAGAGCAGCCCGCACCCTTGTGGGGTGGCTGCACTGCACTGAACCATCTGTGGAGATACTCATGGCAACTGACGGTGTAAAAGCAGCAGACCTGTGGCAGTAAATTTCCAACTGGTTTTGCCTGCTGGATATAGGAATGCCTGAAAATGCATAAATGTTCAATAATCACCATCTTCCTAAGCACATACTAAGTCATGACCAACTTTCGAATGAAAAAAAAGCAGGATTTTAGAAAGCACATTCCTTTATTAAAGACGCAGAGCAATGGAGGATCAAAGTCTTCAATTTTTAGAGAAGAAAATGACAAAGAATAAGAAACCCACACGGGAATATGAAACAAAAGCAGTCATTAAAAATTGCTTCTGAATCGGTAGGTTTTTGTTAGAGAGAGATAATTCCAGAGCTATTTGAAAAAATCAATTCCAACTGCAGTTCTTGTTTGCTGTGCAGAGAACGGGAATGGTGCAGCTACAAAAGGGGCCTCGATCCCTTCCGCAAACGACCGTCGGTGTGCACTGGGTGCACTGGGAAGCATCCTGCAGTTCTGTCACAGGGGCATTAAAAATAGTCAGGGATCATGTACCACCAAGTAACAGTAATTTGCTGCTACCAAAATAGTTTACAGTATTTAAAAAAAGCTTAATCTAGAGATAGTTCTCTTGGCAGCAAAAATCTTTCTTGTGCCAAGAGAAAAATAATTTGCATCCCTGGTGTCAATGGTAATACTACCATGTTGCCTTAACGCTCCAGGAGACGCAGCCAGCTCAGCACTGTATTCAGAGAGAAAATCTCTGAAAATAACATGCAGAAGAAAAGAAATTCACATTGCAGTTGCATCAGTGATGAATCTGACATCAGCAGGCGATGAATCATTCTGTAGCCGAAGCATTTATCTAATGAAACATAACCCCGGTGTTTGGGATTGGGGTTTTTTTCTTCATTTCAGTCTGCTGTTAACAGCCTCAAAGAGTTAAGTTTTCAAGAATATGGTTGCCTTGGTATTATGCTCTCAGCTGTGATCAGCAATATGTAACAAACAAAACAGTACTTAAGTAGATTTTTTTTAAAGCATTCCCCACTGTAAATGTGTAATTAATTAGCCTTCCCCTTCCCCCTCTGCTCACACGCTCAGACCCGTAGGGACCCTCCCCTTTTCTTCCTATCAAATTCAGACAGTGACTAGGATCTGAATTATTCATTCAGCTGTAGGTGTAACACATCCATTTAAGTGATTTAAAGTTTAAGCAGTCTTGCTGCTGTTCAGCAACACAAAAAGTTTAAAGAGACAAGTAGAGCCCAACAGGAATTTGGAAAGTTCTTTTTTCTTAAACCACTTGTTTGATTACACAAACAGCGCACGTTTTCGTGAATCAACCTGCTTGAATGAAAAAGTTTGTGAGAATGGCAGGTAAACAAGAGCACCTGTCACTCATTAAGAAAATTCCACGATTATATGCATTAGTTACAGCTTTTGTTCCAATATGTTGACTATTCTTTGCTGTGATAGTTAATTTATGCACGCTTTGCTAGAAATACATGGCAAGTGAATTTCACATTGACAGTCACAGAAAATCATATTAAGATACTTATTTATTCCTCATTATCATTGTATCAGAGAACCTCATGCTAAAAATTATGTACAGCCAGTCAAAGAACAAATTAACCATAATTAACAACACTTTGTAGCACTTCTGATTAGATCTCCAAGTGCTTCAAAGTCTTTAATTTTCTGAACATTTCTGTGACAAAAGGCAGTGCTGTTACTCCTATTTTAAAGCTGGGGATGTTTAATTTGGGGCAATTTGGGAAAGTTCCCTCATGCCCATAGCAGGCAGCGCAGGGGGAGTTATGGCACACCCCGATCTAACTGAAGAACCAAGACGTGCCCCCCAGTTTACACGTGTCCCACAGTTGAGGTTGAATGTTGATTTTCCTCGAGGTAACACCAAAAGTCCATGACAAAAAGAAAAGCCAGATGTAAACAGGAGCCTTGTGTCATAACCACCATGAGGTGCCCACTAGGGCACCGACTAGACTTTGTGTGTTAGATGTACTTGCACCCAACGTGACATGTCAGTTCACCGTAATTCAAGGAGTGAATACAAATTCTGAAGGCTGTGATTACATGAAGTACTGTGTTGCCAGTACTTACAATTTTATTAGCAATACCATAATATGTGCTATTTCTCTTGAAGATGCAGCTGCTTGAATGTCATCTGAATACCTCAGCCTTTATGAAAAAGTGTTCTATTTTTAAAGTCATAATTATGCCACTCATGATTTTGAAGTACAGGCTTATGCCTTTATTAGTATAAGATTGGCAATACTGAACTTAAAAAAAGCCCACGTCCTGAAATACCTGAAGGTATTTTAAGCAAAGGGAAAGCTGGAAAGAAACAGGTGACAGGCTTCTGCCCCCGGCTCTTGCACTGCAGAGTCCACTGTACTCCCATTCAGGAAGGAAGCCACAGGCTCTCACCAGTGAGGGCATGTAGAAGGAGCCCCAAGAAGCAGCAGCAGCCTTCAGCAATCCTGTGTGATGCTTAGTGCTTTGGGCTGCTTTACATTAAGCAACTACTCAAGGCTGCTTAAATAAGTCCTCTGGGTTCTAGACCGCAGGATGGATCATTCTGGTAGAAAACACGGGTTGCTTAAAACGACTGTATTCCCACCATTGTGAAGAGAACTGGAGGTTGCATAGCGCTAAAACACATCACCAGGAGCCCATAAAGATGTGTGACGGATCGCACGCACCCGCGGCTCAGTACTGCTTTGCATCGCTACAGCTACCTTTAGGATTCCGCCCGGCAATTGGTTCTACCCACACAAACTTCATTGTGGAAGCAAGTCTTTTATTTCTGTGACTCTTTTTTGATCCAGATTTGAGTGGCATCGTCTTCTTGATTAGAAGCCCCACTTGCTTAGAGCGGAGTTTTCCTGATAGTTTTCTTTCTATGAATTGCTCCATCAAAGGACTGTCATAACAGACTGTTTGCCAATTTGAAATCCAACAGTTTGTCTGGTGTAAGTGTTAAAAATGTTGTCTTGGCAGTTGGGTTTTTTTGGGGTTTTTTTTGTGCATTAAATGACTTGATTTTTTTCTATTTGCTTCTACAGTATGTCAAGGAAACTGGATCGTTTTAGTAATCAAACCTGCTTTTTTTCTTTCACTTCAAGTAAAACTCAACACTTAACCTACGAATTCAGGGAGTAATTTTATTTTAACTATATAAACTCTGAAAAACTCTGCACGTTTTTTGCTGAAACTTATAGTCATTGCTGGTAAAATACAGTAAATTGTTTTAAAGTGGGATTAAAACCAAAAGCAAGATAGATGCATGTTTTATTTACTGAGAATGAAAGATTTGAAGCTAAGAGTTCCCCTAGACTTCAGTCTGTGAGATAAGGGTCCTCTGTGATGACTCAAGTCAGATTTTTTACCAGTTTACCTTTTCATTCATTACAATCGTTAAATGACTAAAGCTTTACTATCTACTTACGATGCAAGAATACTCACTTTATGCTCATGGTCTCTAAACCCTCTAAAAAACCCACTGAACTTGCTTCTCTGATGGCCCAGACTGGTCCTAACTAGAACAGTGCTCGATTCACAATTTCAATTGCACATTCATCGCTTCAGGTGGAGGAGTCCTATGTGGACCCGGGTGGCACCAAATGATTATTTCTAGAGAGGTTAATGTAGTGTGAATTTCATGAAACTCACAATTTGTTCAGTACCTGAGAAAATATCAGATAGGCTACAATAGAAAAGCAGCAACTATTCAAAATTAGTAATTGGAATTAACCCCCGCTAATAAAGATGAAGAAATGCTTTACAATCACCTGCAACGTCTGAGTAACTCAGCATCCAGGAGAAGCCATTTATGTGGGAAGAAAGCAAAAGGATACCTGTACAGGCTACCATACAATCAACAGGAACCCCAGAACATACTTCAGGACAAAAAACAAAGTTCAGAAACCCCTCTGCTCTGCTCTGGGGAGACCCCCCTGCTGTCCCCAGCTCTGGGGCTGTCAACATCACAAGGACACGGAGCTGTTGGAGTGGGGCCAGAGGAGGCCACGGGGATGATGAAAAGGCTGGAGCCCCTCTGCTGTGAGGACAGGCTGAGAGAGCTGGGGGGGGTTCAGCCTGGAGAAGAGAAGGCTCCAGGGAGACCTTCCAGCCCCTGCCAGTCCCTAAAGGGGCTCCAGGAAAGCTGGGGAGGGACTCTGGAGCAGGGAGGGGAGCCATGGGACGAGGCGGAACGGTTTTAAACTCAAAGAGGGGAGATTGAGATGAGATCTGGGGAAGAAATTCTTGGCTGTGAGGGTGGTGAGCCCCTGGCCCAGGTTGCCCAGAGCAGCTGTGGCTGCCCCATCCCTGGAGGGGTTCAAGGCCAGGTTGGACGGGGCTTGGAGCAACTTGGGCTGGTGGGAGGTGTCCCTGCCCAGGGCAGGGGAGTTGGAACTAGATGATCTTTAAGGTCCCTTCCAACTCTTACGATTCAAGCATGGGAGGTTCACGGTGATGAGGCAGGTCTGAGATCAAGCCAGGAAGTCGCTATGAGTCAGGATACATGAAGGTCTGCATAGGTCCACAGCCAGGCACAGCTGTGACACAGCTGAAACCAGGTACCCCTACACTGCAGCTCACGCACAGGCTGGGTGCCTGGCCCTGTGCTTAAATGGCCCCTCTGGGCCACGGGTGCGTGGGTGAGGGGTGCAGGTGGGGGTCCCAGAGGCTGCTCAGGAGCTGCTCAGGGTGCTTGGGGCACAATGAGGAGTTTCAGAGCTGTCCATATAACTGTTACCTTGTCACCCTGTCTTAAACAGTTTATCCCCCTTTTACAACAACAAGTTGCAACTGTGTAAGTCACTGAGGTCATACTAGTGTAAAAGTCATGAGAGCGACGTGAGAATCAGGCCTCCAGAGACTATGCAAAGCAGATACAAAAGGTTCACAGCAGAGGATTGTTCCCACCTCCCGGGAGCGCCGTGTGGGTGGCTGCAGCCCAGGGTGCGCAGCAGCAGAGCGTTACGAGCCTGTGTGTGCAAGGGTACCTGCATCTGCCAAGGGTGTGGGTAGAAATTAATTGAGTATGTTACAGAAGACCTAATTTCAAGCTATGAGGACGGTGAGTGAAAGGAAGTGCCTGTCTCCACTTCAGGAAGCAGGTCCCCTCCCTGTCTCCTGCCCCGCGCGGTGGCGGCTGCACTCACCGGCTGGCAACGCTCCCGATGGTGACGCTGTCATTCTCCTTACAGTGGGCTCCGCGTGTGCTATTTCTTTTTAAATGATTCATGACTCCCACTTCTCACTTCATCTGCCTTTGTTTTCCTCTGCAGTGCAATGTGTCTGATACATGGCAAAACGCGCTGCGCTAACGCCAGCACTGTGAATGGTTATACATTAATGTCAAGGTAACGACGTCTGCAGATAGAGCAGGGTGATGTAAATGGGCTTGAGAGGGTTTGGATTCCACTTCTTTGGCCTTGTAAAATTATACAGAACAGGAATACAAACAGCCTCCCCACTGAATCATTTTTCTTTGGTGCAGTTTTTTTCTTTTTCTTTTACTGGTGTCCTTCTGAACTCATTTTTAGCAAAAGCCCTTCCTAGTACTTCACCAAATTCCTGTTTCTTGTGACAGTAAAATCCAGATGTCAACCAGTATTTTCCTACACCAGTTTTCATACGTCTTTACAAAGAATCAGCAACCCTCTATAATGATGGAAAAACCGAGTCACCGAATCAGAAAGTACCTTGGCTAAAACCATTCAGCAAGCTAGTGGAAGAGCTAAGAATATAATTATGATTTCCTGATGTTTAGTCTGATCCTCTATGAATTGGACTGCCTCACACTGAGAAGGTGCTCAATGATCAACTTTATTTATATATTTACTATTCAAATATGGCATGTTCTCACATCTTTTATTTTCACGTTAATCATGTTGTGGATCTTCTCCACCCACCCCCCATTTCCTTTGGTACATTTGTTCTATAGCTATTTGTGTAGAAACCAAGCAATTTCTGCTCCACCTGCTCATAAACACAATGAGAGAGAACACTATGTTACAGCACAGCCACTGCCTTAGCAACAGATTACAGCATCGCTGGGAAAGGAATAGAGACCTTCTGGAGAGGAGGAGTGCCCTTTATCTCCCTGAAAAGCTACAGCAGGCAAGTTCTGCCGTTAATTATATTTCCTGCAAGCCCCCCTTTAGCTTTAAGCAGTAGTTGTAAAGAAAGAACATAAAAACGGAGCACAGAGTTTGCTCCTCGCACTCAGAAAAGACAAAGCGGGGTTAGTGAAAGATTGTGAGCAGACTGGCTTCCAAGCAGAGTATGCAGACCCATATTGAAGCACTCAGCTATGGCGAGGTGTAAATAATTCATTCTGTTTAGATACCAGCCCACTGGTATCTCCGTGTCTGGCAGGACAGCTCTCTTACGGAAGTACAGAAGGGAAGTAAAGCAGAGCCCCCAGCCCACAGCCTTTGCTGTCAGTTTACTAGAAGCTCATCTATCTGGAATCGCTGTCATGAACCCTCTGCCCTACGGAAAGATGCGTTTCAGGTAGCAGGCATAATGGGAGAGGCAAAGGCTGCTTTGGCAGAGCATATCTGACATGCAGGTCATAGAACTGGCACCCTTGATATCTCCTGTCAGAAAATTAATCACGACTTGATGGACCAGTGAGCTTAGTGGCACCTGAACGTATTTTTAGAAAGGCAACTATTTGTGTAAGAGCAAAGCTATTTGATCTTAGCCTTCTCCCAATCAATTTCAGTAGGTCATGCATTTTAGACGGTGAGCGTTTAGAAGCAAGGATGATGTTTCTGTGTTTGCAATAATACAGTCCTGATCCTGAAAGAGGTCTCTAGATGACAAAATATAGCGATACAGTAATAACTTATAGGTAAAGAACAGAAGTATTGTCAACTACATTTGCATTGCTTTGTTAAAAGGATGACATTTGGGCCACTTGACCCATGAGGGAGACAAAAGGCAAAGAACCATACCTTCCACCTTGGATTCCAGGACCCCAAACTAGAACGATGGTATAATCGTAAGCTGTGTAAAAGATCAGTAGCAACATAAAACAAAAAAACCAGACAAAACATTTTTTTCGTTGTCTGGGGATTAGATATTTCATTAAGCTGTCTGCCCATATTAGAGAATTAAGCCTATTATCTGCTGAAGGATTTTTATGCCAAAAAAACCCGTCTGGGCTCATAGCTCATCTAGTCATTATATGGCTGGAAATAGGAAGCAAAATATGGAAGAGGTAAGAGGAAATACAGAAAACCTCTGGCATGGAGGCAAGAGTGAAAAAGATTGTGGGAGAACAGTGAATTGCATGCATGAAGGCTTTAGAGTTCTCATTTGACATCTCTGACAAAATATGGTGTCCCTACAGTATAATACAAAAACCAAAGGATTTATGAAATCTGGCCACAACGCTTTTTACAGATGGCAACCTGAGGATGCCTCCACTTTACCAAATGCATAGTGCAGTGACAAAGACTAAACCGTTACCTGGCGCACAAACCTTTACCCAGTCCACAGTGTCATACGACTTCCACGTGATACGCGGATGCAGCATGAAACATCACTTACAAATCTACCATGCAAAATCTGTTTTTTATAAAGCACCTACAATCCGTTTCTGTTCACGGGCTGTGAATGGCATTGTGCCGGCTCACAAGGACATTAGGACTGTCTCACAAGGAGATGGATGTCACATGGGTAAGGATTTGCATGGGCAGCCTACATAACTCAGCAAGTGCCATCTTTCTGGAGGAAGTCCCTCCTCTGACGCATTGACACCACCTGTCTCTTTACACTTGATGGCATCTGTTGGCATTTTTTATGTGCCAAAGCATTAATATCAGAACAGTGCAGAAAAGGAAGATACCAAGTTCTTGGGTACTTAGAGATGCCAAACACCTAGGCTGTACTGCATCAGGGAACTGGGCTTCCCCTAGCGTCGCCTGTGGAAGCAAAACCTAGGGGACGGCAAGTCATGCATTTGGCTCCACTGTCTAAGGCGCCACTTAAAAAAAAATGAGTGTCAGGGGATTAAAATGGTTTGGCATGGGGAAGAGGAGGGAAGAAGACAAATTATCTTAAAAACAATAAAGAATATAATGCCAGGATCAGGTACCAGATAGGTAGTAGCGAAATCCTTGACTTGTCCCCAAAAAAGGTAAAGCAGACAAGCTTTCCTGACATTGCTCAGTCAACCACGAGGAACCACCAAGAAGAGGCAGATGGTCATTCCATCTCTGAAACTATCTGCTCCTTGGCCTCTGCTGGGAATATATGGTGACGTGCCAATTACCAGCACTTTGAATAGAGACTTTTATGATCCAGACAGCCCTTAATTTAATACTGTACCAAGATCCATCAGACTTGTTTCACAAAGAACAGGTTTGATAATCATCCAAAATAACTAACTGTAAACCCAGGCAAATACCTTTAAAAATAAAACAAACAAACAAGTGCAACAAAGTGATGCCATATAGTTGACAAGCAGTTCCAATGAAGATGTCAGATATTATTATCTGTCTCCTTCTGTATTTTGATAAGAAAAAACAGTTCAGAACCCCCTAACGAATCTCTAACCAGAGAAAATAATTTGAAGAGTATCAGAAATTTGAACAAGTGATGTCAGCTGGCCCTTTTGAAGCTGCCTCTGCATTTTCTGGTAATCCATATTAGGGCTTGATTCTAAACCCCTTTAAGTCCACAGGAGTTTTTCAGCTGATGCAGTTGACTTCTGTGAGCCCTGGACATGTCACGGCTTTAACAGCCTGAGAAAAATTCTTCTCCTGTGATTTCTGCAGGCAGGGAAGACTAACTTCCATTCATGTTCTAACCCAGTTTTGTAGACTGTGGTATTATTTAACTGCGATGAGCACCTCAGTGTCCTTAACAAAATCAGAAGTCTCTAACTGTGCTGGTTTTGAAGCATTTGGGCAGTTGTTTCAGAAGCAAAGTGACCATCGGACCGCAGTTTGTTTCTTTTTCCCCTTAAAGAGGGGCAAAGGTTGCTGGTATTCAGTTACCAAATATTATGAGCAGTGCTCTCTGCTGGTTGTGGAATAACTTTTTTCAGTCTCAGCCCACTTCTCCATGCAGAAGGGTTCCTATATGAAAAAAATATCTTGGCCCTGGCTGGCTCCCTGGCAGGGCTGTCAGTGACAGAGACACATACGCCATTAGATCTCGCTGAAACACTCACGGGCTGGAAAAGGTCATTTTACCCTACATGGCTCTGTACACATATCCTCATGAATGAGACAACTGCGTCCTCACTCCCACGGAACATCATCAAGAAGAGCTAATGCCTGCTAAGTAAGGAAAATTAGCAACCAGGTGAGCTTGCACTATCCCTTCCCATTTATATTTTCCAGACAAATAGAAGTGTTCAGCCTCTAGTGTTGGCAATAAGGTTCCTTTCAAAAGCCACTAAAGTTTGCAAAAAATTAATGAAAGAATCTGAATCAGACCTCACATTCTGGTGCCGCCTGTCAAGCCTGTCCTTGTGTGAAACTGCTGAATAAGTCAACACTCCCTAGTTTTTACTTTGACAGCGAGGCATATTGCGATGTGCTGTACTCGGGGCTGCACCTTAAATCTATCTGTGAAATGAAGCTGGTATAGAATGCGGCAGCCTGTTTATTAACTGGTTCCCAGCACGCCAAGATCTATGTTGACAGCCTATTGAGTTATATGTGGGGTTTGACGATTTGGTTTTGACCAATAGTATGCAGAAAAGCCTCATATCCGTTTGCTCGAGAGATCCTGTCTCTTCATATGCTGCTGCTACAGGTACGGATGCTTTGGGGTGACCGCTCCCTGGAAGGATCCATCCTCTTCCAAGGTCCAAAGTAATAGGTATCAGATGACCTATTTGGCATACTGGAATGCCTAATAGAATAAGGTTTAACTCGTCAGATGGTTAGTTAAAGTGTATGAGGAAGCAGTGCTGCTATGCCCTCACTGATTCTCTGTGCTTTGGGGCGCAGAGGTTGGTGCGCAGGGAAGCTGTACTGGCAGATACAACATGATTTAACCAGTGGGATGTATTTCAAGTGACGGACAAGGATGGGGGCTTTTCATAAGGATAAAAAAGAATCTAAATCCCAGTGCTCTGGGATTGTCTATTTAATGAACAAATGCTTAATGGCATATAAAGGCTTGACTCCTATATAGTTTTACAGGTAGTTTTACATCAGGATTAATCTTGGAAGGATAAGCAGCGATAGTTGTGAAGGTGCAAACATTTAAGCCTCTGTACAGTACAGCTATCTGACCACAAACTTGGGGTTCTGTCAGGTTTTTACAGACCACACTGAAGTCTCTGTCACTGAACGCTCACTGTGGTTATTATTCAGTCTAACTTGATTAATGCTGTTATGGACTTGCGTGTAATACAATTTTACCTGCTTGCAATGTCACACACCTATTGATAATAAACAGAAAATAAAATGGTAATACTGGTCAATGTCCAATGTACTCTCCCACTGATGGTAAAAAAGATGAAAATAGATTTACTGGTGAAGATTTTCCTCTCACTCATTCTGGGTATCAAGAAAGTAATAATGTCCTGACTGGAGAATCTACTGTCACGCAGGGAGGAGTACAATCATATTAAAATTCAGAGAGCAACAAAAATTCAATGATACAGACGGCACACTGACAGAAAAACATTTGCCAGGAGAGTAGAGGAGAAAACCTACCCCATGTACCCTCAGTTATCAAAGGTTACCACCCTCAGCGGTCATCAGCAGTGTAATAGGAAAATCAAGCTACTTTACAAAACAGCATAAATTAATTTTGAACAGGACTCTGTAACTTCCGCAAAGACACAGGGAATATATTAATTAATGGCTTTAGTCATAGTACCGCTGTTGCTAGAAGATGTTGAGATAAATGTGTAAACAGAGGAGCCTTGGGAAAGTCACAGTAATTTAAAGTACATAAACCTTCAAAGCACTGCCTGTGATAGAGTGATACGTTGTCTTATAATTGGGCAATTGCTTTCATTCCATGATGTAATTAGCACACAATTATGGTTATGTGAAAAATCGTTCCATCTCCCTCCCTTCCCATTTGTGCCTGCTTAATCTAAGTAGAGAACGTATCTTTTTTGCTACATTACCAGTAGGTCTACTTTATTCTTACTGTCCGGCTGCAATAACAATGCCTCTTACCTGACCAATGTAATGATCAAATATTCAAGACAGAAATTGAAATTATCCTATTTGTATTAAATATTTCCTCTTATTATTTTTTCCACATCCTAAAAATATACATAATGCTGCACAACATAAAGTTAGGTGACTCATAGCGCAAGCACCAGTAATCAATGCAGCCAAAACTGCAGTAGAATTTATATGCCGCAAGTGCGCTGCATGTGCTCGCTATTCAGGCGGTGCTGGAAAGGCCAGTTTAGGCTACAACATCTTTTGCTGAGGGCCAGTGTTCAACCAGCAGTGATTTGCTCTGAAGCAACGTGAAAAAATTTGGGGTTCCAAATGGCAGAAATCTCACTTGATATACTGACTTCACACTCTTTCTGCTATCTCAGTGCATGAAAATCTTTGAAAAGCAACTCTTCTATTTCCATCACATCTTCCCTCTACCTTGAATGAAATACAAAAGGGAAGCTGTATTGCTCCTGCAAACTGATACAGTACTCGAGGTTGCATGTGCCAGAACTGAAGCTGAAGCTAAGAGCTCCTAGGTTCCAGAAAAACACTCTACAAAATAATCTTTCCTCCAAGATGCAAATGTTTTCATAAGCCTTGTGCAAAGCATGTGTTTTTAAATCAACAAGCTATGCCCAAGTTACGGCACATACGTTATATACTTGCTTATTCAAACGCGGGTAAAAGGCATATTCCATTGTTAGTCTTTAGGTAAGTTGTCTCTGAAAACTCTCACTTGATTCCCTACCTCAGAACACACTCTTGTGTGAGGTTTGCTCGCTGTGTTGCTGTTATCAGCAAAGGGTGGGAGTCCCTCTGGCACACCTCGGAGAGCACACACTGCAGAAAACAATCTCGAGCTTGAGTGTAGTTATTGGCTATTTCCTGCAGCTTGAAAGAAATCCCGAGAGTCCTTCACAGTGTGGAACTCACCTCTCCAACTGCCTCAGAAGGAATTTTTATCTTCAGTAGAACTGGCTGGATTACTCTCAATCAAATCTTAAAGAAAAAAATCCCTAGTGTGTCTGTTTATCCTACGGAAGAAACTAATGTTAAGATTTCTTGGACTTTGCTATGCAGGAGCGAGGGTGAGGTTATTACCTGACTATAGCGCTGAAGCTATGTATCTATAGCACGGTCCTACCTGATATCTACTGTCTCCCACTCTGGTTTTGGTACCATGGTCTCAATTCTAAACTTGTAAAACTTGGAATACAATTTCAAAAGTACAGAGTAAATGCTACAGGACAAATACTGCAAGCCATATTCAAGTAAAATTCCATCAAAGAAGTCTAGGGCATAACAGAAAGGAAAAGGGGAAACTAAAAAAAACCTTTTATTTTTATTTAGCCGTGTTTATTGACAAAAAGAAGCCAAAAAATTTCTGCATCATTAAAATATACTTTATGAAAAGTGTTAAAGGAAAAAAATACTTACATTTTAAAAGTACTTTTAACTATTTCTTTTTTCTTTAATTATCCCAAATTCTCAATAGTGCTAGATGGAGACAATACGAATTAGATCTTCCACTACATTGTATCCCAGCTGTTGAACTATTAACTCTAATCTTCATTTTTTACTGCCCAACCTCTTCGTGCTGTTAGCACTCATAAAGTGACCATCAGTCACAAAGAAAGGGCAACGACTGGGCAAAAAGGACCCTTTATCCTTCTGGAGACCAGACCCAAGCTACCCTGTTTTTCACAGCGTGAAATGGCTGGGATATACCTTCTTACGTCTGTTTGCTAATGGAGAAATCATCGCAGAAATATGAGTTTATAGATATAGCCGTGGACTTTGATAAAAAGAAAACTTATGACTCTTCTAAGGCAATTTTGTTTTGTAAGATTTCCAGTTTTGCACACTTAAAGGGGTTAAATAACTCCCGTCACAATCCCAATGCAGAGATGCTATGCCAAACTGAACAAGATCCTGTGAGAACGCTTGTCCTCTCATACTCATAAAAAAGACACCTCTGACTTTCTGGAGATTTAAAAGTACATCTCCATTGACACTTGAAATTCCACAGTGACAGTAAAAAAGAAGCGTTGTTGCAAAGCACAAAGTAAATTAACTGAAACCCGTATGATTGTATACAGGGTATAGAAGTGAGCTGGGATAAGAATCAGACCAGCATAGAACAGAATCGATTGGTACACACATACTTTTGCCCACTCCTGTTGCTCATACACACAGAAAAGTCTTTCTCCACAATGCACTATCCAGAGATTTCCCCCCAACTATCCCTTTTCTCTGCAAACACATACGTATCCATCACTAGCCACTCCTTTTTTTCCTGTACAGTTACTTCCCACATGTATCCATAAAGAGGGGGCAAGCACGGATGTGAATTTAAGGGGGGAAAACGCATTGCAGGTGGAAAAGAACAACAACAACAACAACCTCTCACATTCTCTAGAGTCAGTCCTGTGGGAGATACTTATCTACGGGAAATGCTTTACAAACTCTAAGTAAACGAAAAAAAATATATTTTCATAACATTTGGGAGGAAATGCATCTTAATGGAAAATAGCTAGAGAAAAATAATAGCAGCTAGTGAGTTGAAGGAACTATATTCTCACTGACATGCAACAACAATAGAAGCTAATGCGAGTCATTTGTAGAAGGAAAAGTGAATAGCTGTGGCATATTTGCAAAGAATATATGGCAGTTTACCAAAGGCAAAGCTCCAAGGAATACCAGCTGGGACATAAGAAGGGAGCTATCAAAGGAGGAGGGAGGTATAACAGCATCATGGAATGGTTGGCACCATTTCTTTAAAGCATTCCGTGAAACGAGACGTAGCTGTTCAGAGAGGGGAGATCAAGGCGTTGGTGCCACCAGCTCTGGCTCATGGCAGGTGGCCGAGCAGCGTACAAGAGACACACACGCACGTGTGTGTTTTTAGCGTGTTGCAAGTTGGCAAATTCACCAGTTATTGAAGCGAAGTAGTGAATTAGATTTTATTAATAACTAGACTCCTATTTTGATCAGAAAGCATTTACTTCAAATAGCATTTAAAAAATCAAATCTTTCTAATTAGAACACATTCCGTTTGTGGAAAATTACATCCTACTGACTTTGTACTTTGACCTTATTATCTGAAGACTAGGATGGCCTATTGTTTTGTGCATCAGCCCTGCATCTTAGCAACACGGCGCTAAAAAGCTTAGTAAATAAGAAGGCATCCAAAATGCCATAGTAACATACCATTTATCCCGATGCTTGCAAAAAGTTGATTTCCATGTTTGGATTTGTCTAACTAAGGACGCTGCCTCTGCAATAAAAAAAAAAGTACATCTTAAATTTTGAAAAAAGATTGATAAACTTATTCCTAGCTGAATGCAGATTTTAACCAACATAAAACAAAGTGTGCATGATTTTCATATCCCAAATAGCATTACATCTCAGTTCCTCTGTATTTTGTATTTTTTACAGGCAAGACAAACTTGAGGTGTCTTACAGTCAATCCACTGCCCCATATTCTTCACGATTGCACCTTCTCGGCAGAGTAGCAGAGACCCTGGCCCAGCGACAGCAGCTATCAAAACTCGAACGATGAGCGCACTCAAGTCCACTTCCAGAAGTACTGAGGGTCTGGATTTTATGCTCCAGGACCTCAGTGGCAGTATTTTTTGTCACTTCTTAAAGAGCATTTGGCTACAGCTCTAGGATTCCTCCTTTTCAAAGTTTCACTAAGGGCCTTAAAAACTGCAACAAATATCTTAGAAAAGATAAAAAAGAATCCTGTCGCTCTACTTATTGTAGTTATGGTGCAATTCAGTATAATGTGATAATTAGTCTCCTGGAAATCATTCCTCAAGTTCATACTGCAATATAGCATGAAACAAATCCGAGCCAACCATCCAGTTCTAATTCCAGTGTGCTGCCGTCAACTGGTATGTTAATTCGATTAACGTGAGCTTGTTGGTAAGAACAGAAGTTACACAGGTGGGGGGAAAAAGGAGGGGATAAAGTTTGTAAGTATTAGTAGAATCCACTTTACGTTCACATCTACAGCTCTCTAAATTACAGATACAAGATCTTTGTTCAAATTACTGACAAGGTTACCAGCTGGAACTTTACACTCAATTCAATTATTTTATATTGTACCTTCAGGCTCCATTCCAAAGTGACTCTTAAAGAATAATCAGACTTATTCAATAGGCAATCAAAATGAAATTACTTTATGTAAGTACAACAAGGTTACAGACTTGGTGCAGTCTATAAGTTATATGCAACTAATCTGCAGTGCTTTAAAATTTTTACCCTGATTATCTGTGATGCATCAGCAACCAGGACAGAATTTCCTCACAGCTCAACCTTTTTGCTGTCTCCACCATATCTTGAGTAAACGGGTAGAAGCTAACAGTGCAAGCAAGGAAATGACAAAGCAGTTGAATGCGATGCTTTCTATTGTAAGTACCCGTAGAAGCAGTCCCTGATGGACACCCCTCCCTGTGACAGGCGTTACACAAATCTAACCCATAACTGTAAATCACAAAAAAGCTCAGAGTAATTGTTCTTTAGCTTAAACTTCCAGATACTGCAATAATTTGAATGAAAAGATAAAATTAAATTAATTTTAATATAAAATTCAGGTTCAAGTCTTCGGAGTTTGATTTTGAGCCTTTTCAACTAATGTCTATGGTGAAACTCCCACAGAGAGTGCTTAGGGCGACTTCCATGAGCACACAAATTGTTATATCTTAGTTATAAAAAAATTCTAATATGATTTTATGTATTAAACCCCTTCTATCTCTTTTTGAGGCAATGGAGGATGGGAAGACTTGAGATCTACATTCAATTTGTGAAATTTAGAGGAAATAAAGAAAACTAGGAAGGAAAAGAAAGTACAAAACTCAAGTGAGTCAAGATTAAAGGCGATATATTGATAATAACATTTGAATTCGAGCTAGATTAAAAAAAATTAATGAAAAAAGTCTGTTTGATTTTGTTTGACACTAAATGGATGTTCAGAGATTCCATTTTCATTCAGCTTAGTGGCATTACCACTGTAACCACTGACTTTTATAAGTTGCAGTTCATTTGCTGCAACCGGCACCATGACCTGCAGTGTTTGTTGCCAGCCTTGCACAACTGAACCAGTTTTGGGGACAGAATATGGAATCTGTTAAGTGCTGCAAATTGAGAAGACAGTGTGGAATTTTAACAAAGCTTCGCAGGCAAACAATAGATGATGTTCTGGCCTCTGTATCACATTTGTATCAATAGGAGATCAAAGCATTCCGGTGCACACCCTGAGGGGGTCCATCAGTCACTTTACATCGAGAACAGGGACGTGTACAACCATGCTGAGAATATAGAACTCCTTATGTTTTTCCTAAGCAACACGGATAACCACGGCCCACAAGATCTTCTGCAAGGTACTGGAGACATGTAAGTAAAATACTTGCAGGATGAGAGTTCTTTCAAAGTTCTCTATACTGTACTTCATAGCTCAGAAATCTGTCTCTTGGAAACACAACAACTCCTAACACTGTGTTTCATGGATGATTCTGAAGCAATTATAGGCCCTACAAAATTCTGAAACTGAAGAACCAGTTATATTTGGTATACCGAACGGAAAGGAGAAAGATAACCATTCTCTGTAGCGTGTGCTCCTTCCCATTTTAAATAGAATCTTTGATATAAAATAACAAACGTAACAACCCACACTCTTTCCTAAAATACAGCCCCATCAGACTTCTGAGATGCATACAGCTGATGACATATACCTTCTCCTGTACAGGAAAAGTACAGCGTGTAAAATCACATAATGACAGTCAGACACAGCCCCGATGAGCTTTTGTCTCAGGAATGTTCTTCCTGGTTTCGATGGCTCCGTTTCTAGAAGATACCAATCGAAACTCCGAAGTCTGACTTGAGCCCTGTAAAACTTGCGAAGTCTGGAATGTATCCAGACCTCAACAGTGCAAAGGCATCACTTCGGCTGCCTGAACTGGGAGCACCTGAGCATCACCACAGCTGACGTCCGCAAACATGTCAGTGTAGAAGCTCTGCAGTACCTTATTCAGTGGGCCTGAGAGGTTTTGATGCAGCTTTCTTTACAGGAATGTAAACAGTTCTCTTTGCAATGTCTATGTTATGTCTCTGGCTTGTTACAATTTCCTGAAGAGTGCTGCTGCCAAGAACAGGAGGAGTGAAGCCATCAGGAGGAGCGGCTCTTTCCCTGGGATCTGAGCAGGCTCTGCGGGAGCCCTGGGTCACGGATCTTGCAGGACTTGGGCCATTACTGGAGATACAGTGGGCTTTTAGGCGGCTGTTATTTGCACTGCCATTTACATACAAATCATGTGGTTGGGGCCTCAGGCTGGTGATTCTTAAAGACATTCAGAAACTTCTTCAGATGAGACAGGGCATCGCTGGGGGAGAGGCCGCCGGGCGCAGCACCGCACCCTTCGCTCTGCACCTCTCTCCGGAGGCTTCGACTGCAGACTAAACTGGGCGAAATTAGCAGATCTGCTTTGTCAGGCTGGCACAAATATGGTTACACAGTATTTTGCCATTTGTTTCATCGTTTTCAATCGCACAAAAGAGATATAAGAAATGAATAATCAAAATGTGAATTTGTATTAGAAGTGGCATTTTGCATTTACCTTGACTAAAAGTAGATGTCTGGACTCAAGCAGGGGCATAAACTACAAAAGAGGACTACACAAGGTAGTGTAAACATAAAAAAAAAGTTCTTTTTTGGATTAGTGGGATTAGAGGTTGGAATTCTTGTGAAACTTAGTAGTTTAAATGCACTGTAAAATTATAACATTCGATTAAATGCACGAAGCTTTACTAAAGCTCTCATGGCACTGAGATGCAACTATTCCCTTCAAAGGCCCTAGGATATGCAAACCCAAAGCTTGATATGGTTATTATTCCTAACCAAACTACAAGGATAATGAAAAATTATTAATTGTGTATCATTTTGATATAAAATCATTAATCTGGCTTTGACAGGGGCCGTAAATAGGCTGAACAGTTTTCAAAGACGCTGCCTGTCCTCCTACACAGTGCTTTCCTTCACGACAGCAGCTGAAAAAAACAAACTCATCTTCCTAATACATTTAGTCTTTGGAAATGCATTTTCAATTATGTATCTCATTCTTCCTGTTGGTCCACTGGTAATCAAGTTTACTGACAGTGAAAGATCCACTTTTTCATGTGACTGGTTGCCTGCAAAGAGATGGGTGAAGCTGGGTCAATGAACTGGAGAATCTGATTCTTAGGTTTATTCCAGCTTTACATCACTTTGAGAAGTTGCTCTGCCTCTCCTTTTTTCCATTTTATACAAACACCAAATCCATTCTCTGTCCTCTCATACCAAACCCCTTGGCTGCTGCTTCTGATCGTAATACTTGGTCTATAAAAGATAGTTCTCCTTAAAGACCTTGCTTCTCTCTTTTAACAGCTATCTCAGAATTCTATCTTTTGCCATTCAGCTACCTCCACAAAACAAAAAGTTAATGGCAACAACTTTTAAAATTGTGGATTTTATGATTTTATGTATGCAAGCTGATTTAGCAGGAGAATAGCAACAAATGAGAAATGGCAATTAACACTCCCAGAGTAAAGCCTGTTATTTCTCATGTTCTTCAACCCTTTTCTCACAAAATGCTTTCAGAAAGAAGGCAGCTGATTCTAGCAAACAAGACTACACATTTCATAATTCCACTCCATTGCTTTTCCAAAAACAAAAATATGTAGGAAGAACATTTCAGTATAACTAATTAGCAGGCTCTGTGTCCTCATCCTAGGTAATTCAAGGGACATCTCTGAAAGACTCCTCAGGGAGAGCTTCTGCTGTTATAATTTTACGCCTCTGCTTGAGTCCAGACGTCTACTTTGAAGTTCTGCAAGGAATAATCCCCGTGAGCACAAAGGGTGAATATCCAGGTGTGACTTGAGAAATTGCCCTTGTCTTCATAGGAATTTAGCACGTACTCTAAATAATAGGTCAGGTTATGGAGAGTTGCAAAGAACTGGAAAGAAACGTTCCCATCAGTCTGTTCACAACTAACAAACTCAATGTTATTGTGGCTTCATTTTATAAAGCCCAGCTCTTGTGTAATGGCCACAGAAACTGAGCCACTCAGCAACACTGTCCCTAATTCTTTCTCAACCTGTCCCTGAGTCATCACGTAACAGCTCTTTGTGCTGAGCGTCACCAGCTCAGCCGCTGTACAGCTACACAGAAACTGAGGCATGCGGGGGCATCAGCAGTGGGGAGGCCCTTTGGATATTTTCACAGAATAGAGGGAAATAATTTCCCACTTTTGGAGAGAAGGTCCCTTCCGAAAGGCTTCAAGAGCAAGATCTGTCAACATGCAAGAAGGGAGGGAGTCCTGACGGATTCACTAGTTGTCTCTGTTTGGGAGGCTGGAGCCTGACACAAAAAAGAAACTAAAAGAGCATCTTCTCTGTTGATGATGCAAAGCACCTACTGATGAAGGAACATGCAAGAATCGCGCACAATTCACTTCTTTATGTTCTACTCACTCTGTAAACTTCACTTTCTATATGGTTTTATTGCTTTTAAATATGTTTTATTCCCTGATAATAGGAAAGTGTCCAATCAAAATTTCCACTGAATTTCCTTGTATCTTCCCAACAGAAAAGAGAGATGTTCCTGACTTTTCGGTAAGGTTCCAGTAGTCATCCAAGTCTACTTCAGGTAATGAAATGACAATGTTTAAAAAATTAAATTGCAACTTTTTTACTCACTAAGTCAGAACCAAATTGATTGTGGAAAATGAGCACAGGTTCCTAGACAACATAATTCTCTGAAACAGTTTCCCTCCATGGAAGTCATAGAAGTGATTTCCTTTTCTTTCTGTGCTTGACTAACTTGTCCCCCTTCTGCCCTGGCAGGGGGTTGACGGCTCCCGTTGCTGTTTCAGTCATCTTTGGCTGTTAGCACAGATCCACTACGGACAGAGAGTTTTGATAAGACCCAAAGAAGCTTCACTGTTGTGGGAGTTCCTCCAAATAAATTATTTGTGAATTTCAAACCTTTTGAAACTGGTCCATCATTAACCTCTGAGATAACATGGCACGGAATAATATCTGCTTCACGTACATCACACAAACGGGGGAAACATCTGTGGCTGTGTGCCTAAATAGTCTTTCTTCACTGCTATTTTGAACGGAGCTATGAGCACATTCGGGTAGGAAAGAAGAACTTAGTCAAAAAAAAAGAGAAAATCTTTGGTAATGCAGAGAATTTCTGTAAGCTCCAAATCACTAGAGAGTTCTGGGGCCGTTGCTGTCTACTATCAAGCGAGCCAAATACTCATTTTTGCGTGCAGTTTCTCCCTGCTATCATAGGCAGGCCAGCCACCAGATGCTCAGAAAGACTCATTCCTCCGCAAATTAGTTCACCTCATTTCATGGCCAAATCATTCACTTGTCAATTTCCCCTTTGGCCTTTGCAGTTAATGGGATCTGCTATTACTCACTCTGGGGGGAATTTCTTGCTCCCATTATGAAAAAAAAAGCACTATGAATTCAAACGGAATTCATTTTCCTAAATATACGACCACAAGTTGCCACTCTTTTGTTTTAGACTAGTAAATTCAGGAGTGTTTTGAGTTGATTACAAATGAAAGATGACTTTAAAACTCAAAATGAAAAACGTGCTGGTTTTCATTCAAGTATATCCTGAAAAGAAATACCTTTTTTTTTTTTCTTAATTTTTTTTGCTTTTATCCCTCCCCTCTATATCCACGGTTAAAAAAGGTATTGTGTAGTGTGGCAGGCCGCTAGCAAATGAAAATGCAGTCTTATAGCCATTTGTAACAATAGGCAAAGATCAAACCTTTACACTGGTGCAATATATCACACTCCAGTGGCTATAGCTGGACGCCATGGACCAAGAGGTCCGAGCCCTGTAGTCGCCACTATCAATACAAATGACCTTGAGGGAGTTACTTGAAAGTATTGAACGAAGAACTGATACCCGTTCCTTCCGTTTTCTAGGCATATTTCACTCATGGCTTAATACAGTGCACTGTCACTCAGGCCTCAGTGTCCAGCTGTGTAAAATGTGACATTTGCCTTGTAAATAGAAGCCTCGAGGGCTTTGTTCAGTGGCACAGCAGCCTGCGCCCTGTTGAGAAACTCTGCTACAATCTATGGCCAAGAACCCCCCCCATTTTAAACTTTATATATATGCTTTTGAACTATTTTATGAATCGGGCCCTATGTTTCATGCCAGGCATCTTGCCATGTGCCTCATTTAGTTTATATAAACCTCTAGGGCTGGCTTTAATCTGCTTTCCCAGTGTCCCTGGGTTTGAAAATGTATATAGCAGGAAGAAAGAGAAGGGAAGGAAAAAGAGAAAAGAAATCAAAGCACAAAGGGAGTTCACTTCTGTAAATCTTAGTCAACACTGATATGAGGGCTTATTTGGTTTTGCCGTCCTCACCCCTTCACCTCAGGTGCTGGGATTAATGGGGGACTGTTTTTCCCCTTTTGATTGCGTAAATGAGGAAGCTGTTGACTCGCATGGAACTGGAAAGACATATGTGCTTCATTATCTGGATTCCTTGTATTGTTTCAGCTTGTCGTTGCTGGCTGGGAACGTGCAGCCTTGAGCTGTTCCCATTTTTAAAATGCACTTTTTTCTGCCCCGGATTATTGCCAAGTGGAGATTTAAGTACACTATTACTTTTATGGAGGACTATTAAGAGTTATTAGATCCCATTAGAGCAGACTATGCCCTTAAAAAAAAGAATCCTTTCCTTTATTTTTGAACAACCATTTATATTCATTTAAATCTGACAGAATGTTTGTATGAATGCAATCACAGTTAATTATATCTTAGATCAGTAAGAACATTTCTTGTTTATTTTTAAAAAATGTTTTACTAGTCTCCCCTAAAGACTGTGTGCTTTACTTATGTGGCTTTAAAGCCAGTCTGAACCATCATGGGTGCTAGGTGCACTGGGTGTTCTGGCATGGATGGCATAAGAAGAACTGGAGAAAAGTGGTTGGAAACTGAACCCCAGCACAATCTGTACCTATCTTTTTATTAGGTTCAGATGAAGTCCTCTGCTCGTGGACACTAAAATATCAAGGGGAATCTTTGTATAGCAGAAGCAGGACCAGACCCTACACTACAGTAGGAACATGAGCTAATACTATTGGCAGAAGTCACTACCAGTAAGAACTGCACATGGCACCCATTCCTGGGTGGTTGTGATTTTTTTTAAAGACAGGCTGAATGCTTGGATTAATTGCTAGTCTGTTCCAGTTTAGTTCATGCCCACTCCTTCCATTACAGTTTACATCCAGTTCTCCAAATTTCTGTGCATTACTTGTTTGTCTCCAGTCAATTTCAAATAAAATTAAAGAAACATGTCTCAAAGGAGTAAAGAATTATAGGTGCTGACACTGTATTTTCTGGGAAACATCTGAGAGATTAGCTCTGACTTTATCCCTTCCCTTACAGCAGCATTTGTTGTAAGCAACATTCTCAGTAGCCCAGACCGATGGGTTTGATCTGCCTAAATGTAATTTGTATAACGACTTTGGGAAGAATTATATGTCTACCTGGAAAACATTCCCTTCCCCTTCCCCTTCCCCTTCCCTTCCCTTCCCTTCCCTGACACACTGTGAAGAGATGACTAAATCCTGCCACAGGAGGGAGAAAAACAAACAGGAAAGAATGAAAAGGGCCTCGGATAGGGCTGTAAAGCAAAAGGCATAAATTATTCAGCTCTTCCCCTCCCTGAGCTCCCTTGCAGCAGCACATCGCACCACCTCCCTTCTGGAGGAGACTTTGGCATGCCCGGCAGATCCCATTAACGCTCCATCATGTCAGCGCAGCAGAGCATCGCTTGGCAAGAGGATGCAGGCTACTCCCTCCAGACAACTTTGAAAGAACAGTGCTGCACGGCTGAACTAGGTAGTGGAGGGGAGGGAGGGAGAAAGTGGGAGGGGGGAGAAACATCTTGGTAATGTGGGGAATCATGTCTGAAACGGCATTTCAGACCATAAAGCCAGTCTAGGTTTAGAAGCAATTGTTTAAAAAACTTACAGGCTCCTGGAAAGCTACCTGTAGGGAGTTGGTGCAGGAAAGAATGCGGTTCCTGTTTTTCCTTTCCTTTCAAAGATTTGCTTTACAAAACAATCAGCCACATGAAAAGGCAAAGAGCAGAATTCTCACATATGTTGTTTGACTTTTTCATGATTATTCTTATGGCATGCTCTAAGGAAGGCAGTTGGAAGAACAGCACTTACGCCTGAATCATACCTGTCCTGCCTTAACTCGGTCCTGTCTTAACTTGGTCCTTCTGTGCTCAGTTTTTAGAGCCCTTAGGTTTTGTCTAGGCTAGGAAAAAGGTGGTTTTTTCAAGAATTATACCTCGATTGAAGTTGTTTAACTAAACAAAAGCCAGCCATTGAACAACATTTGGATCATGGATTAGCAGCTTTAGCTCCGTTCAAGATGTGGAATAGAACTAAATTAGGTAAACTCTACTAACTCCTTCAGCTTTTTTCCTAATTAGACAGGCTTTAAAAGTTTGCTACGAGTAGCAGACTGAAAACCTTAGGAAGCTTCTGAACACAGCTGGGGCTGAGCATCAGCAGGATCCTTCCATCTAGTTCCGCCTGGAAGACCAGGAGAAGAAGGGAAGCAGGACCTTAGTGGACTATTCAACCTCAATCTACCCACCTATCTATCTATCTACTTGGCTTTTATTATGCAGTATTTGGATGTTGCCTGACTGAAAAAACACAGAGGAAGCAATAATATTTTTCCAGGTGATTACAAAATATACTGGTAACAGTGCTGAGACCCACTCGACTTCTGTTCTGCTGAAGTTCTGGATCAGTGAATCATTCCATTCTTCCCAGAAGGAGGGACAATGCAATAGGATTAGCCTTTCCTCCACTGTTCATTTTCATTTTGAAATCTCCTCTCAGAAAATGTACTAAGTAGATAATAAATTATTCTTCTTACGCCAGGAATTTTCCATTTTGACTTTTATCTGTTGCTGGGTTTTGGCACCATTAAACTGTTGAGGGTAAATTTAAAAATAATTGCGAAACTGGCTTCCTGGATTGTAGTTTTGGGCTTTCCTGCAGACTACAAACGCTGATTGATTCACAAAAGCGCGCTGATTTTTGATAAAGCTCACAAGTATCTGTTGTCGCATGCAGATAACTAACTCTACTTGGTTACTGATGACCTTTCTTCTGCCTTTCCATCTCTGCATCACATGTTTTCCAGTAAGACTGCTAAGATAACTTGACTGCTTTATTGTCTTTGGTTTTATACCTTTATTACTTTAGATCTTTCTTTGGCAGTTGCATCTACCTACATGGATAATTACTCTTATTAAAAAGCTTAGTAATGGTCTGAAGTAAGTGTAACCCACTTTTATCAGTACATATACGTGTACTTTGAATTTCACTACAGAAAATTGGGGGTATGAGAGTTTTTCGCTTGAGTGCTTTTTCATTTAGTACAAACTGGAAGACTCTTGTTTTCAGACTGGAGCAACCTCCAGTGTTGATCACGTTGGCAGTACTGGCATAACAGGAGTAGAACTTGGCTTGGATCAAAACCCAGCCAACATTACCTGAATCAAAACTTCATTTTTGTTCAAGTTAATAGTGTATTAGGGGTTGGTTTTGTTCAACGCAATGCAGTGAAGAGAAGAAAATGTAGTCTTTGCTCCAAGAAGCCTGCCGTCTGAACTTGAATAATTCCAGGGTAGTTCATCACATACAAACTAGTGAAATATTTTTTTTAGGATTAATATAGTTGGTTTTGTAAAACTAGAAGATCTACATAGATTGTGACTGTTAGAGGAGTAAGGTTTAGGAGACCATTTTAAATAGTATAGTAGAGACCTTTCAGAAGGGTTTCGGAAAGGCGGAGAAGAATTAACATGGAAAACAGTTTGAGGTGAAAGAAAGGAGCAAGGGACACAGAACCATGGAACCTTCTGCATTCTGCTGAAAATCTTGAAACTGATGTTCGGTAGCAAATGGCTGCTAATAAGAAGACAGTAACCTAGTTGAAAAGCTTTGGGAAAAGACAGAGAACAAGGAATTAACACAGAGGTCAAGAGTAAGATTTAGGAGAGTCACAGGGCGTGGCAAGAATGTTGGATAAAGTAGAAAGAGATAAAAATATATTTATTTTGTATTCTAATGGAGTCTGGCAGTGAATACATCACTGTGTGTGATAGTGTGCATACATATGACAAGAAAATTGGTTTTGCCTCAGAAAAGATTAAAAAATTATCATCTAATATCAGACTACAAAAAGATCAAACAAGTTATAGTAGAAATCTAACAGGAAAATAACATGGCTCTGAGCTGCACCACTTTCATCCCCCAAATTGTACAATATAGATTTTTAATGGGTTTAAGCTTCAATTTCTTTACTTTCCCGACTAGTATGTGTCAGTTGAAAGGAACACCATCTGGACAGGTCAATTCAGCAGGAGTGGTAGTTTACAGAAACTGGAACAAATATTGGAATTATAATCTTTTTTTTTCCAAGGGAAGGAGGGGAATGGAAATGGAAAAAATGTCAGTGAAAAAAACCATATAGGGCCCAAAATTCAGAGCTGAGGAAGTCTGCAATGGAGAATCTAGTTGAGACAGCTGTGCTGAGGCTTACCTAACCTAGGGCTGACCAAGCAGCTTCCATGACGTCATATTTTGCTCTGATGGGCCATTAAATTAGTTTGTTGCTCCAGTCGTTGCTCCTGACACCTATTAAATCTACAGCTTTTGAGTTTGGAGTTGACAAGATAGCACTGCATCGGACACTAACAGAATCCATGTGGATTTTGGGGAATGAGACAGAACCTGCACAGAAGCCCTTTGCTCTTTTCTTGGCTGTCTTTTTAGGATATTTTTTTCTATGCACATTCTGGATTGGTTTAGAGAACCAAAGGAATAATTTACTATCTGTCCTCTGCAGGTACTCTTTAATGCCAGATGAAGCTGGGAAAGCTGGTTTCTGGGCTTGGGCCTGCACTTTTCCTCTGCAGTCCTGCAGGAAACATCCCTCTTAATTTCAAAAGAATAGAGACAAAATATTTAATTCTACAGTGTTTATATTATTAAAAGGCCACATAGAAGATTCATTCATATTTACAACAGTCACAAGAACTTGCAAGTATTTAGTGTCTTTCATCCCATAGGAACCCACAGTTACCTGCTTTACATTTGCACTGTAGGTAACAGAGATCTTATACAACATTGTGAATCGCAAGCTACTTGTAAGACATAACACTTACTGGATACAGATCCCATCTGCTCTTCTTGCAGCAGAGAATCAGGGGATTTTCTTAAGGATGCCAGAATCCTCACGACAACAGGCCAAATGCTGTCCTGCCTACTTCAAAGAAACTGTTCCCAACAAATATTATGAGTCAAGAGAGTCAGTGATACAACTAGTCCTCAAGAGAACAGCTACACGCTCCCTTCTGTTCATTTCTTCCCACAAATCTAAGCTAAACATGGAGCATGTGGCCCATACGCACCTTCATCGACCACCGGGCTTAAACTGCCCGCCTCTGTTTCCAGTGGCACATCCAGATACTGCAACCTGCCACTTCGTGTGGCTGGAGAAGCAGAGATGCAGTCTTGCAATACTCATTCTTCTTGACAAAGGTCAATTATTTTGAGCAAGTCTTTTAATGAAATAAAAACTGACGAAGAGACTGAATAATAAGTTGCTTCTCGCTTCCACCAGGAGCATTGAAGTGCAGGACAGAATCCAGGAAAGATTTTCTGGAAAGTGAAGAGAGACCCAATAAAGTCTCTAAGCCTGGGCAAGTCAATAAACTGTCACAGTTGCCCAGAAGGAATTGGCTTGTCTTAGATAAACTTACAAAAGACCCTGAAAAAACAGAACTTTTTTAAATGGCAGAGATTAATTTTCTGACTTCAAAGTAGTATTAATGCAGAGCTTGGCTAAGGTTTCCTGTGCAAGCAGTTTCCCCCCGAGCAATGATTTCAGAATCCGCCTTGTTTTAAGGCTGGCATTTGCTGCAGCTGCAGACCTGGAGTATTTTCGATCCCCTCTGAGTGCTGGAACACTATCCAACAATTAAACCGCAACCCAAAAACAATCAAACATCTGTTTGGAGGCAGGCTGCTCAGTGACTGACGTTCTCCTGCCAGCATAAACACTATAGCTGCTGAGTGATTCCTGTCTTTTGTGTATGTGTGTGTATCTATGCGCTGCTTGTGTGGTTTTTTGTTCCTGCAAGCGGCGAGATCTCGTACGTGTAAATATGCTGAAGAGCATTTTTATTGCAATATATGAATGCGCCCATATAGCTTATTTGGGGAAGTATTTTTGTTGATGAGAACACACATGTTTGAGTGTCAGCTTGAGATTTGGTCATTTGTGTGCTGGAGGTGGCTTTGCAGAAAGCAAACGAGGATGTGGACTGTGAGCCTGGAATCAGGTATGTGTTTATGCAGTGGTGTGTGTTGGTGTATGTTTACTGTACAGACACGGACTTGGTTTTATATGGGCAGAATTAGCATTATGGCTGCATGTAGTTTTATGTAGAGACAAGTATTTTGAAGTGTGTGCATATGTGTGTTCTTACAGAACTGTATCTGTTAAAGTGTTTGTGCTTTTTGCTGGACACCTATTCTACACCTGATCTTCAAGTTCTGCCTTTGAACTAATCGGCTACTTGGGCCATAGGAGCTGACGTCCCTTCTTGTAGGCCCAGGAAGGGAGATAATAAACTGCTGGAAACAGTTCAGAATTGGGTTCAAAAGATCAGCCAGGTCTACTCCTGATGAAATCTCAGCGTCTCTAAAGCTAAACTCCCTGATTTCGAGAACCTTCTTGGGACTATGGCAGGGAATCTGAGGATGATTTGACTCCTGGGCTTCGGGAATAGGGAACGGGGTGATGAATACTGATGTTAGGTCTGTCTGCCTAGAGGACAAATTACTCTCTTTCCTAAAAGCACTTACAGGCTCCACACAGGTAGCTGCTTTTGTCCTACTTTATTTATAGACTTCAAATAACCATGGGCTGTTGATGGCCAGGGTAAAATAGCATGCAAACAGCATTCATTCCCAACAGGAACTCCCTCCCTATAAAACTAAGACCAGCTTTCAGAAAATGCAATTGTTCCCACTCCCAGCCAAATGACAGCTTGTGCTGCTCCTACCAGTTCTCCCTGAACCCCCAAGGTCTAGAGACTGCTGCTTGCCATTTGTGGTGTCTTTATATACCTAGCAATATATGAGTCACCACAGTAAGTGCTAGCCATAGCCTGCTTGCTTGAAAACATCAGTATCGCAAGTGACAGAATCTGGGCCACCCACTGGCTGTATTTCTGGAGCATTCCTCTGTCGAGGAGCGAGCAGCTGGAGTGTTTTGCTTTAGCCCATTTCTCAAATATCCCGTTGCTGAAGTATAAGAACATGCCGTTACAGGAAAGAAAGATTTGATGATCTTCCCACCATGAGCCCCCCAGCTTAACTTGTTGTTATAATCACCTATTCTTTTGCACCAGCCTTATTTTTCTTTTTAGCAGTTTAAGCTGAGAAAGTTTACTAGAAAATAGCTTTGCCTCAGGAATCAGAGGAGGTTCTGTTGCTTCGCAGAGGGCAGACTATACAGGGTAGTAGTAAAGCACAGAGAATCAGTGTTCCTCTGTCGTGTCTGCTGCCCAGGTGCTGTAGAACATGAAAACCATTTTATCTTTGTTCGACAAAATTTCCCTATCTGTCAAATGGGGAAATGACTTACTGCGGTCGAGAGAGACTTATGCAACGTAGCATTTACTACTTTGAGATACTTGAACTCAAAAAAGCTACAGAAGAACACTATTGCTATTACATACTGTACTGACTTGTATGTACAACTAAATTGCAGACAACAGAGAAAGAAAGCTCTGCCCACAACAGAATGCAGTACCACGTAAGTTCCAGGATCTACCTCTACCTCTGACTCCCCAGTGGTTGCCCTCCACACTGTAGTTAGAACCATTAAGATTCTGTCAAGTATAGAGCTTGCGATTAGGCATAGTCTAGCACCATACCCCTATCTACTGCTAGAACAAGCTGTGTGGTCACTGAACTTTGAAGCTCCTGTAGGGGAAGGTGTTACGTTCTCAAGGTGTTACCTCACACGTTGCATGAGGTATGTCCACTTGCTCGGGGACAACAGAAAGACTGCTCTATAACATGCAATGCAATTTTCACTTTTTCTAACATGAGACCCCTCAACAGGGTATAACATGATGATCTTGACAAAAAGCCCTTCGTCAGCATTAGCAGCTGCTCAATTTCTAACTCTCGTTTTCCCACAAACTCCAACTCCAGAAAAACATGAAGTGCAACTCAAGGAAGCTCTCAGCTGTCTACCACTTTGTTCATTTCCAGAACAGATGTGAAATAAATTTCGGTCTCTCTTCTATTCCTGTCTTGTCTGTCTCTAAATTTTGATTGTAAGACCTTGGAACTTTGAACTGTTCCCTCAAAGTTTATTCCTTATTTGTTGCAGGAGGTTTGAGTGATATTTGAAGCTCTGGAGCTTTGTGGATTAACATATTTACTCTCCCACTAATTAGTCCAAATCTCAGAAAGCCCCAAACTAACTTTTGTCTCACTATTCGGTCAACCAATAAATACTGTGAGAGACATGAGAAGAAATGTGAAAAAAAAGTAGGAGTGGTATTGCTCAGTGAAAATATAACAGCATAAATTCAGGAGCAATGAAGTGAAACAACGCAATATGAAATCTCAGAATGACGACTGGGAATAACGTATTTGAAGCTAGTAGAATAGCCTCCCACTGGAAAGGACAAACAACTAGTCACTTGAACAACTGTGGACAAACTAATAAATGCTAGAAATCTTGTGTGCAGAAGTTACTTTCTCAAAACCAGGCTGCAGATGCTAAGTGTGGTTCTGAGAGTCAAGAAAAACAAGTAGAAGTTATATGTGCTACCAAAATTTTTGCTTATCAAAACTCTCTGATGTGTGCATACATTCCCAGCCACAACTGTTTGCATTGTTCTGCCCGTGTTGTACAAAATTTTTCTTTTTAGTCAATAACCTGGATCAAAAATCTGACATATATTCCTTCTGGGAATAACTCATATAAAAGAGTACCTTTCTCTTTGAGAAAGTGGAGGTTATTCAGATCTGGAAAGGTATTTGCCATGTAAAGTCTCATATAGGCTGAAAACAGCAGCTTCCCATACTCTGTCCTGGGGGGGAAAGGGGGTGTCGAATCCTCACATCTGCCATCTCAGTGCACAGCTGTGAGTTGTTCAGGGAGAACCATCCCTGCTCGCCCAGCTGCCCTTCCATTCACTGTCACTCAACAAGTAACTATTTCACAGTCCTTATGGAAAACAATAGGACCTTTCAGGAATGAAATGAGATCTTGACTCTGATAGGAAGGCAGCTGTGAGACACATGAAAGCTTCTGCTCGCTGTCTCTTCCTTGTCTCACAAGGTTCAGATTCAAAGAAACCCAGTAAAACATCCACAACCCCTTCAGAAGGTCAGTGTTGTAAAGGAGACTCTAAGCATTGGGTACCCTGCAGAAAGACATGTAGACAGACAGATAAACATCCCACTAACGATTTAGATGGACAGGGGAGGGGGATGAGCATACATGGAAATAGATGGAATACAAAAAGAAAAAATAGCCCAAGAAAGAGCATTGACTTTATTGCTTTTTCATTCCCAATACAAGATCCCATGCTTTATAAACTTGAGGCATCATTTCTCCCATCACTGATATTTAGTCGCCTCTGGGACAGAAGGCAGAAGCTTTTACCAGCACTCAGTTACACGACATACCAGTCTGCCGCAAACTCCCCCAAATTCGTCAGGGTATTGACTACTTTATAACCTTGGAGGGAGGAGCTCACCTGTTAAAATAGCACCATTATCAATAATCTCTCCAGTTTCCCTTAAAGGCTGTTTTCTCATGTAAGAACTGATGAGGTCCAACACTATTTTAGCTTTCTAATTATTGTAATTTCAGGACATTACTGTCACTGATTAGGAAAAACACTGCACTCGGAAAATGGATGAATTTCATTCCTAAGGGCGTGTCAATGCTGCGGAACAGCACCCTTGGAGTTCGGTGTACAAGCACAGCAGTCAGGGGGCAGGAAAATCAAGCCACGTGGAGCTTCGTGGTAACGTGGCTAGATGGCTTCCAATACCTAAACTCACTTATTTACAAGCACATTGAGTGTTTACGCTTCACTGCTGCCTGTAGCATAAATTATTCCGAGAAAACCAAGTGTAGGGGAATAGCTGCTGTTCACACAGAACTACGGTCAATAAAAAGGCTCTTTTTTTATTTCAACAGAATATACAGACTACTCTTCAGAATGGTACAAAACCAATACATACACTGTTTTATCAGGGATTGGCCAGCCTATGATCTCTTTTTCTCTTCTAAATACACAGAGCTGTTTCCAAGCACAGGGACAGTTCAGTGCTCACATGGCACACACAACGTATGCTTGACTAGCCTAGAGATTAGCCACGTGTTACCCTCCCCTACTGCTATTTCTTCACCTCGTCCTTATTCTTGCAGTCTCTCTTGTTCTTTTTTTCTCCTATATCCTGCTTACATTCTCTCTTCACTCACCTGTCTCCACCAGCTAAGCCCTATTTCAAGCAAAGGAAAAAAGAGAAAACTAAAGTTTTCCGTTCCAGGCAACACCATGACTTTAGCGAGCTGCTGTCTCTGCAGCATGACATGCTTTAGTCCCCCTCTTTTGGATACCTGTTTGCCTGTCCTGCATAGAGAAGGAACATCTTCATGGCAGGGCAGGCTGTAAAGTGGGACAGAGCTGTGATTTTATGGAGGTCCTCCAGGCCCTGACTGGTGGGAGAAGCGCTGAGGCCGGTCCCTGGAGCCAGCAGGAAGATGCCCTGCAGATGCATGTGTGATTTAAGTGTGTGCTCAAGGGGAAGGAGGTTTAAGGCCACAAAAAGGAGAATTTCTGCTGTACCACATGCAAATATCACAGCCATTCAAAGAAACCGTGAGACTATTTCCTCCCTTACAACTGGACCATTTGCTTCCCTTCATAGCAAAAACCAAAATACACATTTTTCAATTCAAAATATCTTATTTTAGACCAAGAAAAATAATGACAATGAAGTAGACATAAAGTCTCCAGAGAGATCCCAGTAGCACTTTGTAGGAGAGTAACCATATACGTTTCTCTTTTACAAGAACATACGGTAAGTTATAGAAATGAATCAGTTATCCACAAGTACAGCATTCAGCTGTGATATAGAGAAAACAAAAGGCACACCGTGTCTACTGCCATATACAAACAGCTCTTGACTGAGATCCTTCTGAGCACCAATAAACGAAAAGAACAGAAATTATCCAGGTGAATGCTGATGGCACCTTTATAAGCAGCCTGTGTTTGACAGTGAGGTGATGGACAAATAACGCACATTTCAAACACGTGATCTGCCTGACTCCTTCCTCCTGTGCTACTTTCAGGATATGGGACAAAATTCAGAAGCCACTGATCTGCTTTCTCTGTGCAGAATACTATCCTGCCCAGAGCTAGTAGGTCAGACTTCAAGGCTTATCCAGTGTGATGCCAGTTCTAAACTCCCATTTTCACACTGTCTTCCTGTCCATTACCACAGCAATTGCCAGCTCCTGCACTCACCCTGAAACGCTTCTCTGCTTCTCCCCCTGCTTCCTCTGTTGCCCACTTTGGACTTAACTAAGAGTAAGTCTGCTTATGCAAAAATGCCTGCTCTGAGTAGTTACTTATATGACAAATAACAAACATTGAGTGTTCCTTTGTCTTTCCCCTCATTCATTTCTCAATTTCGTATTTCAGTTTTGATTCGCTCTTATATTTTGAACAGATTCCTATATTCTACTCTTGGATAACACTTCTGAAAAAGTGTCTCGTTTGTGTAACTGCTCCCTGCTCTAGCACAACTTGCAGCCTGTAGCTGCCTTACTGATACTTTGCTGACGGGGGGTAAGATTTTGCTCCTGATAATAGAGGCAAGAGCTCTTTACATGCTGTAATTCATGAGGTAAGTGTTTAGGTTTTCAGCTCTGAAGCTCAAGAGCTCAATCCCATTTATGACCCAAGGGAGGAGCTGTTATACAGGATCCCATCGCTGATTTCCATCATGCCAGCATTGCCTTCTCATCATCATCTATTTGAAATGTTACCCTATATATCATGTTTTCCTTTACTAGAGAACTCACAGTTCCTCACACCAGAGAAATAAATGTCTACTGTTTAAACATTTGTTTGAAATGGGTAGGAAAAATGTATTACAGCGAGTGATTTCAATCTTTGTACGGTCTGCTCGAAGTTTCATGCTGCCAGAAACACACAAACAAAGAATTATTCCTGTTTACAAATGATACCCATCATTTCCTCCCTCAAGAACTATTGTATCTGTCATAGTGGAATTTCTGAGAAATGGAAAGAAATTTAGTTAATAATAAAAAATTAGTAGTATTGGAATATTATTTGATTACATTTGTTTTGAGAAAATAAAGGCTGAATCAATAATATACATACTTGCTGCTTTAAAGTGGACAATTTCACTACAACAAAACCAATTATAAGACAAAAAAGCTTAGAGGGAATAACTTAAAAGAAAAATGTGAATAATATTTGCAAACTATAGAAGAGCATTTACTTATTGGGAAAAAAATGCAATCTCACCAACAGTAAAGAATTTTAAGTTAGTTAAAACAGATAAAACCATTTATAAAACACTAGGGATGCAAAAGTCTAAGACAGCTAATTCCACAAAAAGCAGAGATGAAATAAGAGAAACTGAAAGCAACAACTATAGAAAGTGTAGAAAATTTATAACAGAAACAAAAGGAAACAAGGAGAACAATGAACAGTACTTATCACCTATAACAGAAAATATGAGTAGCTCTGTAAGGTTTTGTCAGAAAAAAATATTTTTTTATTGTATTCAAGTCTAGGCTTATATATTTGTAAACAATGAGAAACGGCAAAAAATGAGCCCTTAATGCAATAGAACATTCCGCTTCCAGCACCACTACTGAATCCAAGACAGGAATGAATAGAGAGAAATTACACAACAGATCATATTAGAGAACGACAACAGTCTTTTCTGGTCTTAAAATTCATATATCTATTAATTACTAGGTAGCTAGCCCGACTGTGCTGCTGCTAGCAAAAGTGCAGCTGCATCATTACTGGAAAATGGGACGAGCTATGTACACAAATAGCGCTAGCGCTCAAGCACGCCTGCCCAGATCCTCTCTGCCAGTCCATTTAGTGCATTCTTCTGCCTTTATCATTCAAATGCCTGCACTAAAATCTGCTGAGCTTCACTATGTTCTGGATCAGGGTTAATGCAATACCTCAGTTCCAATGGCAATTAAGCAGAGCACTATTTTTTTTTTTTTATACCATGTCACGCATCTGAAACGTAGCGTGCTGTAGTAAGCCCACTCACAAGAAAACCTCTCTCGTGGTTATACTGTGGTTGATAGGAGCACCATAAGAGCCCTTGAAAACCAGCTTGACTGTAAGACAGTAATTAACTTTACATTTCATTCCTTTGGCTACAGTTCATCCTATAGAACTAGTCCACAACAGTAATCTATCTTTGCTCTTCTTAAGCGTTGGGGAGCACGAGGCAGATGAGAAGGCAGTTACTTGGTTTGTAAGTGAGGAAGAATTGGCGAGCAATAAGGTTTAATCAAGAGGCCACATTGGGGTCTCAAATATCCTTCTGACAAACGTGACTTCCAGTTGGTGTAAAAAAATCTGCAGTCTCACTGATGTTAATTGTTCTCATTTATTGATATTCTGAAATTATTCAGGCTGTGGTCACTAGATGCAGATTTGGCTTCCAGACTTGCAAAGTGTGAGGCTGGGCTAGGATTTGGGCAGTGGGATGTTACTGAGAGGGGAAGCCAGAGAGACCTAAACATTTCTCCAGGAATTGCAATAAAAAGGCAGAAGGCAGATGTGAAAGCAAAATTCTTTCAATCCCGTATAACAGAAACAAATCTCTTTATTTCAAGAAAATTGTTTCATACCGTTTCCTTATAGCTGAGGAAAAAAAATTTCTTAGACAACTTAAGCTTTTTTTTTTTTCCAAAACTGCAAACTTCACAAATTGCAATAAGTCCTACGTTTTTTTAGCTAATTCACAGAGAAAAATTGGCCTTCCCAAGACCACGACCATATGCCTTGCTTGCCCTTTGCTCCTTTGGGCTTGATTACTAGCCCAGTTAAACAAGACATCGGTCAGGTTTTAACACACCATCTTACCTTTTTTTTATTTTGCTTTCAGCTTTTTGAAAGGTTTCCAAGAGTACCAGGCAAGGAAATGAAATCTTCATCCCAAGGAAAAGACCCCTTTCCAAAACTATTAATCTTTCCTTATGACATGTTTTGGAATACAAACGTACCCAGAGGGGGTTTATTCAGCAACGTGCTGTGTTCACGTAAGTGATCAAATTGGGGGTTTATTACAGCGGTACATATGTTAACAATAATTCAAACTTCTATTCCCCCCGTTTCACCACTGCAGCTGCTCTTGGTTTTCCTTATGGCCCCACCCAGGGATACTTGGAAGACAAGCAGATACGGGGATGTATTACAGGGAGTGATGCTTTACATTGTTATTAGAGAACCAGGCTTCCTTTAGCATGCAATGTTATCATAACTAACTCGTAACTACACACTTTCTAACTGTTGCTATATTACATTCCATATATGCTGGAATCAGCAGAACTAGAAAGCAGATCTGGTTTGTACACATCACTTCTGATTAATTTTTTCGCATTACAGAGACTGGAGACAACTACAGAACCTCTGGATGATCCAGATTCCAGCCCTTTGCAGGTCTGTCCCACTGAGCAGCTTCAGTGAAGCCTCTTACTAAGTTAATATTAAGTGGCTTATAAGTGATGAATATTTTCTGCAAAAAGTCTTAAATAAAATTTAACATTTCATTTTTTCAAAATGTGTTGATAAAGATTAAATGGAAAATAGTTGTTGCACTTCCCTTTTCAGTCCTTTCTTGTGTCTTTCTTTTTTTACTCTAACAAAACATTAGCAAACACAGCTAATGGGATTATTGCATGTATAAATACAGAAATAGGCATTAGAAGGATGAATTTAACTTTGCATGGAGCACTGGTAATACTAGCATATCTTATAAAACTTTCTAATAACCGTATTTGAAAAAATAGAAACAACACGATGAATTAACAGGACAAAATTATTTGAGGTCTAGAGAAAACAGCTTGGACTAAGATAATTATTAGACCAAGAAAGCTATTTAATATCTGGAAAAGAAGATTGACAGGTTACCTAAATACAGCACGCAAGATGAAAAGCTTAGGCATCAGATGACTCTTGAGCCTAGGAAGAAGCAATGGCTTTAAGCTGAAGCCAGAAAAATTCAAAATTTGAAATACGTTCTTTGGTTTAAGCCCATATGAGCTTACCTCTTACCCATAGCGGCGCACATTTCTCCCGAGCTGTACGCTGAAATATAGGTTGTTACTTTCTCTAGTCTTTTACCTGCTCTTTGAGCCTGACAGACTTTCCCACCGGGTAAGACCTTGATTATAGTAAATAGTTTAGGATTCAGCACTTGGCTGATGGCTCACGCTTGCTGTGTATCCAGGCTTACATTCAAACTTCCTCCCACTACCATTTCCTCAGATGAAATCCCCAAAGAAACATCAAAGGAGGAAAATCTTTTTTTATTCATTCAGAAAGAGAAAGCCTTACATGGCACTTGTTTTCTGCTCAGAAAACTGAAAAACTGAAACTCATTTCGTGGCCAAGCATCTCCTGATGGCTCCCACATTTCCATAGTCTCATCACCAAACCTCTGCTCGCTCTCCCTGCTCCTTCCTCATGGGGCACCCATCTTCAAACACCTGGAATGCACTTGCTTTGCATCCTGTGACATTGCCCCATCCAGAATGTTAATGGCTCAGAAATGGAATCCAAGAACTAGGCAACATGCCAGCGCCTGAGTCATCTTCGCTGTTCATCAGCTAATGGGGCTGCACTGTACTGGAGGACGGCGGGTGCATTAATAGAGACTGAACTATGACATACATGTCAAGGAGGGCACGTTTTACTCATGTCTTGATTCTACAAATGCTTGAGCACAGGAGCAAGCACACAGCTGAATGGAAGTTGTGCTAGGATTCCTTTCCATTTAATCTCAGCTTCTCTTTTCTCCCTATGACCATGTGTCCACTGTCTTACAAAAGTGTTAAATGAAACAGGAACAGAAGATGGACAGAAAAGAGATGTCCTTGTAGGAACTGGTTCATATGTAATTCTGAAGAAATCAAGTACTTCTGAATTCATGCTACGTTTTGCCCTCACTGTCCATGAGGCAAAACAGGATCAGGACACTCATATAAGACACCCAGTTCCTTGGCTTTGAGTTGGGAGAGTCTGGCAAGACCCCATACTTTCCCTACACATATGAGCAAAGCAGGTTTCATTTTTTCAGGGTCACTTCTCATTGTCTCCAGAATTAAGGGAAAATTAGGACTATTTCTGGTGGTTACGGGTTCAATGTCTGGTAAGAGCAGGAAATCATCAGCAACATCAGAAACAGAATGCCATTCCCTTACATCCTCCAGTTCATTTTGGCAACACTGCTCTCAATATCTAGATCCCATCCATTTTTTCCTGTATATTTTGAAATGTAAAATAAAAGCTATGTTCCTGCACCATTTAAAAAAAACAAAGAACAACCAACCAACCAAACGAAAAAAGGGAAACACACACACTGTATAAAACAAATGCTTGGAAGCAATATAAAACATTGCTTTCATCTTCTGGATTGGAAGAAAGATGCTGCACTCCAGGATACTCATGGAATTCAGGTTCTAGATCACTGTCTCTACAGTTGCAATACTGATGAAACAAAAAAAAAAATAAAAATCAAAGCCTATATTACTTGCTACTGTACGAGTACGTAAGATGACACAAGATACATGATAAAAATGTTGATTTTTTCTTCTAAAAATTTGATGCTAATTTAATCTTCTCAAACATTAAAAGATTCCTTTTATTATCTTCATAACCAACAACAGGTTGCTTTCATCTGTATTTGTCGTAAAGAGGATGCAGGTCCAACTTTTTAATGCTTTTTACATCTTAATATTAATTGAAGTATCTATGAAGTAGATATCTCAATTATTATAAAAGTATGGGGCTTAGCAACATGAACAAAATGCTACACTCACTATCTGGCTGACATCGCTCCTGATTACTAATAGAAAATATAGAACGCGTTACAAGTCCCAGATGAGCAGAAACTCCCACAGCTTTCAAGACTCCCTTGCTGGATGAAGGAAAACCACAGGAGGAGTCAATACTAACCATAAAAATCTGTGACTCTGCATCGGCAACTTGATGGACACAGTGCCTGGCAAACCACTATTTGTTGTGTGTGCAATTTATTACAATAATCTCATTGGTTTTGTTGAAAAAGAAATTTGGCGATGGATACAAATGTGTCAAGCCCCTTTGGGTCTTTTCATCTGACACGTGTATGATATTATATAGATAACAGAATAAGATGATACTACCTCATGAAGAGAGGGGAGTGTCCATTGGTTCGCACGCTAGCTTGTGGTTCAGAAAACACATTTCTGTCACTATCCTGACTTTTTGGAAGCCACTTGATGAGTCTTGACAGGGACATAACAATGAAAAAAGCCATCTCAGACAGGAGAGTGTTCTGACACAAGAGCAGCTGGACTCTATGTACAGATAGCTGTGGTAGACAGTAGTCACTTGGAGAAAGAGCCCGACAAGCTTGGAAGGTCTTCCACAAATATCAGGTATTGACAGTAAAGGAAAATGGGAAGACTGTCAGGCTAAGTAAGCAGCCTTTTACTTAAATACTCTCTTGTTTGTCATGCCATCAGGGCCCCTCACCAAAATCCACTCACGTAACTGAGGCTCATTGCATATGTTTTGGCAGGATAAATTAAAAGCAAAAATACAGATTAACATTTCTTGTTGGAGGCCACTCTGTTAGTCAAAATTTAGCCTTGATTTCGCTTCTGGTGAAACCTCTTCTGGTCTGAGATTTAAATCACATACATATAAAAAAAAGAAGGGGGGCCTGGGGGAACACATTGAATAAAGGGATGAATTTAGTCACAGATTTATTTAGCTTTGAACAGCTCCTCTCTCTGTCAGTGGGGCTGCCTTGTAACTAATTAAGATGTTGTTTGGCCTCAGTGTAATTGCCGCTGTCTGCTGACAGGGCACTTCTGCCAACCAGATGTTTTTTATTTTAAGGAATTGCTATTTGACAAAACTGTTCTTAAATCATAAATAAAGGAAGAAACTTTTGCATGGGTTCTATTTTTCCCTGTAGCAATTTAAATTATTGGTAATAAAAAAGGTCATGGATTGAAGTTGACATTTATGTAAAAGAATCAACACAACATCCTATGCATCAGTTAGAAGTTTTCTGTACTTTGGTGGATCTTGCAGATTTCCTTAATGAGCACTTCTTTCTTGTTAGATGGCAAAATGGACATATCTCATGGATCAAGTGCTTGGTGAAAAAACATTTGTTACTGGCAGAAACTGTTTTTGTAAGCATGCAGTATAATTACAGCTATATGAACTTCAAAAGCCGTACAGGTTTAATAAACAGTGAAAATCCTGAGATCTTGACATTTATCTCATTTTCCTGAACATCTGTCTTCAGTGCTATTTTCTGTATTTCTTGGGGTTGTCTTATACTGGAAACACATAATTATACTCTCCCGTAAGACATTAATTTTTCACTTTTAGGGCCACATAATTTCCATATGTGCAAAAGTCATACAGAATATCAACTAAGTATTTTCAAAACTAAAGTGGCCAATATTGATTTGACATTTTGTCAGTATTCAAATTTGAATGAAATAAATATTCTAGTTTGGCACCAGGTGATGAAACTGGAGTTTATTATTTTACATTTGTATTTGCCTATTAAGTGTCTTTATCACCCTGTTGCTATGTGAAAGACTCACACAGAGAACACCGAAAAGCAACAAGACAGAAGAAATGCTAGGTGGCTGTTCCTAAAATGTCGCTACAAGCAGACGGTAATTTTTTTTCTACCTACACACAACTTTCTTCTTGCTTTAAGCCTTTTCAAAATGCTATTTGACAAACTAATAGCTAAAAAGAATCTTTGACACTGGATGAGTGTACATTCCAGAACCAAACAAGGAACGTTACAAATTCACCAGCAGCTAGCTTTGGCAGTATGAATTCTGAGAGTACCACTAATTTTTCTTTTATTCCCTCAACCCAGAAGCAAAAGACATTTTAAACCAGAACCATAACTGTTTGCTGATGACTGGGTCCCAGACAGTTCAAAAAGGCTCTTTAAAAACTTTAACTTTCCAATAAAGCTAATATTCTAAACAGAAAGGAAACATGCCATGAAAGACAAAAAACCTTCTTCAAACACAAACCTTAAAAACCAGGCTTTTGAATGCGCATGAAATCTGAACTCCCAAACGAAACTGCTTGCTTTTCTTTTGCAATAAAGAATAGCATTAAGCTGAACAATATTTGCAGGCCTTAATAATAAACATCAATCTAGGCCATTTCAAAACCTTAGAAACAATAGTTGGTAAGTGAATATGTTGCTAATGAAAACCAGAGGATGTATCATTGTAGCTATGTATGGGGATAACACGGGGATATTTTAAAGACGACAGAGACTGTCCGTCTTCCTGAGAATGAAAGGTTAAAGTTATCAGGGAAGCACTGAGCAAGGAAGCTTCCCCCTTCCTCCGAACCTGGAGACGTACAGCACAAGGACAACGCTGAGGACGCAGCAGATACAGTCTCAGTTTTTCTAAGTGCTTAGAAAACACTTAAAGAAGTTGGGATTGTGTTGCGTGCAAATAACAGCAAGAGTCACGTACTGTGCATGGTTTATACACCCACATATAAACAAAAATTTTACACCATGACAGTTTAAGGAGGGTATGCAATGCCTTCAATCTAAAAGAGCAAGAAAAATTCTTCCAAGATATCCTGAAGGAGCCAGGATACCTACCGGGTGCCTAGAAAGGTGCATTACTCCTGTTTTTTCTGCAAATATTTACTCGTTATTCTTAGGGAATATTACTCCACTGAAACATTATTTCACAACATACAGGATCTAGTTTGTTCTTTTCATTATATTCATAGAGAAACCAAGTAAACTGTTTCTTATTATGCAATTTTCCAGTGTCTAAGAGATGGGGTCCTGATCTCACTCAGGGTCCTGGGCTATTACAAGTAAACACTGTAATGAAACCAACTACACCAGTTCTCGTGCAGCTATTTTGCTTTTTAATTCTTAGGATCAATAACCTGAATTACTGAAAAAAAGTCAGACACAAGCTTATTTGTTTACTACCCACCATAACTGTCCACAAATTTACTATAGTCTGTCCCAGGGCAACTCAGACATGCAGTCAGACCTTTGCTGTTAGAGAAGGCAGCAATGCCTGCGGAGTCAAGAAGGACACTTAATTTTATTTGGTTTATTCCAACTTTGGTATTCTCCAAATAAAAATTAATTATGCACTTGACTGGTCGACTGTGCATTTCCTTAAACCATCTCACAGACAATAATTTCAAGAAGAGACAAAATGAAAGCTAATTAGACTCATGAATCCTAATTGCTTTGGCAAAGGCAGGCAGCTTACTGCCACAGCCAGTAAGTCGGCAGAGACTGCTGAGCACCAGCAGGGCAGTATTACTGCAGACACCTTCCTTAAGCAGTGGAGGGGAAATTCCTGCTTTTCTACCTTATCCAATCAGGCCAACCTGTGCTATCATGAAGCCCAAACTCATAAACGCAAACTCATTTAAGTAGCCTTTATTCACATGGGTAATTGCATATGAGCAGGACTAGTTCTAATGAAACACTATTTCTAGCCTACTTCTCCTCCAGCTCTTCACAATACGCCAGACCTCATTCACAGACCATTTCAGAGCCTGGTTTCCATTTCTGTGTACACAACTTCAATTTACTCATGTATTAGCACAGCACCACTGACCTGCTGTGATGGTAAAAGTCACATACATTATATTACAAAAATACGACAGCAAAGATGTAGAAACATACAATATTTTCAAACAGAACTGCAGAGAATAAAGGAAGATTTAGGAAGTCTCTAAAAAGAGGATTTGGAAAGAAATGTAAAGTATCAGGTTTCAAAGTGCAATCTGCAGTGACTAAAGACACCCTGGAGGCTGCCCGCTATACGTGTGCTTCACAAAATACAGGACTTTCCTAGGAGACAACCAGCAGTGGCATTCCAACTAGCATCTTACTGATAGCATAGCGCAGGCTTTCATTATAATTAGATATTTGGGATTCTAAAAAGTATTATTTCACAAATTAAATAATTTAAATTAAACTGAAGTTCAAAATAATACCCTAAAAATGTTTGCAAGTATTTGCCACCTTGAAAAAAAAAAAAAAAGCACCCCAGAAGTTTCAAAAAACTCTGAATGTTCCTGAAACAGTGTAATTATTCTAATAAATTTGCCTATAGAATAAACAGCTACTCAGTAGGAACTAGTGAAGCATATTATCGTGAAAAAGGTGGTTTGCAAGTATGATTGTAACGTCGTGATACCAGCTATAAAAGGTCCACAGGAGGACTATGCCATTGCATTGCCAATTGCTGTCCAGGGGAATTCCACACGCAGGTGTGCTGCTGGTGGTCAGAGATGGTCCCCACCGCAGGAGGTACCACACTGGCAGATGCAGAGGCTGAGCAAATTCCCAGTTGCACAAACCCATGTATAATGCAAGAAAAAGTAACAAACAGCAACAGGACCTTCTTCCGTAAGTGCAAGACCACGCATGCGAACACAGTAAGAAAGCTTTTCACAAAGAGCTATAAAATGAAATGGGACAATCACAGGAATATTCAGGTACAGGATAAGAATGACCAGTTCCCGACTCAGTACTCAAATCTTTTAGCCTATAGAAGAAACATGCAGAAAGTATCATGTGCATCAGTAGGCTCACAATCATAGAATCTTCATGGCTGGAAAGGACCTTTTAGATTATCGAGCCCAACCATACACACACCCAAAAAAAAACCCAAACCCACAAAAAAACCAGAAACAACCTACAATCTCTGCCACTAGAGCGTGCCCTGAAGTGCCACATCTAGATGTTTCTTAAACACCTCTAGGGACTGTGACTCAACCCCCTCCCTGGGCAGGCTGTTCCAGTGCCTGACCACTCTTGCAGTAAAGTAATTCCTCCTAATATCTAACCTAAACCTCCCCTGCCGCAGCTTCAGACCATTTCCTCTGGTCCTGTCATTCTTCACCTGGGAGAAGAGGCCAACCCCCACCTCTCTACAACCAGTAGTCTATATTCACCGAGCATACTGATGAATATGCTTTGAGGAAAGTCTTATCATTCACAAAGATGACCCAAAAATCTATCATCACAACATTGGTATTTTCCACCTATAAATCAGTACTATTAAAAAATGACAAGGGACAAATGACCAAGTTTTTCATGAAATCTTATGAAAGGATCTACCCCTCTTGCCCAGGTTCCTATTCATCAAATATCTGCCTAATTGTTTCTGTACCTCCGTATAAATCTCTGGCCCTGTGCTTTGCAAAAAGTCAGACCACATGATGATACGCGGGTCCTGTAGATATGGATCTATAAATCTGAGTTTCAGAGCCCCATTTACTACAGCAAAAAGCAAAGTACTAATTAAGGTACAGTGGGTATACTATGTCTGTCCGCAACGCAGGAGTTCCGCGGCAGTACAGTAAAAGGAGTAGAAAGCACCCCTTCCAGTGAAGGAATTCTGAATATCAGGCTGAAGTTAGGAGCAGAGTTTTGCTGACTGAGATACAACACAAGCTCGTTTGAAGGATCTCCAGGAAGATCTACAGAAAGCATGTAACCTGTCTGGCAGCATCTGATGAGCTCCAAAACCAGCCAATAGCTGCAACAGCTCTGAGACAGGAGTCCCACCAAGTCTGGAAGAAATCATTACAAGTGAGGAGAGCAATGTTTGCGCTAGAGGAAACGATGGAATTCATTAGAAAGGCAACGACCGTTCATATTCCTGACAATGAGTAACCAGTAAAATGGGGGGGTTGTTTGTTCATTCATTTGCTAGAATGATCTTATAGCAAAATAAACACCAAAAATTGAGAAATAGCTTACAGTGATGAACTCTGGTAAATCCAACCTCTTTTACAAGGGAATACCAAAGCGGATTTTAAACATTTGGCAGCTTATCAGAAGCCAGAAGAAGATTAACTATGTGAGTGAAAAAATCAGGCCAAGAAACCAAAAACAGCCTTTCACAATGAAGGCAAGCCAAGGAGGAACAGTCTAAAAAGCACTTGGAAAGAAATTTTAAGATCATTTCACTCTTAGGAAATAGATCATTGAAGCAAGAGGAGTTTGAACTCCTGGAAGCGTGCAGGTATTTATTAAGTTACTTGTAAGATTTAGAGAGAGTATGGAAGTACTAACAGTATCACGACTCTGGCGAACAGGATAGCATCACTCAGGAACAAGAAGTGTGTGAGTGCTCCCACGGGTACTACGGCTGGTGGTATTCACAGACAGCACACAGACACGAGATGGTTTCTATAAAAGTCACCAAAATGGAATGCCTGACTGACGCTCCACCCCTCTATGTAGGATTTGGCAAATCTATGCTGAAGTTCCTACATTTGAAACCATCTCTGAACTCCGGCACCAGCTCTGCTACTGACTCCCCTCTGCGGCCCCAGACATCCCATGCTGCGTCTCCTGTGCTGCTTCCACGTTTATAAAAGCTACATAACATTCCTTTATACAGACTCAAATAGCTCATGGTATTGACAGCACACTGATTGTAAGTGCAACTTCAAGGTTGAGGATTATTTTGTTTGGAGTGGTCCATTCTCTCTTTCCAGGAATACAAGATGGCTGAGAATCCCCAAACATAATTTTCGTAAATATTCAGAGTTCTGTGCCATCTACATTCAAACAAATTTATATGCCAACCACAGAGAAGGCAAAACTGCAACACAGTTGAGTCTGGAGCAGCAAAAATTCTCTGTGTGGAAAGAATATAAACCTGAGGACTGCACCAAAAGGTAACATGAAAAAAGTTATCAAGAATGAGTACACTATGCTGCACTCTGAAAATAACAAGTGAGTAACCATGATGAATGGAACGCTGGCTTCTGTCTAGCACAGAAGGCACCAAAAATTGTGTTTAGACTGACCGAGACATGGTATTATTAAATGGAGGCCACTCTTTCTTGCTGTGGTACGTCATACTCACAGGCACTTAGGTTAGGAAAGGCTTCCTTCTGGGTGCAACAAAGAACAAAACATTCATTACCACTTGATGTTGTTACAGAAGTGACAGCATGAAAAGTTTGGGTTTCCAGCTCAGTATTCAATTCCAAACGTAACAAACATATTCCATTTCCTACATTCCCATGGAAATGCCAAAGCCCACAGACTCTTCACTCTGTTTT